>NC_134485.1:1863516-2163516 GCF_040206685.1 Ascaphus truei | reverse complement strand
AAGCACAGAGCCGGAGGGAAGCACAGAGCCGGAGGGAAGCACAGAGCCGGAGGGAAGCACAGAGCCGGAGGAAGCACAGACCCGGAGGGAAGCACAGACCCGGAGGGAAGCACAGAGCCGGAGGGAAGCACAGAGCCGGAGGGAAGCACAGAGCCGGAGGGAAGCACAGAGCCGGAGGGAAGCACAGAGCCGGAGGGAAGCACAGACCCGGAGGGAAGCACAGACCCGGAGGGAAGCACAGAGCCGGAGGGATGCACAGACCCGGAGGGAAGCACAGACCCGGAGGGAAGCACAGACCCGGAGGGAAGCACAGAGCCGGAGGGAAACAGAGACCCGGAGGGATGCACAGACCCGGAGGGAAGCACAGAGCCGGAGGGAAGCACAGAGCCGGAGGGAAGCACAGAGCCGGAGGGAAGAACAGACCCGGAGGGAGGCACAGACCCGGAGGGAAGCACAGAGCCGGAGGGATGCACAGACCCAGAGGGAAGCACAGAGCCGGAGGGAAGCACAGAGCCGGAGGGAAGCACAGAGCCGGGGGGAAGCACAGAGCCGGAGGGAAGCACAGACCCTGAGGGAAGCACAGACCCGGAGGGAAGCACAGAGCCGGAGGGAAGCACAGAGCCGGAGGGAAGCACAGAGCCGGAGGGAAGCACAGAGCCGGAGGGAAGCACAGACCCGGAGGGAAGCACAGACCCGGAGGGAAGCACAGACCCGGAGGGAAGCACAGAGCCGGAGGGAAGCACAGAGCCGGAGGGAAGCACAGAGCCGGAGGGAAGCACAGAGCCGGAAGGAAGCACAGAGCCGGAGGGAAGCACAGAGCCGGAGGGAAGCACAGAGCCGGAGGGAAGCACAGACCCTGAGGGAAGCACAGAGCCGGAGGGAAGCACAGAGCCGGAGGGAAGCACAGAGCCGGAGGGAAGCACAGAGCCGGAGGGAAGCACAGAGCCGGAGGGAAGCAGACCCGGAGGGAAGCACAGAGCCGGAGGGAAGCACAGAGCCGGAGGGAAGCACAGAGCCGGAGGGAAGCACAGAGCCGGAGGGAAGCACAGAGCCGGAGGGAAGCACAGAGCCGGAGGGAAGCACAGAGCCGGAGGGAAGCACAGACCCGGAGGGAAGCACAGAGCCGGGGGGAAGCACAGAGCCGGAGGGAAGCACAGACCCGGAGGGAAGCACAGACCCGGAGGGATGCACAGACCCGGAGGGAAGCACAGAGCCGGAGGGAAGCACAGAGCCGGAGGGAAGCACAGAGCCGGAGGGAAGCACAGAGCCGGAGGGAAGCACAGAGCCGGAGGGAAGCACAGAGCCGGAGGGAAGCACAGAGCCGGAGGGAAGCACAGAGCCGGAGGGATGCACAGAGCCGGAGGGAAGCACAGACCCGGAGGGAAGCACAGAGCAGGAGGGAAGCACAGAGCCGGAGGGAAGCACAGAGCCGGAAGGAAGCACAGACCCGGAGGGAAGCACAGAGCCGGAGGGAAGCACAGAGCCGGAGGGAAGCACAGAGCCGGAGGGATGCACAGAGCCGGAGGGAAGCACAGACCCGGAGGGAAGCACAGAGCCGGAGGGAAGCACAGAGCCGGAGGGAAGCACAGACCCGGAGGGAAGCACAGACCCGGAGGGAAGCACAGACCCGGAGGGAAGCACAGACCCGGAGGGAAGCACAGAGCCGGAGGGAAGCACAGAGCCGGAGGGAAGCACAGAGCCGGAGGGAAGCACAGAGCCGGAGGGAAGCACAGAGCCGGAGGGAAGCACAGAGCCGGAGGGAAGCACAGAGCCGGAGGGAAGCACAGAGCCGGAGGGAAGCACAGAGCCGGAGGGAAGCACAGAGCCGGAGGGAAGCACAGACCCGGAGGGATGCACAGACCCGGAGGGAAGCACAGAGCCGGAGGGAAGCACAGAGCCGGAGGGAAGCACAGAGCCGGAGGGAAGCACAGAGCCGGAGGGAAGCACAGAGCCGGAGGGAAGCACAGAGCCGGAGGGAAGCACAGAGCCGGAGGGATGCACAGACCCGGAGGGAAGCACAGACCCGAAGGGAAGCACAGACCCGGAGGGAGGCACAGAGCCGGAGGGAAGCACAGAGCCGGAGGGAAGCACAGACCCGGAGGGAAGCACAGAGCCGGAGGGAAGCACAGAGCCGGAGGGAAGCACAGACCCGGAGGGAAGCACAGAGCCGGAGGGAAGCACAGACCCGGAGGGAAGCACAGAGCCGGAGGGATGCACAGAGCCAGAGGGAAACCTACAGTATTAGCAACGTCTCCCTGTCATAGCTCAGTGTGATCTATGTACATGAGATTCACTGAACTTCCACCAGGTGGAGCTGGTTTTCACCAAAATGTTATTCAATAAATATTCCCTATATTGAAAATGGCCCTATTCGATAAATATCCTCTAATCCCTCTCTCCCCCTATACCCTCTAATCCCTCTCTCCCCCTATACCCTCTAATCACTCTCTCCCTCTGTGCCCTCTAATCCCTCTCTCCCCCTATACCCTCTAATCATTCTCCCCCTATACCCTCTAATCCCTCTCTCCCCCTGTACCCTCTAATCCCTCTCCTCCTGTATCCTCTAATCCCTCTCTCCCCCCGGTACCTTCTAATCCCTCTCTCCCCCTGTACCCTCTAATCGCCCTCTCCCCCTTTACCCTCTAATCCCTCTCTCCTATACCCTCTAATCCCTCTCCCCCTGTACCCTCTAATCCCTCTCTCCCCCTATACCCTCTAATCCCTCTCTCCCCCTGTACCCTCTAATCCCTCTCCTTCTGTACCCTCTAATCCCTCTCTCCTCCTGTATCCTCTGTTCCCTCTAATCACTCTCTCCCCCTGTACCATCTAATCCCTCTCCCCGTGTACCCTCTAATCCCTCTCTCCCCCTGTACCCTCTAATCCCTCTCTTCCACCGGTACCTTCTAATCCCTCTCTCCCCCTGTACCCTCTAATCGCCCTCTCCCCCTTTACCCTCTAATACCTCTCCCTCTGTACCCTCTAATCCCTCTCTCCCCCTGTACCCTCTAATCCATCTCTCCCCCTGTACCTCTAATCCCTCCCTCCCCCTGAATCTTCTAATCCCTCCCCCCCCCTGTACCACCAATCTCTTTCCCCTGTATCCTTGTAACAGTGAGGGGGTAACCAGGCCATCAATAATGGTTGTATGCCCAGCTGGTTATCTCTGAGCCATGTTGGGGAGATTAGAGTGTCAGCTCTTAAACCCAGTTATGCCACATTCATTGTATTGTAATAAATAATGTATGTGCGTTTTACCTTTCCTGGAATGCTAACCCATGGAGATTCTCAGGCTATGAGTTTCAAGGGGGGAGGGGGGTTGAACCTAAGCATTATTTGGTTAAACTTTTTACACATTTTCTTACAGGAAGCTCTAGGAGCGCTGAAACTGAACGTGCGTGTCTCTTCAGTCAAACCCAGGAAACGAGGGACTTAGAAGAAATTGTGAAACATTTTTATTTCTGACATTGTGTACAATGGTAAATGCTTATGCACTGTATATGAGCTAGTGGTTTCCAAGTCCGTGGCTCCGAGAGACCCGGTGGCTACCAAACTGGCGCCACTAAGTCTGCTCAGGTCCCGGAGCTGAAACGTGTTTTCTTCTTCCAGGTAAGGGGGGAGCGCTTGGTGGATAAGTGATATACTGTATATATAAAGAAAAAAAGGGGAGAGACAAAACCAATAATAGTGTAGTCTGTGATAAAATTATTCCAATCTATTAATTCAGTGTTGGTCTCACTCACAATGTTCTTCTGATGTAATACAGCAAATCAGAGATTCACCTCTCTCTGATGGGAGCCCTTGTGTGTGTCCCTCGGTAGGGGTTTGGGTTGTAATACGCCTTCTGTTGTAAGCCACTTATTCTCAGCAGATAAGTCATAAATAATAAGAGCGATATCGCAATAGTGTGATATTGTAGTGATAATATATTGCACAAAGTAACAATCTCTCTTCTTATTTATGACCCTTACCTGGGAGAAGAAAACACTACAACTGGGACAGTGAACAGTCCTAATCAGGGGTCCAGAGCAGCTATTTACTTCACATACAGTATATATATATTCACCATTGTCACTTTTTTGTCTGTTTTTGAGGTGATGGATTTGCACTGATTGAAGTATTATTCTATTATCACATTATTATTGTGGTCACTATTGTAGTTTTGAGAAATTCACTTGACACAGTTCACTTTATTTTTTGAGAAGCGCCCGGTCCACCCCCATTTTTTCCCGGAGTTGAAAGCCACAGAAATTGCCAAGGTGTGAAAGCCATTTGGGTGGAGGAGTTAACCTCAAGTACCCTCGTCCTGGCCTAAATGGAAGTCATCGGACTACCATTAACCCAGACTTTGAGATGCCTAACTCCACGGGTGGCTTCTGACTCACAGGTGGTAGAGGTGCCAAGTTGGCGCATGCCCCTGTTAAAATCCGAATCCATCCTTGTCCGGCTTCAGGAGACTGGCAAGTCTCTGATTGGCTGGTAGGAATTATCCCACGCTCGGATTGGCTGGAGTATGTCATGAATGGGACTGAAATACTATAAGAAACCCTGCAGCCAATCAGGTTGAGAGATTCATCCAATATTCAAGCGCTAAGACAGAGGCGGCAAAATTTGTATCCGCCAAAAGATGCTCCAAGAGAAAATCTCGCTCAAACTACGCTATTGAATCGATGCTGTATGCTACCAGGGAGAGGAACAAACTAATAAGCATAATTCATGGATTATGTCAAAGGGACACAGTCCACAAAAAGAGATCCCTTTAGCGTGCACTACAGACCAAATCGTTTATATATAATGATGGTCCTGCAGCGTCTACAAACAAAACAGTGTAAAACCTTCGTTTATGCCGGAGGGAGACTGGGTATGAAGTGTATATATCCATTTATATGCAATATTGCGAATACATAAGGACAAGTGACTGAGTGTTTGGGACTGTCTGCACCCACGGCTCACCAGGCATAGACATATGGGATTTCTGTATCAGAACTGAACCTTACACAAGGACTGACTTTAAGAGCAACGAGATTAGATATTTCCTAGGCTTGCACTGCCACCTGATACTAGTGAGTGTACCGGATCCACCTAAGGCCTCCTGGAGAAGTTACACACATTTATAAGGCTGTACACGCATACGCATGTGATATTAAACTTTGATTTAGGACTGTTTTGTTAGTAGACTCTACAGGACCATCATTATATATAAACTATTTGGACTGTAGTGCACGCTAAAGGGATCTCTTTGTGTGGACTGGGTCCCTTTGACACGATCCACCAACGACGCTTCCAAGAGAAATAGCAGCGATCCGGCTTCACACATTTCAGGTCGAGAAATTTTCGAAGTCCCGACTTTTGCGGCCAAGTTCTAAGAATTGAAAGTAGCGGTCGCAGCGGGGGATTGAAGCCGTTTTGAGTTCCAGGACGTTTGGGACTTGCTCGTGGTCAAAATATTTCAAGGCTCCAGAGCTTGTACAGCGGTGGCGTGTGAAACTCCATGCCGGTTTGGGTTCCAGGACATTTCGGGCTAAGTCCCGGTTAACTACAAACTTTGTTTTATAGAAGCTAGGAAAGTCTAGTCCCCCCCCCCAGACCCCCAGTAAGTGTGCTTTTCTCTTGTATTTTGTAATCCACTGTGTGTACGTCTGTTTCTATGGAATGACAATTTGTTTTATTTGGTTTTGCTCAGTGATATGATCCCGGTATAAAGGTGTAAATAGCTGGTCTCCCGTGACACTCATCCCCTAGCAATCCCTGCTTGATAGTATCCCTGGAAAGGGGAACACACAAAAAATGCTTTTATTACATACAGTACATTGGAATGGTACCATGTTACTGGGCCCAAGAGCTAACTCTCTGGGACCCTTATACACGGATCAGGGGTAAGCAAAAACAGGCTTGACCTTTATTTGTGAGCCTGGTTACTCCCGACCATCACAATTGAAAGTAGTAACTCTTCATCCAAGGCTGGTACAGCAAACAAACCACAACACGGGCGCCATGTATCGCCCACTCCCCCTATTCACTGGATCAGGAGCACGGAATGTTTACAGGTCACTGGTGTGACGGCTCCTTTGTGTGATTTGTCTGATTACACTGTGTGTAATGTGCACAGCAGGCGTCAGTCACACTCAGATAGCAGCTTTGCTTTCCCAGAGCCTCCATTGTACCAAGTACAGTACGTGCTGATTATTTGGGGAGTCAGAAGAGAGGTTATATCCGCCTCTCCCACACTGGGAATAATGCCAATAAATCACAATTCTCACAGAAGGGTGGAGGATTAAACCAGTTACTATGAAAGAAGTACAGATGTGGCAGGGGTTATTGTACCCGCTGGCGTGTTATGTGGGATATTCGGTGTTATCACTGCCACTGAATCCTATGGAAAATATAGGAGATATTCTGCATTATGAGCGGGTGCTAGAACACTTGCTATATCTTGTATTTTGAGAAACACAGAACATAGAACAGCAGATCAGCACCAAGCCGGCCCGCTCTCTCCTACATATTGTTAGTCCAGACACAACCAGAAGTTTCATTTTATTCCCCCGCTGTCTTTTATCTAATTACCATATGTTCCCCAGTCACCCAGGGGAGAGGTTTCCCACCGCTCTATATCTGCCAGGTTGTCAGAAAGAATGGAAAGCGTCACATTGGCTAAGTGGTGCAATGCCAATGGACACGTTCTGGTACTGGTGGACACAGTGGTACAATGCCATAGGCCACGTTCTGGTACTGGAGGACACAGTGACGCAATGCCATAGGACATGTTCTAGTACTGGAGGACACAGTGGTGCAATGCCATTGGACACGTTCTGGTACTGGGGGACACAGTGGTGCACTGCCAATGGACACGTTCTGGTACTGGTGGACACAGTGGTACAATGCCACAGGACACGTTCTGGTACTGGAGGACACAGTGGTACAATGCCATAGGCCACATTCTGGTACTGGAGGACAAAGTGATGTAATGCCATAGGACACGTTCTGGTACTGGAGGACACAGTGGTGCAATGCCATAGGACACGTTCTGGTACTGGAGGACACAGTGATGCAATGCCATAGGACACGTTCTGGTACTGGAGGACACAGTGGTACAATGCCATAAGCCACGTTCTGGTACTGGGGGGGACAGTGGTACAATGCCATAGGACATGTTCTGGTACTGGAGGACACAGTGGTGCAATGCCATAGGACACGTTCTGGTACTGGAGGAAACAGTGGTGCAATGCCATAGGACACGTTCTGGTACTGGAGGACATAGTGTTGCAATGCCATAGGACACATTCTGGTACTGGAGGACACAGTGATGCAATGCTATAGGACACATTCTGGTACTGGAGGACACATTGGTACAATGTCATAAGCAACGTTCTGGTACTTGGGGACACAGTGGTGCAATGCCATAGGACACGTTCTGGTACTGGAGGACACAGTGGTACAATGCCATAAGCCATGTTCTGGTACTGGGGCACACAGTGGTGCAATGCCATAGGACACATTCTGGTACTGGAGGACACAGTGGTGCAATGCCATAGAACACGTTCTGGTACTGGAGGACACAGTGGTGCAATGCCATAGGCCACGTTCTGGTACTGGGGGACACAGTGGTGCAAGGCCATAGGACACATTCTGGTACTGGAGGACACAGTGATGCAATGCCATAGGACACATTCTGGTACTAGAGGACACAGTGATGCAATGCTATAGGACACGTTCTGGTACTGGAGGACACAGTGGTACAATGCCATAGGACACAGTCTGGTACTGGAGGACACAGTGGTGCAATGCCATAGGACACATTCTGGTACTGGAGGACACAGTGGTGCAATGCCATAGAACACGTTCTGGTACTGGAGGACACAGTGGTGCAATGCCATAGGCCACGTTCTGGTACTGGGGGACACAGTGGTGCAAGGCCATAGGACACATTCTGGTACTGGAGGACACAGTGGTGCAATGCCATAGACCACGTTCTGGTACTGGAGGACACAGTGGTGCAATGCCATAGGACACGTTCTGGTACTGGAGGACACAGTGGTACAATGTCATAGGACACATTCTGGTACTGGAGGACACAGTGGTACAAGGCCATAGGACACAATCTGGTACTGGAGGAGACAGTGGTGCAATGCCATAGGACATGTTCTGGTACTGGAGGACACAGTGGTGCAATGCCATAGGACACGTTCTGGTACTGGAGGACACAGTGGTACAATGTCATAGGACACGTTCTGGTACTGGAGGACACAGTGGTACAAGGCCATAGGACACAATCTGGTACTGGAGGAGACAGTGGTGCAATGCCATAGGACATGTTCTGGTACTTGAGGACACAGTGGTGCAATGCCATAGGCCACGTTCTGGTACTGGAGAACACTTTGTACTGTAGCTCATGAACATGAATGGGTGGTAAGGAGCCTGCCCAGCGGGTGGCATTGAGATAGCCAGGGAGAGAGGTGGCAGGCTTGCGCATGGCTCTTGGCTATTTCAGATTTCCCGCTGACCAGGCTTTTCTAGCCGGCTTGGCTCTGATTGGTTGCCTGGGAAAGTTCCCACACATGGATTGGCTGGTAAATTTTGTGAATGGGACTAAAAATACTATAAGAATCTGTGAGCCAATCAGATTCAGAGTTCTCTGTGGTAAGAGTGTGGGCGGGCTTTTCAAAGTTGCTTCTGTGTTAATAGCAGAGTAACCGGCATCGATATTGAGCCTGAAAAGCCAGAAAAGTCTGTCCCGCCAGAGACTGAGTCCCGACTTTTGTGCCCAAGTTCTCAGAAACCAACGTAGCGGACGCGCTGGGATTTGCTGCCGATTTGAGTTCCAGGAGATTGGGAGAAACTCGCTGTCAGGAGGGACCAAGTTCTCAGAAGAGAACGTAGCGGTGGCGTGTGGAACTTTCTGCCGATTTGGTTTCCAGGAGATTCCGGGCTAAGTCCCGGTCAGGGTAAAATTCTCCCATAGGGTTCCCTGCACCTAGGAAAGTCTAGTTTTCAACCCCAGGCCCAAAGTAAGTGTGTCTTTGTGTCTGTATTTTGTGTATCATTGTGTGTAAGTGAATTTATGCCAAATAAACTACAATTTATTTCTCTACCCTGTTTTGCTCAATGAATGATCCCGTAAAAATGGCGTAAATAAAATGGTCTCCCGTGACACCGGTCCAACTAGGGATCTTCCGAGGTCCCGCTATGCCCCCCGTCACTTTGTGCACGCGCGCGTCGTAGCGCCTGGCTGCGCGTGCACCAGTTTCAGTGGACTGCGGTGTGCGACACTAGTGGAGAATAGTAGGAGACCACCGCCGTGACGTAACCAGCGCAAAGCTGCCGCGCCAAAAGACAAAATTATTTTCAAAGCAAAGCACAGCGCTTTCTGCAGCGCACGCACGCGGCAGTGACTGGGGCCGCCCCATACAGGGCATTATCTTGTTCTCGCTGCAGCGCACGCGGCAGTGACTGGGGGCCCGCCCCATACAGGGCATAATCTTGTTCCCGCTGCAGCGCACGCGGCAGTGACTGGGGCCGGCCCCATACAGGGCATTATCTTGTTCCCGCTGCAGCGCACGCGGCAGTGACTGGGGCCGTCCCATACAGGGCATTATCTTGTTCTCGCTGCAGCGCACGCGGCAGTGACTGGGGCTGCCCCATACAGGGCATTATCTTGTTCCCGCTGCAGCGCACGCGGCAGTGACTGGGGCCCCATACAGGGCATTATCTTGTTCCTGCTGCAGCGCACGCGGCAGTGACTGGGGCCGCCCCATACAGGGCATTATCTTGTTCCCGCTGCAGCGCACGCGGCAGTGACTGGGGCCGCCCCATACAGGGCATTATCTTGTTCCCGCTGCAGCGCACGCGGCAGTGACTGGGGCCGGCCCATACAGGGCATTATCTTGTTCCCGCTGCAGCGCACGCGGCAGTGACTGGGGCCGCCCCATACAGGGCATTATCTTGTTCCCGCTGCAGCGCACGCGGCAGTGACTGGGGCCGCCCCATACAGGGCATTATCTTGTTCCCGCTGCAGCGCACGCGGCAGTGACTGGGGCCGCCCCATACAGGGCATTATCTTGTTCACGCTGCAGCGCACGCGGCAGTGACTGGGGCCGCCCCATACAGGGCACTATCTTGTTCACGCTGCAGCGCACGCGGCAGTGACTGGGGCCGCCCCGTACAGGGCATTATCTTGTTCCCGCTGCAGCGCACGCGGCAGTGACTGGGGCCGCCCCATACAGGGCATTATCTTGTTCACGCTGCAGCGCACGCGGCAGTGACTGGGGCCGCCCCATACAGGGCATTATCTTGTTCCTGCTGCAGCGCACGCGGCAGTGACTGGGGCCGCCCCATACAGGGCCTTATCTTGTTCTCGCTGCAGCGCACGCGGCAGTGACTGGGGCCGCCCCATACAGGGCATTATCTTGTTCTCGCTGCAGCGCACGCGGCAGTGACTGGGGCCGCCCCATACAGGGCATTATCTTGTTCCTGCCGCAGCGCACGCGGCAGTGACTGGGGCCGCCCCATACAGGGCATTATCTTGTTCCTCCTGCAGCGCACGCGGCAGTGACTGGGGCCGCCCCATACAGGGCATTATCTTGTTCACGCTGCAGCGCACGCGGCAGTGACTGGGGCCGCCCCATACAGGGCATTATCTTGTTCCCGCTGCAGCGCACGCGGCAGTGACTGGGGCCGCCCCATACAGGGCATTATCTTGTTTCCGCTGCAGCGCACGCGGCAGTGACTGGGGCCGCCCCATACAGGGCATTATCTTGTTCACGCTGCAGCGCACGCGGCAGTGACTGGGGCCGCCCCATACAGGGCATTATCTTGTTCCTGCTGCAGCGCACGCGGCAGTGACTGGGGCCGCCCCATACAGGGCATTATCTTGTTCACGCTGCAGCGCACGCGGCAGTGACTGGGGCCGCCCCATACAGGGCATTATCTTGTTCTCGCTGCAGCGCACGCGGCAGTGACTGGGGCCCCATACAGGGCATTATCTTGTTCCCGCTGCAGCGTACGCGGCAGTGACTGGGGCCGCCCCATACAGGGCATTATCTTGTTCTCGCTGCAGCGCACGCGGCAGTGACTGGGGCCGCCCCATACAGGGCATTATCTTGTTCTCGCTGCAGCGCACGCGGCAGTGACTGGGGCCGCCCCATACAGGGCATTATCTTGTTCCCGCTGCAGCGCACGCGGCAGTGACTGGGGCCGCCCCATACAGGGCATTATCTTGTTCCCTGCTGCAGCGCACGCGGCAGTGACTGGGGCCGCCCCATACAGGGCATTATCTTGTTCCTGCTGCAGCGCACGCGGCAGTGACTGGGGCCGCCCCATACAGGGCATTATCTTGTTCCCGCTGCAGCGCACGCGGCAGTGACTGGGGCCGCCCCATACAGGGCATTATCTTGTTCCCGCTGCAGCGCACGCGGCAGTGACTGGGGCCGCCCCATACAGGGCATTATCTTGTTCCTGCTGCAGCGCACGCGGCAGTGACTGGGGCCGCCCCATACAGGGCATTATCTTGTTCCACGCTGCAGCGCACGCGGCAGTGACTGGGGCCGCCCCATACAGGGCATTATCTTGTTCCTGCTGCAGCGCACGCGGCAGTGACTGGGGCCGCCCCATACAGGGCATTATCTTGTTCTCGCTGCAGCGCACGCGGCAGTGACTGGGGCCGCCCCATACAGGGCATTATCTTGTTCCCGCTGCAGCGCACGCGGCAGTGACTGGGGCCGCCCCATACAGGGCATTATCTTGTTCCTCCTGCAGCGCACGCGGCAGTGACTGGGGCCGCCCCATACAGGGCATTATCTTGTTCTCGCTGCAGCGCACGCGGCAGTGACTGGGGCCGCCCCATACAGGGCATTATCTTGTTCCTCCTGCAGCGCACGCGGCAGTGACTGGGGCCGCCCCATACAGGGCATTATCTTGTTCTCGCTGCAGCGCACGCGGCAGTGACTGGGGCCGCCCCATACAGGGCATTATCTTGTTCCCGCTGCAGCGCACGCGGCAGTGACTGGGGCCGCCCCATACAGGGCATTATCTTGTTCCCGCTGCAGCGCACGCGGCAGTGACTGGGGCCGCCCCATACAGGGCATTATCTTGTTCACGCTGCAGCGCACGCGGCAGTGACTGGGGCCGCCCCATACAGGGCATTATCTTGTTCCCGCTGCAGCGCACGCGGCAGTGACTGGGGCCGCCCCATACAGGGCATTATCTTGTTTCCGCTGCAGCGCACGCGGCAGTGACTGGGGCCGCCCCATACAGGGCATTATCTTGTTCACGCTGCAGCGCACGCGGCAGTGACTGGGGCCGCCCCATACAGGGCATTATCTTGTTCTCGCTGCAGCGCACGCGGCAGTGACTGGGGCCCCATACAGGGCATTATCTTGTTCCCGCTGCAGCGCACGCGGCAGTGACTGGGCCCGTCCCATACAGGGCATTATCTTGTTCCTGCTGCAGCGCACGCGGCAGTGACTGGGCCCGTCCCATACAGGGCATTATCTTGTTCCTGCTGCAGCGCACGCGGCAGTGACTGGGGCCGCCCCATACAGGGCATTATCTTGTTCCTGCTGCAGCGCACGCGGCAGTGACTGGGGCCGCCCCATACAGGGCATTATCTTGTTCACGCTGCAGCGCACGCGGCAGTGACTGGGGCCGCCCCATACAGGGCATTATCTTGTTCTCGCTGCAGCGCACGCGGCAGTGACTGGGGCCCCCATACAGGGCATTATCTTGTTCTCGCTGCAGCGCACGCGGCAGTGACTGGGGCCGCCCCATACAGGGCATTATCTTGTTCACGCTGCAGCGCACGCGGCAGTGACTGGGGCCGCCCCATACAGGGCATTATCTTGTTCTCGCTGCAGCGCACGCGGCAGTGACTGGGGCCGCCCCATACAGGGCATTATCTTGTTCCCGCTGCAGCGCACGCGGCAGTGACTGGGGCCGCCCCATACAGGGCATTATCTTGTTCCCGCTGCAGCGCACGCGGCAGTGACTGGGGCCGCCCCATACAGGGCATTATCTTGTTCCTGCTGCAGCGCACGCGGCAGTGACTGGGGCCGCCCCATACAGGGCATTATCTTGTTCCCGCTGCAGCGCACGCGGCAGTGACTGGGGCCGCCCCATACAGGGCATTATCTTGTTCCCGCTGCAGCGCACGCGGCAGTGACTGGGGCCGCCCCATACAGGGCATTATCTTGTTCCTGCTGCAGCGCACGCGGCAGTGACTGGGGCCGCCCCATACAGGGCATTATCTTGTTCCCGCTGCAGCGCACGCGGCAGTGACTGGGGCCGCCCCATACAGGGCATTATCTTGTTCCTGCTGCAGCGCACGCGGCAGTGACTGGGGCCGCCCCATACAGGGCATTATCTTGTTCCCGCTGCAGCGCACGCGGCAGTGACTGGGGCCGCCCCATACAGGGCATTATCTTGTTCCCGCTGCAGCGCACGCGGCAGTGACTGGGGCCGCCCCATACAGGGCATTATCTTGTTCCCGCTGCAGCGCACGCGGCAGTGACTGGGGCCGCCCCATACAGGGCATTATCTTGTTCTCGCTGCAGCGCACGCGGCAGTGACTGGGGCCGCCCCATACAGGGCATTATCTTGTTCCCGCTGCAGCGCACGCGGCAGTGACTGGGGCCGCCCCATACAGGGCATTATCTTGTTCCCGCTGCAGCGCACGCGGCAGTGACTGGGGCCCGCCCCATACAGGGCATTATCTTGTTCTCGCTGCAGCGCACGCGGCAGTGACTGGGGCCGCCCCATACAGGGCATTATCTTGTTCTCGCTGCAGCGCACGCGGCAGTGACTGGGGGCCGCCCCATACAGGGCATTATCTTGTTCTCGCTGCAGCGCACGCGGCAGTGACTGGGCCCGCCCCATACAGGGCATTATCTTGTTCTCGCTGCAGCGCACGCGGCAGTGACTGGGGCCGCCCCATACAGGGCATTATCTTGTTCCCGCTGCAGCGCACGCGGCAGTGACTGGGCCCGCCCCATACAGGGCATTATCTTGTTCTCGCTGCAGCGCACGCGGCAGTGACTGGGGCCGCCCCATACAGGGCATTATCTTGTTCACGCTGCAGCGCACGCGGCAGTGACTGGGGCCGCCCCATACAGGGCATTATCTTGTTCCCGCTGCAGCGCACGCGGCAGTGACTGGGGCCGCCCCATACAGGGCATTATCTTGTTCCCGCTGCAGCGCACGCGGCAGTGACTGGGGCCGCCCCATACAGGGCATTATCTTGTTCCCGCTGCAGCGCACGCGGCAGTGACTGGGGCCGCCCCATACAGGGCATTATCTTGTTCCCGCTGCAGCGCACGCGGCAGTGACTGGGGCCGCCCCATACAGGGCATTATCTTGTTCTCGCTGCAGCGCACGCGGCAGTGACTGGGGCCGCCCCATACAGGGCATTATCTTGTTCCTGCTGCAGCGCACGCGGCAGTGACTGGGGCCGCCCCATACAGGGCATTATCTTGTTCCTGCTGCAGCGCACGCGGCAGTGACTGGGGCCGCCCCATACAGGGCATTATCTTGTTCCTGCTGCAGCGCACGCGGCAGTGACTGGGGCCGCCCCCATACAGGGCATTATCTTGTTCTCGCTGCAGCGCACGCGGCAGTGACTGGGCCCGCCCCGTACAGGGCATTATCTTGTTCCCGCTGCAGCGCACGCGGCAGTGACTGGGGCCCGCCCCATACAGGGCATTATCTTGTTCCCGCTGCAGCGCACGCGGCAGTGACTGGGGCCGCCCCATACAGGGCCTTATCTTGTTCCCGCTGCAGCGCACGCGGCAGTGACTGGGGCCGCCCCATACAGGGCATTATCTTGTTCTCGCTGCAGCGCACGCGGCAGTGACTGGGGCCGCCCCATACAGGGCATTATCTTGTTCCCGCTGCAGCGCACGCGGCAGTGACTGGGGCCGCCCCATACAGGGCATTATCTTGTTCCTGCTGCAGCGCACGCGGCAGTGACTGGGGCCGCCCCATACAGGGCATTATCTTGTTCCCGCTGCAGCGCACGCGGCAGTGACTGGGGCCGCCCCATACAGGGCATTATCTTGTTCCCGCTGCAGCGCACGCGGCAGTGACTGGGCCCGCCCCATACAGGGCATTATCTTGTTCCCGCTGCAGCGCACGCGGCAGTGACTGGGGCCGCCCCATACAGGGCATTATCTTGTTCCCGCTGCAGCGCACGCGGCAGTGACTGGGGCCGCCCCATACAGGGCATTATCTTGTTCACGCTGCAGCGCACGCGGCAGTGACTGGGGCCGCCCCATACAGGGCATTATCTTGTTCCCGCTGCAGCGCACGCGGCAGTGACTGGGGCCGGCCCATACAGGGCATTATCTTGTTCCCGCTGCAGCGCACGCGGCAGTGACTGGGGCCGCCCCATACAGGGCATTATCTTGTTCACGCTGCAGCGCACGCGGCAGTGACTGGGGCCGCCCCATACAGGGCATTATCTTGTTCCCGCTGCAGCGCACGCGGCAGTGACTGGGGCCGCCCCATACAGGGCATTATCTTGTTCCTGCTGCAGCGCACGCGGCAGTGACTGGGGCCGCCCCATACAGGGCATTATCTTGTTCTCGCTGCAGCGCACGCGGCAGTGACTGGGGCCGCCCCATACAGGGCATTATCTTGTTCACGCTGCAGCGCACGCGGCAGTGACTGGGGCCCGCCCCATACAGGGCATTATCTTGTTCCCGCTGCAGCGCACGCGGCAGTGACTGGGGCCGCCCCATACAGGGCATTATCTTGTTCCCGCTGCAGCGCACGCGGCAGTGACTGGGGCCGCCCCATACAGGGCGTTATCTTGTTCTCGCTGCAGCGCACGCGGCAGTGACTGGGGCCGCCCCATACAGGGCATTATCTTGTTCCTGCTGCAGCGCACGCGGCAGTGACTGGGGCCGCCCCATACAGGGCATTATCTTGTTCATGCTGCAGCGCACGCGGCAGTGACTGGGGCCGCCCCACAAGGCATTATCGTGTTCCGCTGACAGCGCACGCGGCAGTGACTGGGGCCGCCCCATACAGGGCATTATCTTGTTCTCGCTGCAGCGCACGCGGCAGTGACTGGGGCCGCCCCATACAGGGCATTATCTTGTTCCTGCTGCAGCGCACGCGGCAGTGACTGGGGCCGCCCCATACAGGGCATTATCTTGTTCCCGCTGCAGCGCACGCGGCAGTGACTGGGCCCGCCCCATACAGGGCATTATCTTGTTCTCGCTGCAGCGCACGCGGCAGTGACTGGGGCCGCCCCATACAGGGCATTATCTTGTTCTCGCTGCAGCGCACGCGGCAGTGACTGGGGCCGCCCCATACAGGGCATTATCTTGTTCTCGCTGCAGCGCACGCGGCAGTGACTGGGGCCGCCCCATACAGGGCATTATCTTGTTCTCGCTGCAGCGCACGCGGCAGTGACTGGGGCCGCCCCATACAGGGCATTATCTTGTTCTCGCTGCAGCGCACGCGGCAGTGACTGGGGCCGCCCCATACAGGGCATTATCTTGTTCCCGCTGCAGCGCACGCGGCAGTGACTGGGGCCGCCCCATACAGGGCATTATCTTGTTCCTGCTGCAGCGCACGCGGCAGTGACTGGGGCCGCCCCATACAGGGCATTATCTTGTTCCCGCTGCAGCGCACGCGGCAGTGACTGGGGCCGCCCCATACAGGGCATTATCTTGTTCCCGCTGCAGCGCACGCGGCAGTGACTGGGGCCGCCCCATACAGGGCATTATCTTGTTCCTGCTGCAGCGCACGCGGCAGTGACTGGGGCCGCCCCATACAGGGCATTATCTTGTTCCCGCTGCAGCGCACGCGGCAGTGACTGGGGCCGCCCCATACAGGGCATTATCTCGTTCCCGCTGCAGCGCACGCGGCAGTGACTGGGGCCGCCCCATACAGGGCATTATCTTGTTCCCGCTGCAGCGCACGCGGCAGTGACTGGGGCCGCCCCATACAGGGCATTATCTTGTTCTCGCTGCAGCGCACGCGGGGGGCCGCCCCATACAGGGCATTATCTTGTTCCCGCTGCAGCGCACGCGGCAGTGACTGGGGCCGCCCCATACAGGGCATTATCTTGTTCCTGCTGCAGCTCACGCGGCAGTGACTGGGGCCGCCCCATACAGGGCATTATCTTGTTCCCGCTGCAGCGCACGCGGCAGTGACTGGGGCCGCCCCATACAGGGCATTATCTTGTTCTCGCTGCAGCGCACGCGGCAGTGACTGGGGCCGCCCCCATACAGGGCATTATCTTGTTCCCGCTGCAGCGCACGCGGCAGTGACTGGGGCCGCCCCATACAGGGCATTATCTTGTTCCCGCTGCAGCGCACGCGGCAGTGACTGGGGCCCGCCCCATACAGGGCATTATCTTGTTCTCGCTGCAGCGCACGCGGCAGTGACTGGGGCCGCCCCATACAGGGCATTATCTTGTTCCCGCTGCAGCGCACGCGGCAGTGACTGGGGCCGCCCCATACAGGGCATTATCTTGTTCACGCTGCAGCGCACGCGGCAGTGACTGGGGCCGCCCCATACAGGGCATTATCTTGTTCCCGCTGCAGCGCACGCGGCAGTGACTGGGGCCGCCCCATACAGGGCATTATCTTGTTCTCGCTGCAGCGCACGCGGCAGTGACTGGGGCCGCCCCATACAGGGCATTATCTTGTTCACGCTGCAGCACACGCGGCAGTGACTGGGGCCGCCCCATACAGGGCATTATCTTGTTCCCGCTGCAGCGCACGCGGCAGTGACTGGGGCCCGCCCCATACAGGGCATTATCTTGTTCACGCTGCAGCACACGCGGCAGTGACTGGGGCCGCCCCATACAGGGCATTATCTTGTTCCCGCTGCAGCGCACGCGGCAGTGACTGGGGCCCGCCCCATACAGGGCATTATCTTGTTCCCGCTGCAGCGCACGCGGCAGTGACTGGGGCCCGCCCCATACAGGGCATTATCTTGTTCCCGCTGCAGCGCACGCGGCAGTGACTGGGGCCGCCCCATACAGGGCATTATCTTGTTCTCGCTGCAGCGCACGCGGCAGTGACTGGGGCCGCCCCATACAGGGCATTATCTTGTTCACGCTGCAGCGCACGCGGCAGTGACTGGGCCCGCCCCATACAGGGCATTATCTTGTTCCCGCTGCAGCGCACGCGGCAGTGACTGGGGCCCCATACAGGGCATTATCTTGTTCTCGCTGCAGCGCACGCGGCAGTGACTGGGGCCGCCCCATACAGGGCATTATCTTGTTCTCGCTGCAGCGCACGCGGCAGTGACTGGGGCCGCCCCATACAGGGCATTATCTTGTTCACGCTGCAGCGCACGCGGCAGTGACTGGGGCCGCCCCATACAGGGCATTATCTTGTTCTCGCTGCAGCGCACGCGGCAGTGACTGGGGCCGCCCCATACAGGGCATTATCTTGTTCACGCTGCAGCGCACGCGGCAGTGACTGGGGCCGCCCCATACAGGGCATTATCTTGTTCCCGCTGCAGCGCACGCGGCAGTGACTGGGCCCGCCCCATACAGGGCATTATCTTGTTCCCGCTGCAGCGCACGCGGCAGTGACTGGGGCCGCCCCATACAGGGCATTATCTTGTTCCCGCTGCAGCGCACGCGGCAGTGACTGGGGCCGCCCCATACAGGGCATTATCTTGTTCACGCTGCAGCGCACGCGGCAGTGACTGGGGCCGCCCCATACAGGGCATTATCTTGTTCCCGCTGCAGCGCACGCGGCAGTGACTGGGGCCGCCCCATACAGGGCATTATCTTGTTCACGCTGCAGCGCACGCGGCAGTGACTGGGGCCGCCCCATACAGGGCATTATCTTGTTCATGCTGCAGCGCACGCGGCAGTGACTGGGGCCGCCCCATACAGGGCATTATCTTGTTCTCGCTGCAGCGCACGCGGCAGTGACTGGGGCCGCCCCATACAGGGCATTATCTTGTTCCTGCTGCAGCGCACGCGGCAGTGACTGGGGCCCGCCCCATACAGGGCATTATCTTGTTCCCGCTGCAGCGCACGCGGCAGTGACTGGGGCCGCCCCATACAGGGCATTATCTTGTTCCTGCTGCAGCGCACGCGGCAGTGACTGGGGCCGGCCCATACAGGGCATTATCTTGTTCCCGCTGCAGCGCACGCGGCAGTGACTGGGGCCGCCCCATACAGGGCATTATCTTGTTCTCGCTGCAGCGCACGCGGCAGTGACTGGGGCCGCCCCATACAGGGCATTATCTTGTTCCCGCTGCAGCGCACGCGGCAGTGACTGGGGCCGCCCCGTACAGGGCATTATCTTGTTCCCGCTGCAGCGCACGCGGCAGTGACTGGGGCCCGCCCCATACAGGGCATTATCTTGTTCCCGCTGCAGCGCACGCGGCAGTGACTGGGGCCGCCCCATACAGGGCATTATCTTGTTCCCGCTGCAGCGCACGCGGCAGTGACTGGGGCCGCCCCATACAGGGCATTATCTTGTTCATGCTGCAGCGCACGCGGCAGTGACTGGGGCCGCCCCATACAGGGCATTATCTTGTTCCCGCTGCAGCGCACGCGGCAGTGACTGGGGCCGCCCCATACAGGGCATTATCTTGTTCACGCTGCAGCGCACGCGGCAGTGACTGGGGCCGCCCCATACAGGGCATTATCTTGTTCCCGCTGCAGCGCACGCGGCAGTGACTGGGCCCGCCCCATACAGGGCATTATCTTGTTCTCGCTGCAGCGCACGCGGCAGTGACTGGGCCGCCCCATACAGGGCATTATCTTGTTCTCGCTGCAGCGCACGCGGCAGTGACTGGGGCCGCCCCATACAGGGCATTATCTTGTTCCTGCTGCAGCGCACGCGGCAGTGACTGGGGCCGCCCCATACAGGGCATTATCTTGTTCCCGCTGCAGCGCACGCGGCAGTGACTGGGGCCGCCCCATACAGGGCATTATCTTGTTCCCGCTGCAGCGCACGCGGCAGTGACTGGGGCCGCCCCATACAGGGCATTATCTTGTTCCCGCTGCAGCGCACGCGGCAGTGACTGGGGCCGCCCCATACAGGGCATTATCTTGTTCACGCTGCAGCGCACGCGGCAGTGACTGGGGCCGCCCCATACAGGGCATTATCTTGTTCCCGCTGCAGCGCACGCGGCAGTGACTGGGGCCGCCCCATACAGGGCATTATCTTGTTCCCGCTGCAGCGCACGCGGCAGTGACTGGGGCCGCCCCATACAGGGCATTATCTTGTTCCCGCTGCAGCGCACGCGGCAGTGACTGGGGCCGCCCCATACAGGGCATTATCTTGTTCACGCTGCAGCGCACGCGGCAGTGACTGGGGCCGCCCCATACAGGGCATTATCTTGTTCCTGCTGCAGCGCACGCGGCAGTGACTTGGGCCGCCCCATACAGGGCATTATCTTGTTCTCGCTGCAGCGCACGCGGCAGTGACTGGGGCCCGCCCCATACAGGGCATTATCTTGTTCACGCTGCAGCGCACGCGGCAGTGACTGGGGCCGCCCCATACTGGGCATTATCTTGTTCCCGCTGCAGCGCACGCGGCAGTGACTGGGGCCGCCCCATACAGGGCATTATCTTGTTCCCGCTGCAGCGCACGCGGCAGTGACTGGGGCCGCCCCATACAGGGCATTATCTTGTTCTCGCTGCAGCGCACGCGGCAGTGACTGGGGCCGCCCCGTACAGGGCATTATCTTGTTCCCGCTGCAGCACACGCGGCAGTGACTGGGGCCCGCCCCATACAGGGCATTATCTTGTTCCTGCTGCAGCGCACGCGGCAGTGACTGGGGCCGCCCCATACAGGGCATTATCTTGTTCCCGCTGCAGCGCACGCGGCAGTGACTGGGGCCGCCCCATACAGGGCATTATCTTGTTCCTGCTGCAGCGCACGCGGCAGTGACTTGGGCCGCCCCATACAGGGCATTATCTTGTTCTCGCTGCAGCGCACGCGGCAGTGACTGGGGCCGCCCCATACAGGGCATTATCTTGTTCCCGCTGCAGCGCACGCGGCAGTGACTGGGGCCGCCCCATACAGGGCATTATCTTGTTCTCGCTGCAGCGCACGCGGCAGTGACTGGGGCCGCCCCATACAGGGCATTATCTTGTTCCTGCTGCAGCGCACGCGGCAGTGACTGGGGCCGCCCCATACAGGGCATTATCTTGTTCTCGCTGCAGCGCACGCGGCAGTGACTGGGGCCGCCCCATACAGGGCATTATCTTGTTCCCGCTGCAGCGCACGCGGCAGTGACTGGGGCCGCCCCATACAGGGCATTATCTTGTTCCTGCTGCAGCGCACGCGGCAGTGACTGGGGCCGCCCCATACAGGGCATTATCTTGTTCCCGCTGCAGCGCACGCGGCAGTGACTGGGGCCGCCCCATACAGGGCATTATCTTGTTCTCGCTGCAGCGCACGCGGCAGTGACTGGGGCCCGCCCCATACAGGGCATTATCTTGTTCCCGCTGCAGCGCACGCGGCAGTGACTGGGGCCGCCCCATACAGGGCATTATCTTGTTCCCGCTGCAGCGCACGCGGCAGTGACTGGGGCCGCCCCATACAGGGCATTATCTTGTTCTCGCTGCAGCGCACGCGGCAGTGACTGGGGCCGCCCCATACAGGGCATTATCTTGTTCCTGCTGCAGCGCACGCGGCAGTGACTGGGGCCGCCCCATACAGGGCATTATCTTGTTCTCGCTGCAGCGCACGCGGCAGTGACTGGGGCCGCCCCATACAGGGCATTATCTTGTTCTCGCTGCAGCGCACGCGGCAGTGACTGGGGCCGCCCCTTACAGGGCATTATCTTGTTCTCGCTGCAGCGCACGCGGCAGTGACTGGGGCCGCCCCATACAGGGCATTATCTTGTTCCCGCTGCAGCGCACGCGGCAGTGACTGGGGCCGCCCCATACAGGGCATTATCTTGTTCACGCTGCAGCGCACGCGGCAGTGACTGGGGCCGCCCATACAGGGCATTATCTTGTTCCCGCTGCAGCGCACGCGGCAGTGACTGGGGCCGCCCCATACAGGGCATTATCTTGTTCACGCCGCAGCGCACGCGGCAGTGACTGGGGCCGCCCCATACAGGGCATTATCTTGTTCTCGCTGCAGCGCACGCGGCAGTGACTGGGGCCGCCCCATACAGGGCATTATCTTGTTCTCGCTGCAGCGCACGCGGCAGTGACTGGGGCCGCCCCATACAGGGCATTATCTTGTTCTCGCTGCAGCGCACGCGGCAGTGACTGGGGCCGCCCCATACAGGGCATTATCTTGTTCCCGCTGCAGCGCACGCGGCAGTGACTGGGGCCGCCCCATACAGGGCATTATCTTGTTCCCGCTGCAGCGCACGCGGCAGTGACTGGGGCCGGCCCATACAGGGCATTATCTTGTTCCCGCTGCAGCGCACGCGGCAGTGACTGGGGCCGCCCCATACAGGGCATTATCTTGTTCCCGCTGCAGCGCACGCGGCAGTGACTGGGGCCGGCCCATACAGGGCATTATCTTGTTCTCGCTGCAGCGCACGCGGCAGTGACTGGGGCCGCCCCATACAGGGCATTATCTTGTTCCTGCTGCAGCGCACGCGGCTGCGAGCAGTGGGGACGAGGCCTAAGATGACGTTGTGTTTTGTTAAATAACATCACGGGGAGATAACATTTTTTATCTCGAGGTTTAATTGCGCTCTTACACTCTGCAATTATCTCTCTGTGTGAAGAAAAGGAGAGAGTGTTAAATAATGCAGCTGCACTCCCGCTGCTCAACCCCCCCCCCCCCCCGTGAAATACAGTACCCAGCAGTAAAGGCAAGAGACCGCAGGGACACTCACCCGTCACGGACACTCACCCGTCACGGACACTCACCCGTCACGGACACTCACCCGTCACGGACACTCACCCGTCACGGGTTCCAGTCCCCTGGGTGCAATTACAGCTTCATTAGCTGCAGCGCTCCCCCCTCCGCAGGCGCAGGGAAAGTGCCTCTTCATTGCAGTAATTAACCCATCTCTGCTAATGAACGGCGCGCAGGGAGTTGTAAAGTGGTCTGTTATCCCACACACTGTAAGCGCGCGGCGAGTAAGAGACAGGCGCACACATTATACAGAGAGTAGTGATAATAAGTGGGGATATCCCTATAGAGAGGGAACGTCTCTTCACTGAGAGGAGACACATACTGTACTTACTGATACAGGACAGCGCCTGTCTCCCAGCGTACCACTCAGGCCGCGTCCCTGCGATGAGAGCGCGCGTTTCCGTGCGTGTGACATAACGCGCTCCTTCACCTGCTGTGACCTGGGTAGACCCGATTGGGGGCGTGGCTAGGGGGCGTGGCTAGGGGGGCGTGGCTAGGGTAACCAGATTTTGAAAATGAAAAACCGGGACACATAAAAAAAATTATTAATACAACAAATTACATGCCTAAAAAATGAATATAATGATATTTATCTAATAAAGTCACCACTGATGCTGTATTATTCATTCTACCTCTTCCCATTCCCTCGCTACCTTCTCCCCCATTCCCTCTATCCCTCCTCTACCTCATTCTCTCACCTCCCCAGTCTCTCTCCATTCCCTCCTCCCCAGTCTCTCTCCATTCCCTCCCCCCCATTCTCCCTCTCCCTTCCCACCCCTTATTCTCTCCTTTTCCTACCCCTTCCCACCCAATCTCTCCCTTCCCTCCCCCCATTCTCTCCCCATCCCCCCACATCCCCCATATTCTCTCTCTTCTCTATTCTCTCTCCCCCTCCCTCGTCCATTCTCTCTGACCCCCCATTCTCTCTGTCCCCCATTCTCTCTGCCCCCCCCATTCTCTCTACCCCCCCATTCTCTGTCCCCCCCATATTCTCTCTGTCCCCCCATTCTCTCTGCCCCCCCATTCTCTCTGACCTGCACAGTCAGACCCACACAGCCACTGACCTGCACACACAAAAAGTAACCAACACACACGCTCTGAGGAGGAGCAGGGGAGGGGAAGGGGGGGAGGAGCAGGGGAGGGGGGTGGGTGGGGAGGAGGGGAGGGGGGTGGGGTGTGGAGGGGGGTGGGGTGGGGTGGGGTGGGGAGGGGGGTGGGGTGGGGTGGGGTGGGGAGGGGGGTGGGGTGGGGTGGGGAGTGTAAGGAATCCACTACTGGCTTTGACTATAGCCGTGCAAACCTGTGCAGTTGCAGGCTTCCTCTGGCAATCTATGGCACAGGTGCTGCCTCTCATTGCAGCTTCTGCCCTGTGCTCTTTCATTGGAGGAATTCTCACACACCCTCCTCCTGTGATTGGATCTCCGCCCTTTATATTCTAGGCGTCGGCTCTGAACCAGCGCCGAGCATAACTATTCCTACCTCTATGTTACTGTCTCTGCCACAAACCACCCCAGGCCTCTCTCCTAGCGTTCTTACCTTCAAGTTCCTGAGTATCCAGAGGCCTGGTCCTGGACGTCTGTGCTGAAGCGTTGATGCCAGCACTGGTAACTGCTGCATTCCCTCCTAGCAGTGGCTACCTTTCCTGTCCTGTGGCATGCCGCTATTCTCCTGTAGTGGCCTATCCTGGACGCCTGTGCTGAAGCGTTGATGCCAGCACTGGTAACTGCTGCATTCCCTCCTAGCAGTGGCTACCCTTCCTGTCCTGCGGCCTGCTGCTATTCTCCTGCAGTGGCCTATCCTGGACGCCTGTGCTGAAGCGTTGATGCCACCACTGGCCTGCTGCTATCTCCTGCAGTGGCCTACCCTGGACGTCTGTGCTGAAGCGTTGATGCCAGCACTGGTAACTGCTGCATTCCCTCCTAGCAGTGGCTACCCTTCCTTTCCTGCGGCCTGCTGCGATCCTCTTGCAGTGGCCTGCCTTGGACTTCTGCGCTGAAGCGTTGGTTCTTCCCGACGCTGCCCTGCGGTGAACTTCGGCCAGCCTGCTGTCTCCTCCTGCTGAGATCGGCGTCATGGGCCGAGGCCGCTCCTCACGCAGAAGCCACCCCCGCGCTCACGCTCCTAAGCTGAAGCGGGGCACTCCTGACTTCCTGTTGCCGAACTCCTGCTTCATTAACGACGATGCTGCCTTCTCCAATCCTGACCCTGCGATGTACGACTACGAACTGCGCACTGATCAGTCTGCGTGGACTCAGGTCGGTGATTATATAACCCCACCTCAGCCCCGCGGTCCGGTCCCGGTTTGTGGCGAGCATCGGCGTAACAGTATGCTCGGCCCATTAAAACCGGACCGCGCCGTGGCGGGGGATGGCAATTTACCAACTGAAGTTATGTCCCGGCCTGCGTACCAGTCCCACTATGAAGGCCAGTATTTGTGTGAAGTAATACCCCTGATGGATGAAATGTTTACCTATGAAGGTTTAACCCCTTTGCAAAGACAATGCCGTTGTGATCTCTTTATTAAGGCTTACTGCATCCTGAACTTAAAACAGTCTCTGGCCGCTTGTATTCGCTCCCCTGATTCCCCTATAACCTGGGATAATGTGAACCCTATGGAACTGTCCGACGCCCAAGAGGCACTCTATGCCCTGGCCTCTTCACTGGACATTCATCTAGTACAACAGGGCGCCCTCCTCATGTTGGCTCAGTCTCAAGATACACTCCATGTACTTTCCTTAACACTAGACATTCACATAATAGAACAGGATCCCCTCCTTGCCAGCTACGCTGCTGCTTGGCAGATTCTCTATGCTGCCAGTCCTGTTGCTAAACCTGTGGGGGTACCTCTCTCTCCTAAGAATGGTCAAACCATTTCTCTGTCGCTGCCCGCTAAGGAAGAAGCTGCCACGCTCCCTAATCCTGAGTTAACCTCCCTAAATTCTGTCCCTGAGGTTATTTCGGTCTTAACCCCTGCTAGTCAGGCTTATGCGTTCCCCACTGTAAATCCCTGCAGTCCCCAGGTCAGTGTGTCTTCCCTAGCACCAGAGAATGAGTCCTGTTTGCCCTCTTTTTCTAACTCAAAAATTCTAAGCTCTGTTTCCGAGGTTTTTTCTGTATTAACCCCTGCTAGTCTGCTCTGTGAGGTCCCTACTGCTAACCCTAGTATTCCGCAGTCTAATGTTAGGTCCCTAGGGCAAGAGGCAGAACCCCCTATGACCCCACTCTCGGAGACTAGCTTCTATTTCTCTGATTCTCAGGTACAGAGTAATTTAACCCTTGGGGTTTTTCCTATGTTAACCCCTGCAGGTCAGCCCTATGAACCTTCCTTGGTAGATCCCTTTAGTTCCTCAGTCAGGGACACCTCCTTAGCCTCAGAGGATCAACCCCTTACGTCCTCTGACTCGGCTAAAATTCTCGGGGCTATGCCCCCTGAACTTTCGGCAATAATACTGGCTCCAGTAAAAAGTATTCTGGAGCCGTTTGTTTCTCTAAACCTGTTTGCAGAATCCTTACTCCTAGGTATTTCGCTCACCCCGTCTGTCACTCAGAGAGCTGAGACCCCTGCTTCTGAGCATAGACCCCTTTTCGTGGAATCTGTTGTCGTTTCTGATGTCCCAGACACTCTTTCCCAAATACCCACTCCAGAGACCAGCACAGTCGTGGTTGCCCCACTTGCACTGTCTGAGTTCTCCTTTTCTCAAATCCTAGGGTTTAAAGTGAACAGTACATATTATGCTCCTTTCCAAGTGACCCCTTCTGAGATCAGCGTATCTGCTGTTGCTCCCTTAGTACCATTAAAGTTAGGGCCCTTCTTTTTGAAGGATCAGGCTTTCAAGTTTGAGACTCCCTTTATCCCTGACTTTGTAAATCTGCAGTCCCTTCTCACTGTAGTTAAAAGTTCTCCAGCAGCCGCTGAGTTAAGCTTTGCCGCTGCCAAATCTTCTGTTATAGAAGCAATCTTGCCTAGCTTACTTCTGTCTGTTCTATCTGTGATGCCTATCACCTTTACTAAAATTTCTGTTTTGCAAGGTATTTCTCCTATTAAATCTGTGATACCTGCAATTCCTTTAATCAGTTCCAAAACCCCTGTCACTAAGTCTCCCATGGAGTCTGATGCCCTCACTAGGGATTCTCAGGGACCCAATTCTGTAACAAGCAAGATGTCCCTTGTGTCTGTTGGAGAGTTTACCCCAGTTTCTCTCACGGATCATGCCACAGCCTCCGGGATGATTAAAAATGACTTAAAGTCTGGGATGCCCATTCCTGTAATAATACTGTTTCACGCTGATTCGCCCACAGTATTCGGGGTATCCACTACTGACTGTATGTCTACTACCACGAACTCAGGGGTATCGCATTTGGAACGTTCCCTTTTTTCAGAAGATCCCGTCTTTAAAATGGACTTATTTTTCTCTGTGTCTTCCACAATACTTGGGGTACTTGCTATTGACTGTCCTGTCCAAAAACTAGGGTTACCTCTCAAAAAGGTGCCTGGAGCTACCGATGTTAAACACCCTATGTTTAAAACAGTAACAATTTGCATTGCTTCTCCCACAGTATCATGTGAGACCTGGGTACCTGGGACCTCCACTCCGAAGCCAAGCTCTAGTTCTCTGTCTTCTTTCTCTGTGTTGGAGGCACCCAGCTTTAACCCCAAGACTTTTTTCCCTAAGGTTGATGCACCGCTTAACCGCCTGCCTTGTTTTTTGGATAAAATCTGTTTTCTCACCTTTCAAACAGACTCCTTACTCGCGGGTCTCTGTGCGGTGCCCAAAGTGCCCGTTCTGTATGGCAATTGGCCTCTCCCTAAGACGAAGACACCCTTACTGGACCTCGTCGCTTTACCTGAAGCGTCCGTTCCTGTTCTCTATGGGTCCACTATGGGTATAGACATGCTTATTATGTCCTTCGCCAAGGCCACAAATTCGGATTTGATTCTCTCTAAAGATCACAAACCAAAGGAAGTGGATCCTCCTTCAACTGCCAGTACCAAGAGTTGCATACACACTGCTACAGACTCTCGCAAATTGCTGGGGATAGCAACCCTGCTTGGTATCAAAAGTACCGCTGCAATAGTGTGTAGTGAACCCTCCCGCCCCATTCCCTTGCTAACCACCACCCGGAATTCCTTGGAAGCTAAAGACTCTCGCAACTTCCTCCGTGCTGATTTCACTAAAGACATTGCCTTCTCTGAAGGTCCCTCTGCCATTTTTGTCCGACAATCTGTGTCCTGTGTCCCGTACTCTTGGACTATTACTATGCACCGGACACCTGGCTACTGTCCTTCTGATGTTCCCATTCCGGAGCCCTCAGGTCCTATTGTCCATGTACCAAGAACTGCAGTACCACCGCTGTCTTTCATGGCACTCGCCAATGTACACCTGGATTGTGGACCTAATTCTCGCCGGAGACACTTCAGGAACAACTCAATGTCTCCCAGACCTATGAATGGTTCTGTTCACCAAGGCTTCTCACCCAGTGGTGGGGGTACTGTAAGGAATCCCAACAAACTATGGGCTTTCAACACCACCTCTCGCCTAAGGAGGTTTAGGAACAATTCCATGTTCCCCAAATCTGTGATGGATCTTGTTTTGTCCGGAGGCCTCACCTGAAGGGGGGGGGTACTGTAAGGAATCCACTACTGGCTTTGACTGCAGCCTTGCAGACCTGTGCAGTTGCAAGCTTCCTCTGGCAATCTATGGCACAGGTGCTGCCTCTCATTGCAGCTTCTGCCCTGTGCTCTTTCATTGGAGGAATTCTCACACACCCTCCTCCTGTGATTGGATCTCCGCCCTTTATATTCTAGGCGTCGGCACTGAACCAGCGCCGAGCATAACTTTTCCTACCTCATGTTACTGTCTCTGCCACAAACCACCCCAGGCCTCTCTCCTAGCGTTCTTACCTTCCAAGTTCCTGAGTATCCAGAGGCCTGGTCCTGGACGTCTGTGCTGAAGCGTTGTTGCCAGCACTGGCCTGCTGCTATCTCCTTGCAGTGGCCTACCCCGGACGTCTGTGCTGAAGCGTTGATGCCAGCACTGGTAACTGCTGCATTCCCTCCTAGCAGTGGCTACCCTTCCTGTCCTGTGGCCTGCCGCTATTCTCCTGTAGTGGCCTATCCTGGACGCCTGTGCTGAAGCGTTGATGCCAGCACTGGTAACTGCTGCATTCCCTCCTAGCAGTGGCTACCCTTCCATTCCTGCGGCCTGCTGCTATCTCCTTGCAGTGGCCTGCCCTGGACGTCTGTGCTGAAGCGTTGATGCCAGCACTGGTAACTGCTGCATTCCCTCCTAGCAGTGGCTACCCTTCCTGTCCTGTGGCCTGCCGCTATTCTCCTGTAGTGGCCTATCCTGGACGCCTGTGCTGAAGCGTTGATGCCAGCACTGGTAACTGCTGCATTCCTTCCTAGCAGTGGCTACCCTTCCTTTCCTGCGGCCTGCTGCGATCCTCTTGCAGTGGCCTGCCTTGGACTTCTGCGCTGAAGCGTTGGTTCTTCCCGACGCTGCCCTGCGGTGAACTTCGGCCAGCCTGCTGTCTCCTCCTGCTGAGATTGGCGTCATGGGCCGAGGCCGCTCCTCGCGCAGAAGCCACCCCCGCGCTCACGCTCCTAAGCTGAAGCGGGGCACTCCTGACTTCCTGTTGCCGAACTCCTGCTTCATTAACGACGATGCTGCCTTCTCCAATCCTGACCCTGCGATGTACGACTACGAACTGCGCACTCCGGATCAGTCTGCGTGGACTAAGGTCGGTGATTATATAACCCCACCTCAGCCCCGCGGTCCGGTCCCGGTTTGTGGCGAGCATCGGCGTAACAGTACCGCGCTGTGGGATATACATATCTCTGTGCCCCTTGTACCGCGCTGTGGGATATACATATCTCTGTGTCCCTTGTACAGCGCTGTGGGATATACATATCTCTGTGCCCCTTGTACCGCGCTGTGGGATATACATATCTCTGTGCCCCTTGTACCGCGCTGTGGGATATACATATCTCTGTGCCCCTAGTACCGCGCTGTGGGATATACATATCTCTGTGCCCCTTGTAACGCGCTGTGGGATATACATATCTCTGTGCCCCTTGTACCGCGCTGTGGGATATACATATCTCTGTGTCCCTAGTACCGCGCTGTGGGATATACATATCTCTGTGTCCCTTGTACCGCGCTGTGGGATATACATATCTCTGTGTCCCTTGTACCGCGCTGTGGGATATACATATCTCTGTGTCCCTAGTACCGCGCTGTGGGATATACATATCTCTGTGCCCCTTGTAAAGCGCTGTGGGATATACATATCTCTGTGCCCCTTGTACCGCGCTGGGGGATATACATATCTCTGTGCCCCTTGTACCGCGCTGGGGGATATACATATCTCTGTGCCCCTTGTACCGCGCTGGGGGATATACATATCTCTGTGTCCCTTGTACCGTGCTGTGGGATATACATATCTCTGTGTCCCTTGTACCGCGCTGTGGGATATACATATCTCTGTGCCCCTTGTACCGCGCTGTGGGATATACATATCTCTGTGCCCCTTGTACCGCGCTGTGGGATATACATATCTCTGTGCCCCTTGTACCGCGCTGTGGGATATACATATCTCTGTGCCCCTTGTACCGCGCTGTGGGATATACATATCTCTGTGCCCCTTGTACAGCGCTGTGGGATATACATATCTCTGTGCCCCTTGTACCGCGCTGTGGGATATACATATCTCTGTGCCCCTTGTACCGCGCTGTGGGATATACATATCTCTGTGCCCTTGTACCGCGCTGTGGGATATACATATCTCTGTGCCCCTTGTACCGCGCTGTGGGATATACATATCTCTGTGCCCCTTGTACCGTGCTGTGGGATATACATATCTCTGTGCCCCTTGTACCGCGCTGTGGGATATACATATCTCTGTGCCCCTTGTACCGTGCTGTGGGATATACATATCTCTGTGCCCCTTGTACAGCGCTGTGGGATATACATATCTCTGTGCCCCTTGTACCGCGCTGTGGGATATACATATCTCTGTGTCCCTTGTACAGCGCTGTGGGATATACATATCTCTGTGCCCCTTGTACCGCGCTGTGGGATATACATATCTCTGTGCCCCTTGTACCGCGCTGTGGGATATACATATCTCTGTGCCCCTTGTACCGCGCTGTGGGATATACATATCTCTGTGCCCCTTGTAACGCGCTGTGGGATATACATATCTCTGTGCCCCTTGTACCGCGCTGTGGGATATACATATCTCTGTGCCCCTTGTACCGCGCTGTGGGATATACATATCTCTGTGCCCCTTGTACCGCGCTGTGGGATATATATATCTCTGTGCCCCTTGTACCGCGCTGTGGGATATACATATCTCTGTGCCCCTTGTACCGCGCTGTGGGATATACATATCTCTGTGCCCCTTGTACCTCGCTGTGGGATATACATATCTCTGTGCCCTTTGTACCGCGCTGTGGGATATACATATCTCTGTGCCCCTTGTACCGCGCTGTGGGATATACATATCTCTGTGCCCCTTGTACCGCGCTGTGGGATATACATATCTCTGTACCGCGCTGTGGGATATACATATCTCTGTGCCCCTTGTACCTCGCTGTGGGATATACATATCTCTGTGCCCCTTGTACCGTGCTGTGGGATATACATATCTCTGTGCCCCTTGTACCGCGCTGTGGGATATACATATCTCTGTGCCCCCTGTACCGCGCTGTGGGATATACATATCTCTGTGCCCCTTGTACCGCGCTGTGGGATATACATATCTCTGTGCCCCTTGTACCGCGCTGTGGGATATACATATCTCTGTGCCCCCTGTACCGCGCTGTGGGATATACATATCTCTGTGCCCTTTGTACCGCGCTGTGGGATATACATATCTCTGTGCCCCTTGTACCGCGCTGTGGGATATACATATCTCTGTGCCCTTTGTACCGCGCTGTGGGATATACATATCTCTGTGCCCCTTGTACCTCGCTGTGGGATATACATATCTCTGTGCCCCTTGTACCGTGCTGTGGGATATACATATCTCTGTGCCCCTTGTACCGCGCTGTGGGATATACATATCTCTGTGCCCTTTGTACCGCGCTGTGGGATATACATATCTCTGTGCCCCTTGTACCGCGCTGTGGGATATACATATCTCTGTGCCCCTTGTACCGCGCTGTGGGATATACATATCTCTGTGTCCCTTGTACCGCGCTGTGGGATATACATATCTCTGTGCCCCTTGTACCGCGCTGTGGGATATACATATCTCTGTGCCCTTTGTACCGCGCTGTGGGATATACTAGTCTCTGTGTCCCTTGTACCGCGCTGTGGGATATACATATCTCTGTGTCCCTTGTACCGCGCTGTGGGATATACATATCTCTGTGCCCTTTGTACCGCGCTGTGGGATATACATATCTCTGTGTCCCTTGTACCGCGCTGTGGGATATACATATATCTGTGCCCCTTGTACCGCGCTGTGGGATATACATATCTCTGTGCCCCTTGTACCTCGCTGTGGGATATACATATCTCTGTGCCCCTTGTACCGTGCTGTGGGATATACATATCTCTGTGCCCCTTGTACCGCGCTGTGGGATATACATATCTCTGTGCCCCTTGTACCGCGCTGTGGGATATACATATCTCTGTGTCCCTTGTACAGTGCTGTGGGATATACATATCTCTGTGTCCCTTGTACCGCGCTGTGGGATATACATATCTCTGTGCCCCTTGTACCGCGCTGTGGGATATACATATCTCTGTGTCCCTTGTACCGTGCTGTGGGATATACATATCTCTGTGCCCCTTGTACCGCTCTGTGGGATATACATATCTCTGTGCCCTTTGTACCGCGCTGTGGGATATACATATCTCTGTGCCCCTTGTACCGCGCTGTGGGATATACATATCTCTGTGCCCCTTGTACCGCGCTGTGGGATATACATATCTCTGTGCCCCTTGTACAGCGCTGTGGGATATACATATCTCTGTGCCCCTTGTACAGCGCTGTGGGATATACATATCTCTGTACCGCGCTGTGGGATATACATATCTCTGTGCCCTTAGTACCGCGCTGTGGGATATACATATCTCTGTGCCCTTGTACCGCGCTGTGGGATATACATATCTCTGTGCCCCTTGTACAGCGCTGTGGGATATACATATCTCTGTGTCCCTTGTACCGCGCTGTGGGATATACATATCTCTGTGTCCCTTGTACCGCGCTGTGGGATATACATATCTCTGTGCCCCTTGTACAGCGCTGTGGGATATACATATCTCTGTGCCCCTTGTACTGCGCTGTGGGATATACATATCTCTGTGTCCCTTGTACCGCGCTGTGGGATATACATATCTCTGTGTCCCTTGTACCGCGCTGTGGGATATACATATCTCTGTGCCCCTTGTACAGCGCTGTGGGATATACATATCTCTGTGTCCCTTGTACCTCGCTGTGGGATATACATATCTCTGTGCCCCTTGTACCGTGCTGTGGGATATACATATCTCTGTGTCCCTTGTACCTCGCTGTGGGATATACATATCTCTGTGTCCCTTGTACCGCGCTGTGGGATATACATATCTCTGTGCCCCTTGTACCGCGCTGTGGGATATACATATCTCTGTGTCCCTTGTACCGCGCTGTGGGATATACATATCTCTGTGCCCCTAGTACCGCGCTGTGGGATATACATATCTCTGTGCCCTTTGTACCGCGCTGTGGGATATACATATCTCTGTGCCCCTTGTACAGCGCTGTGGGATATACATATCTCTGTGTCACTTGTACCTCGCTGTGGGATATACATATCTCTGCCCCTTGTACCGCGCTGTGGGATATACATATCTCTGTGCCCCTTGTACCGCGCTGTGGGATATACATATCTCTGTGCCCCTTGTACCGCGCTGTGGGATATACATATCTCTGTGCCCCTTGTACAGCGCTGTGGGATATACATATCTCTGTGCCCCTTGTACCGCGCTGTGGGATATACATATCTCTGTGCCCCTTGTACCGTGCTGTGGGATATACATATCTCTGTGCCTCTTGTACCGCGCTGTGGGATATACATATCTCTGTGCCCTTTGTACCGCGCTGTGGGATATACATATCTCTGTGCCCCTTGTACCGTGCTGTGGGATATACATATCTCTGTGCCCCTTGTACCGCGCTGTGGGATATACATATCTCTGTGCCCTTAGTACCGCGTTGTGGGATATACATATCTCTGTGCCCCTTGTACAGCGCTGTGGGATATACATATCTCTGTGCCCCTTGTACAGCGCTGTGGGATATACATATCTCTGTGCCCCTTGTACCGCGCTGTGGGATATACATATCTCTGTGCCCCTTGTACCGCGCTGTGGAATATACATATCTCTGTGTCCCTTGTACCGCGCTGTGGGATATACATATCTCTGTGCCCCTTGTACAGCGCTGTGGGATATACATATCTCTGTGCCCCTTGTACCGTGCTGTGGGATATACATATCTCTGTGCCCCTTTGTACCGCGCTGTGGGATATACATATCTCTGTGCCCCTTGTACCGTGCTGTGGGATATACATATCTCTGTGCCCCTTTGTACCGCGCTGTGGGATATACATATCTCTGTGCCCCTTGTACCGCGCTGTGGGATATACATATCTCTGTGTCCCTTGTACCGCGCTGTGGGATATACATATCTCTGTGTCCCTTGTACCGCGCTGTGGGATATACATATCTCTGTGTCCCTTGTACCGCGCTGTGGGATATACATATCTCTGTGCCCCTTGTACCGCGCTGTGGGATATACATATCTCTGTGCCCTTGTACCGCGCTGTGGGATATACATATCTCTGTGCCCCTTGTACAGCGCTGTGGGATATACATATCTCTGTGCCCCTTGTACCGCGCTGTGGGATATACATATCTCTGTGCCCCTTGTACCGCGCTGTGGGATATACATATCTCTGTGCCCCTTGTACAGCGCTGTGGGATATACATATCTCTGTGCCCCTTGTACCGCGCTGTGGGATATACATATCTCTGTGCCCTTTGTACCGCGCTGTGGGATATACATATCTCTGTGCCCCTTGTACCGCGCTGTGGGATATACATATCTCTGTGCCCCTTGTACCGCGCTGTGGGATATACATATCTCTGTGCCCCTTGTACCGCGCTGTGGGATATACATATCTCTGTGCCCCTTGTATCGCGCTGTGGGATATACATATCTCTGTGCCCCTTGTACCGCGCTGTGGGATATACATATCTCTGTGTCCCTTGTACCGCGCTGTGGGATATACATATCTCTGTGTCCCTTGTACTGCGCTGTGGGATATACATATCTCTGTGCCCCTTGTACTGCGCTGTGGGATATACATATCTCTGTGCCCCTTGTACCGCGCTGTGGGATATACATATCTCTGTACCCCTTGTACCGCGCTGTGGGATATACATATCTCTGTGCCCCTTGTACCGCGCTGTGGGATATACATATCTCTGTGCCCTTTGTACCGTGCTGTGGGATATACATATCTCTGTGTCCCTTGTACCGCGCTGTGGGATATACATATCTCTGTGCCCTTTGTACCGCGCTGTGGGATATACATATCTCTGTGTCCCTTGTACCGCGCTGTGGGATATACATATCTCTGTGTCCCTTGTACCGCGCTGTGGGATATACATATCTCTGTGTCCCTTGTACCGCGCTGTGGGATATACATATCTCTGTGTCCCTTGTACCGCGCTGTGGGATATACATATCTCTGTGCCCCTTGTACCGCGCTGTGGGATATACATATCTCTGTGCCCTTGTACCGCGCTGTGGGATATACATATCTCTGTGCCCCTTGTACAGCGCTGTGGGATATACATATCTCTGTGCCCCTTGTACCGCGCTGTGGGATATACATATCTCTGTGCCCCTTGTACCGCGCTGTGGGATATACATATCTCTGTGCCCCTTGTACCGCGCTGTGGGATATACATATCTCTGTGCCCTTGTACCGCGCTGTGGGATATACATATCTCTGTGCCCCTTGTACAGCGCTGTGGGATATACATATCTCTGTGTCCCTTGTACCGCGCTGTGGGATATACATATCTCTGTGCCCCTAGTACCGCGCTGTGGGATATACATATCTCTGTGCCCCTTGTACTGCGCTGTGGGATATACATATCTCTGTGCCCCTTGTACTGCGCTGTGGGATATACATATCTCTGTGCCCCTTGTACCGCGCTGTGGGATATACATATCTCTGTGTCCCTTGTACCGCGCTGTGGGATATACATATCTCTGTGCCCCCTGTACCGCGCTGTGGGATATACATATCTCTGTGCCCCTTGTACCGCGCTGTGGGATATACATATCTCTGTGCCCCTTGTACCGCGCTGTGGGATATACATATCTCTGTGCCCCTTGTACCGCGCTGTGGGATATACATATCTCTGTGCCCCTTGTACCGCGCTGTGGGATATACATATCTCTGTGCCCCTTGTACCGCGCTGTGGGATATACATATCTCTGTGCCCCTTGTACCGCGCTGTGGGATATACATATCTCTGTGCCCCTTGTACCGCGCTGTGGGATATACATATCTCTGTGCCCCTTGTACCGCGCTGTGGGATATACATATCTCTGTGCCCCTTGTACCGCGCTGTGGGATATACATATCTCTGTACCGCGCTGTGGGATATACATATCTCTGTGCCCTTTGTACCGCGCTGTGGGATATACATATCTCTGTGTCCCTTGTACCGCGCTGTGGGATATACATATCTCTGTGCCCCTTGTACCGCGCTGTGGGATATACATATCTCTGTGCCCCTTGTACCGCGCTGTGGGATATACATATCTCTGTGCCCCTTGTACCTCGCTGTGGGATATACATATCTCTGTGCCCCTTGTACCGCGCTGTGGGATATACATATCTCTGTGCCCCTTGTACCGTGCTGTGGGATATACATATCTCTGTGCCTCTTGTACCGCGCTGTGGGATATACATATCTCTGTGCCCCTTGTACCGCACTGTGGGATATACATATCTCTGTGCCCTTTGTACCGCGCTGTGGGATATACATATCTCTGTGCCCCTTGTACCGCGCTGTGGGATATACATATCTCTGTGCCCTTTGTACCGCGCTGTGGGATATACATATCTCTGTGGGATATACATATCTCTGTGCCCCTTGTACCGCGCTGTGGGATATACATATCTCTGTGCCCCTTGTACCGTGCTGTGGGATATACATATCTCTGTGCCTCTTGTACCGCGCTGTGGGATATACATATCTCTGTGCCCTTTGTACCGCGCTGTGGGATATACATATCTCTGTGCCCCTTGTACCGTGCTGTGGGATATACATATCTCTGTGCCCCTTGTACCGCGCTGTGGGATATACATATCTCTGTGCCCCTTGTACCGTGCTGTGGGATATACATATCTCTGTGCCCTTTGTACCGCGCTGTGGGATATACATATCTCTGTGCCCCTTGTACCGCGCTGTGGGATATACATATCTCTGTGCCCTTTGTACCGCGCTGTGGGATATACATATCTCTGTGGGATATACATATCTCTGTGCCCCTTGTACCGCGCTGTGGGATATACATATCTCTGTGCCCCTTGTACCGTGCTGTGGGATATACATATCTCTGTGCCTCTTGTACCGCGCTGTGGGATATACATATCTCTGTGCCCTTTGTACCGCGCTGTGGGATATACATATCTCTGTGCCCCTTGTACCGTGCTGTGGGATATACATATCTCTGTGCCCCTTGTACCGCGCTGTGGGATATACATATCTCTGTGCCCTTAGTACCGCGTTGTGGGATATACATATCTCTGTGCCCCTTGTACAGCGCTGTGGGATATACATATCTCTGTGCCCCTTGTACAGCGCTGTGGGATATACATATCTCTGTGCCCCTTGTACCGCGCTGTGGGATATACATATCTCTGTGCCCCTTGTACCGCGCTGTGGGATATACATATCTCTGTGTCCCTTGTACCGCGCTGTGGGATATACATATCTCTGTGCCCTTGTACCGCGCTTTGGGATATACATATCTCTGTGCCCCTTGTACAGCGCTGTGGGATATACATATCTCTGTGCCCCTTGTACCGTGCTGTGGGATATACATATCTCTGTGCCCCTTTGTACCGCGCTGTGGGATATACATATCTCTGTGTCCCTTGTACCGCGCTGTGGGATATACATATCTCTGTGTCCCTTGTACCGCGCTGTGGGATATACATATCTCTGTGTCCCTTGTACCGCGCTGTGGGATATACATATCTCTGTGCCCCTTGTACCGCGCTGTGGGATATACATATCTCTGTGCCCTTGTACCGCGCTGTGGGATATACATATCTCTGTGCCCCTTGTACAGCGCTGTGGGATATACATATCTCTGTGCCCCTTGTACCGCGCTGTGGGATATACATATCTCTGTGCCCCTTGTACCGCGCTGTGGGATATACATATCTCTGTGCCCCTTGTACAGCGCTGTGGGATATACATATCTCTGTGCCCCTTGTACCGCGCTGTGGGATATACATATCTCTGTGCCCCTTGTACCGCGCTGTGGGATATACATATCTCTGTGCCCCTAGTACCGCGCTGTGGGATATACATATCTCTCTGCCCCTTGTACAGCGCTGTGGGATATACATATCTCTGTGCCCCTTGTACAGCGCTGTGGGATATACATATCTCTGTGTCCCTTGTACCGCGCTGTGGGATATACATATCTCTGTGCCCCTTGTACCGCGCTGTGGGATATACATATCTCTGTGCCCCTTGTACCGTGCTGTGGGATATACATATCTCTGTGCCCCTTGTACCGCGCTGTGGGATATACATATCTCTGTGCCCCTTGTACCGCGCTGTGGGATATACATATCTCTGTGCCTCTTGTACCGCGCTGTGGGATATACATATCTCTGTGCCCCTTGTACCGCGCTGTGGGATATACATATCTCTGTGCCCTATGTACCGCGCTGTGGGATATACATATCTCTGTGCCCCTTGTACCGCGCTGTGGGATATACATATCTCTGTGCCCCTTGTACCGCGCTGTGGGATATACATATCTCTGTGCCCCTTGTACCGCGCTGTGGGATATACATATCTCTGTGCCCCTTGTACCGTGCTGTGGGATATACATATCTCTGTGTCCCTTGTACTGCGCTGTGGGATATACATATCTCTGTGCCCCTTGTACCGCGCTGTGGGATATACATATCTCTGTGCCCCTTGTACCGCGCTGTGGGATATACATATCTCTGTGCCCCTAGTACAGCGCTGTGGGATATACATATCTCTGTACCGCGCTGTGGGATATACATATCTCTGTGCCCCTTGTACCGCGCTGTGGGATATACATATCTCTGTGCCCCTTGTACCGCGCTGTGGGATATACATATCTCTGTGTCCCTTGTACCGCGCTGTGGGATATACATATCTCTGTGCCCCTTGTACCGCGCTGTGGGATATACATATCTCTGTGTCCCTTGTACTGCGCTGTGGGATATACATATCTCTGTGCCCCTTGTACCGCGCTGTGGGATATACATATCTCTGTGCCCTTTGTACCGCGCTGTGGGATATACATATCTCTGTGCCCTTTGTACCGCGCTGTGGGATATACATATCTCTGTGCCCCTTGTACCGTGCTGTGGGATATACATATCTCTGTGACCCTTGTACCGCGCTGTGGGATATACATATCTCTGTGCCCCCTTGTACCGCGCTGTGGGATATACATATCTCTGTGCCCCTTGTACCGTGCTGTGGGATATACATATCTCTGTGCCCCTTGTACCGCGCTGTGGGATATACATATCTCTGTGTCCCTTGTACTGCGCTGTGGGATATACATATCTCTGTGTCCCTTGTACCGCGCTGTGGGATATACATATCTCTGTGTCCCTTGTACCGCGCTGTGGGATATACATATCTCTGTGTCCCTTGTACCGCGCTGTGGGATATACATATCTCTGTGCCCCTAGTACCGCGCTGTGGGATATACATATCTCTGTGCCCCTTGTACCACGCTGTGGGATATACATATCTCTGTGCCCCTTGTACAGCGCTGTGGGATATACATATCTCTGTGCCCCTTGTACCGCGCTGTGGGATATACATATCTCTGTGCCCCTTGTACCTCGCTGTGGGATATACATATCTCTGTGCCCCTTGTACCGCGCTGTGGGATATACATATCTCTGTGCCCCTTGTACCGCGCTGTGGGATATACATATCTCTGTGCCCCTTGTACCGCGCTGTGGGATAAACATATCTCTGTGCCTCGTGTACCGCGCTGTGGGATATACATATCTCTGTGCCCCTTGTACCGCGCTGTGGGATATACATATCTCTGTGCCCCTTGTACCGTGCTGTGGGATATACATATCTCTGTGCCCCTTGTACCGCGCTGTGGGATATACATATCTCTGTGCCCCTTGTACCGCGCTGTGGGATATACATATCTCTGTGCCTCTTGTACCGCGCTGTGGGATATACATATCTCTGTGCCCCTTGTACCGCGCTGTGGGATATACATATCTCTGTGCCCTATGTACCGCGCTGTGGGATATACATATCTCTGTGCCCCTTGTACCGCGCTGTGGGATATACATATCTCTGTGCCCCTTGTACCGCGCTGTGGGATATACATATCTCTGTGCCCCTTGTACCGCGCTGTGGGATATACATATCTCTGTGCCCCTTGTACCGTGCTGTGGGATATACATATCTCTGTGTCCCTTGTACCGCGCTGTGGGATATACATATCTCTGTGCCCCTTGTACCGCGCTGTGGGATATACATATCTCTGTGTCCCTTGTACCGCGCTGTGGGATATACATATCTCTGTGCCCCTTGTACCGCGCTGTGGGATATACATATCTCTGTGCCCCTTGTACCGCGCTGTGGGATATACATATCTCTGTGCCCCTAGTACAGCGCTGTGGGATATACATATCTCTGTACCGCGCTGTGGGATATACATATCTCTGTGCCCCTTGTACCGCGCTGTGGGATATACATATCTCTGTGCCCCTTGTACCGCGCTGTGGGATATACATATCTCTGTGTCCCTTGTACCGCGCTGTGGGATATACATATCTCTGTGCCCCTTGTACCGCGCTGTGGGATATACATATCTCTGTGTCCCTTGTACTGCGCTGTGGGATATACATATCTCTGTGCCCCTTGTACCGCGCTGTGGGATATACATATCTCTGTGCCCTTTGTACCGCGCTGTGGGATATACATATCTCTGTGCCCTTTGTACCGCGCTGTGGGATATACATATCTCTGTGCCCCTTGTACCGTGCTGTGGGATATACATATCTCTGTGCCCCTTGTACCGCGCTGTGGGATATACATATCTCTGTGCCCCCTTGTACCGCGCTGTGGGATATACATATCTCTGTGCCCCTTGTACCGTGCTGTGGGATATACATATCTCTGTGCCCCTTGTACCGCGCTGTGGGATATACATATCTCTGTGTCCCTTGTACCGCGCTGTGGGATATACATATCTCTGTGTCCCTTGTACCGCGCTGTGGGATATACATATCTCTGTGCCCCTAGTACCGCGCTGTGGGATATACATATCTCTGTGCCCCTTGTACCACGCTGTGGGATATACATATCTCTGTGCCCCTTGTACAGCGCTGTGGGATATACATATCTCTGTGCCCCTTGTACCGCGCTGTGGGATATACATATCTCTGTGCCCCTTGTACCTCGCTGTGGGATATACATATCTCTGTGCCCCTTGTACCGCGCTGTGGGATATACATATCTCTGTGCCCCTTGTACCGCGCTGTGGGATATACATATCTCTGTGCCCCTTGTACCGCGCTGTGGGATAAACATATCTCTGTGCCTCTTGTACCGCGCTGTGGGATATACATATCTCTGTGCCCCTTGTACCGCGCTGTGGGATATACATATCTCTGTGCCCCTTGTACCGTGCTGTGGGATATACATATCTCTGTGCCCCTTGTACCGCGCTGTGGGATATACATATCTCTGTGCCCCTTGTACCGCGCTGTGGGATATACATATCTCTGTGCCTCTTGTACCGCGCTGTGGGATATACATATCTCTGTGCCCCTTGTACCGCGCTGTGGGATATACATATCTCTGTGCCCTCTGTACCGCGCTGTGGGATATACATATCTCTGTGCCCTCTGTACCGCGCTGTGGGATATACATATCTCTGTGTCCCTTGTACTGCGCTGTGGGATATACATATCTCTGTGCCCCTTGTACCGCGCTGTGGGATATACATATCTCTGTGCCCCTTGTACCGCGCTGTGGGATATACATATCTCTGTGTCCCTTGTACCGCGCTGTGGGATATACATATCTCTGTGCCCCTTGTACCGCGCTGTGGGATATACATATCTCTGTGTCCCTTGTACCGCGCTGTGGGATATACATATCTCTGTGCCCCTTGTACAGCGCTGTGGGATATACATATCTCTGTGCCTCTTGTACCGCGCTGTGGGATATACATATCTCTGTGTCCCTTGTACCGCGCTGTGGGATATACATATCTCTGTGCCCCTTGTACCGCGCTGTGGGATATACATATCTCTGTGCCCCTTGTACCGCGCTGTGGGATATACATATCTCTGTGTCCCCTGTACCGTGCTGTGGGATATACATATCTCTGTGCCCCTTGTACCGCGCTGTGGGATATACATATCTCTGTGCCCCTTGTACCGCGCTGTGGGATATACATATCTCTGTGCCCCTTGTACCGCGCTGTGGGATATACATATCTCTGTGCCCCTTGTACCTCGCTGTGGGATATACATATCTCTGTGCCCCTTGTACCGCGCTGTGGGATATACATATCTCTGTGCCCCTTGTACCGCGCTGTGGGATATACATATCTCTGTGCCCCTTGTACCGCGCTGTGGGATATACATATCTCTGTGCCCCTTGTACCGCGCTGTGGGATATACATATCTCTGTGTCCCTTGTACCACGCTGTGGGATATACATATCTCTGTGCCCCTTGTACCGCGCTGTGGGATATACATATCTCTGTGCCCCTTGTACCGCGCTGTGGGATATACATATCTCTGTGTCCCTTGTACTGCGCTGTGGGATATACATATCTCTGTGCCCCTTGTACCGCGCTGTGGGATATACATATCTCTGTGCCCCTTGTACCGCGCTGTGGGATATACATATCTCTGTGCCCCTTGTACCGCGCTGTGGGATATACATATCTCTGTGCCCCTTGTACCGCTCTGTGGGATATACATATCTCTGTGCCCCTAGTACCGCGCTGTGGGATATACATATCTCTGTGCCCCTTGTACCGCGCTGTGGGATATACATATCTCTGTGTCCCTTGTACCGCGCTGTGGGATATACATATCTCTGTGCCCCTTGTACCGCGCTGTGGGATATACATATCTCTGTGCCCCTAGTACCGCGCTGTGGGATATACATATCTCTGTGCCCCTTGTACCGCTCTGTGGGATATACATATCTCTGTGCCCCTAGTACCGCGCTGTGGGATATACATATCTCTGTGCCCTTTGTACCGCGCTGTGGGATATACATATCTCTGTGCCCCTTGTACCGCGCTGTGGGATATACATATCTCTGTGTCCCCTGTACCGCGCTGTGGGATATACATATCTCTGTGCCCCTTGTACCGCGCTGTGGGATATACATATCTCTGTGCCCTTTGTACTGCGCTGTGGGATATACATATCTCTGTGCCCCTTGTACCGCGCTGTGGGATATACATATCTCTGTGTCCCTTGTACCGCGCTGTGGGATATACATATCTCTGTGCCCCTTGTACCGCGCTGTGGGATATACATATCTCTGTGCCCCTTGTACCGCGCTGTGGGATATACATATCTCTGTGTCCCTTGTACTGCGCTGTGGGATATACATATCTCTGTGCCCCTTGTACCGCGCTGTGGGATATACATATCTCTGTGCCCCTTGTACCGCGCTGTGGGATATACATATCTCTGTGCCCCTTGTACCGCGCTGTGGGATATACATATCTCTGTGCCCCTTGTACCGCTCTGTGGGATATACATATCTCTGTGCCCCTAGTACCGCGCTGTGGGATATACATATCTCTGTGCCCCTTGTACCGCGCTGTGGGATATACATATCTCTGTGTCCCTTGTACCGCGCTGTGGGATATACATATCTCTGTGCCCCTTGTACCGCGCTGTGGGATATACATATCTCTGTGCCCCTAGTACCGCGCTGTGGGATATACATATCTCTGTGCCCCTTGTACCGCTCTGTGGGATATACATATCTCTGTGCCCCTAGTACCGCGCTGTGGGATATACATATCTCTGTGCCCTTTGTACCGCGCTGTGGGATATACATATCTCTGTGCCCCTTGTACCGCACTGTGGGATATACATATCTCTGTGTCCCCTGTACCGCGCTGTGGGATATACATATCTCTGTGCCCCTTGTACCGCGCTGTGGGATATACATATCTCTGTGCCCTTTGTACTGCGCTGTGGGATATACATATCTCTGTGCCCCTTGTACCGCGCTGTGGGATATACATATCTCTGTGCCCCTTGTACCGCGCTGTGGGATATACATATCTCTGTGCCCTTTGTACTGCGCTGTGGGATATACATATCTCTGTGCCCTTTGTACTGCGCTGTGGGATATACATATCTCTGTGTCCCTTGTACTGCGCTGTGGGATATACATATCTCTGTGTCCCTTGTACTGCGCTGTGGGATATACATATCTCTGTGTCCCTTTGTACTGCGCTGTGGGATATACATATCTCTGTGCCCTTTGTACTGCGCTGTGGGATATACATATCTCTGTGTCCCTTTGTACTGCGCTGTGGGATATACATATCTCTGTGCCCTTTGTACCGTGCTGTGGAGTATGCTGGCACTGTACATATAAACAATAATAATAATAACAATAATAATAAATGCATGTAATACAGTATTTACAAGGCGTCTGAAACACCATCTTCCACGTTTCATTTCTAGCGATAATCTTCATTTTGCAATCTTATTATGTATTATTTCTGCGGTGACCTCGGTCACAGGAATTCCTGGGCACAATGGATGGAGACTGCAGCTCATTAAACACCCAGCGCAATTACTGGGCACATGTGGGATGGGATAATTAGGGGGAGATAAAGTGAATCAATGCGTTTTAATCATGAGGTCACTGCTGCTGCTCTACATTTAATTGTTCCATTCTCTCATATTTCTCAAATTAGTCCTGAAACTTTAATCACTTCTCTTCAAATGAATGTTATTCTTAGGGCAGAATCCTCTCTTCTCTTTCCTCTCTCCCCCCTTCTCTCTCCTCCCTCCTCTCCCCTCTCCCCTCCCCCCCTCTCCCCTCTCACCTCTCAAGGTGAAAGAAACCTTTGCATTTTCAGATGAGACCAGGAGATCTCATAGACAAAAGAAGCATTTGTTACTGTCGGTAACACACTGTTTAAAAAAAGTACAGTAGGTTTAAATATTAAAAATGCATGTCCAGTTTGTCCACATGAGCAGGTTAATACAAGGTTATTGAGTCACTGTGTACTTTATTTTTCTTTTACAATTATTATGCACTCCGTGGTTATAGCCCATTAAGAGTTATTACCAATTCCCATTGCTTCTGCTTCTGGAGCAGCACAAACCTGTACATTGCACCCTTTTCTTTCAAGGTAATGAACAGGTTTTGGCTGTAGCAGTAGAAGAAGAAACCAGAGTTTTGACTAATGAACCTTCATTCACTTTTTCCATCTTTCTAAGATCACAAATAACATCACAAATCAGAGGATGGTGACTTCTCACTCCTAGGAGGAACATACAGATATGTATTTATTTAATTGTAACACTGTCACGGGAGACCAGGCAGTTTACACCTTTTTACCAGGATCATTCATTGAGCAAAACAGGATAGTGTCATAAATTGTAGTTTATTCGCTTAAATAGTTATACACAGTGAAAGACAAAATACAGACGGAAAGCACACTTACTGGGGTATGGGGGTCGAAAACTAGACTCTCCTAGGTGCAGGGAACTCTAAATAAGAGGTTTCTCCTGACCAAAATCCTCTGGTTTCCAAATGGGCGTGAAGTTCCACACGCCACCGCTCCCTTCTCTTCTGAGATCTTGGACTTTTTCTTGACCTGGTGTTAGTACCAAACTCCTGGAACTAAAATCGGCTTGCAATCCCAGCTGCGACCGCTACGTTCGATTATTAGAACTTGGGCGCAAAAAGTGGGACTTAGAATATTTCAGGCAGGCTTTTCAGGCTCAAAATCAATGCTAGTTGCTTTGCTATTCGCGCAGAAGCAACTTTGAAAAGCTCAACAGAGCTCTTATTACTGGCGATCTACCATCGGATTGGCTCACGGCTTCATATAGTATTATTTCTGAGCTTCATTCACAAAATACTACAGCCAATCACAGCGTGGGAACATTTTTAGCAGCCAATAATAGTTACATAGTTACATAGTAGATGAGTGGAGGGAGAAAGGGGGTGGCCCGGGATTAAAGGGGTTACACCCCATTTGGCCATCCCCTGACTGCACCCGGGAGTCAAAGGGTTAACTGGGCTAAGACCCAGAACAGTGTTTTAACCCCTGTAATGACATGTACATGTGTATTCCCCTGTTCCTCTGTTCCATTGTAATTTATTTATAAAATATTTTACCAGGAAGTAATACATTGAGAGTTACCTCTCGTTTTCAAGTATGTCCTGGGCACAGAGTAAAACAAAATAATACATGGTTACAAATACAGTTACATAAATGAACAAGGTATACATTATATACAAGACATTGCATGCACAGTTAAAGAAAATATATATTATGAGCGTATGAAACAGTTACAGACCAGATTAAAGTGTGAGAGCCTTAGATTTGAAAGAACTTAAGCTGGTGGTGGATATGAGAGTCTCTGGTAGGTTGTTCCAGTTTTGGGGTGCACGGAAGGAGAAGGAGGAACGTCCGGATACTTTGTTGAGTCTTGGGACCATGAATAGTCTTTTGGAGTCTGATCTCAGGTGATAGGTACTGCATGTGGTAGGGGTGAGGAGCTTGTTCAGGTAGCTTGCCCAGAAAGTATTTGAGGGTGAGACAGGAAAAGTGAACTTTGCGCCTAGACTCGAGTGATGACCAATCTAGTTCTTTGAGCATTTCACAGTGATGTGTGTTGTAGTTGCATTGGAGAACAAAACGACAAATTGAATTGTAGAGGGTGTCAAGTTTGCTAAGGTGGGTTTGAGGAGCCGAGCCATATACTATGTCTCCATGTCTGGTGTCTGGTTTAATCAGTGTCTGCATCACACACACACTGGAATCCATCCGGGAGCACAAGGGTTAATAGTCCTTTAATGATTATAGCTCTTTGTGTAGTTTTCCCGCCTTTTCAGGCACCATTTTGCAGGTCCCCATTGGCCGCCATTAGGGCTCCATGCATTCTAATGGAGAATCTTGTTGTTTTAGTCCTGTTTCCTGTAAAGACCAGCAGGTGGCGTCCGAGAGGGAGAGCGGCGGTTTCCCATTGAAAGTCGATGGGCTCATTGACTTCAATGGAGGTTCCTCGAGGTAACTTTCGAAGAACAAGTTGGCTGCTGTCCAGACCGCAAACCGCAAAGCGGATACATATTCAATAGGAGAGCTTTGATCACTAACAAGTCAAGGTCAACGTCAAGTGGCGTGGGAATAAACAGTTCTAGGGCCCCTAGGAATAAAATTATTTTTGCCCCTAGTTCCTAGGCTTCCCCCCACTCGACCACAACTGGACCCGATAAGGGTCGAACCGAGAAGAACGGGTCGCGCCATAGGCTTTGCCGGCGGCGGCAGAAACGGCTCAGAAAAATGACTAAGTGTGAAATGCTGTATTTTGGTACTCCATATCTCTGGTTCCGGAGGGCCCAGTGGATCAAGGTTTGGGGTGTCTGCAGTCACTGCTCCGGCATCACTGCAGAACCATCCTTGACCCTCCTGGACCAACCCGATGGAGTATGGACCCCCTTGAAGGTTCGGGATTTTTCCCATAGACTTCAATGGCGGAGAAACCCCATTGACCTCAATGGCAGCAATTTACCATTGAAAGTCTATGGCGGAGAAGCCCGTTGTTTTCAATGGGGATTTAGTGAAAAGCTGAGATTTCTTTGTTAGCGGAGATTTTTGTATTAAAATGAAAAATGATTTAATGTGCATTTGTGTAACTCCGGTTCCATAGGTCGTAGCAAGTCGCTTTTTGGACCATATGGTGTCCCAATTCCGGCCATGAGAACTGGGAAGTTTGGTTCTGCTAGACCCAATAGAACCGGATATTTTAATACAGCTAAAGGTTTATGTTTAACACTGTGTCCCAAAGTATGGACAAAGACTCAGAGGAATTCCTTTGCATACCAGGATAGCAGATGGCCCTAGAGGCGCCCCAATGTCTAGGATTTAAGTATTGTTCAAAGGTTATCTTGCTAGAGATCCAGATGGGTAGACTGGCTGGCATTCCATTTGCCTATGGGGGGCTACAGAAATTAGACCCCAGAGTTCTACTGCGCATGTGCCAGCTAGCAGGGGGCCTGTACTAAAATGTGTTCCCCCATCAAAGATTGGCTGGAGATAATCAAAAACCAATCACAGGTACTTAAGGTTAAGGATAGAGGGACAAAAGGTTTATAAACTGCTGTTCCCCATATATCCTTTGTCTTCATTGAGTCTTTATTCGTCTCCGTTTGCTGGTATGGGTACCTGATATCACCTGAATGATTACCTGATTGCTGAAGAGAAATGCTACATCTAACTTCTCATTCCCAACCCCTAAGTAAATGTACTTCTTGTCTGTTACTGTATTATTTGTGTGTTCACCTATCCTAAGGAATAAAATCACTTTATTAGATCTAAGACTCGTTTCAGTTCAGACCCAGTGATAAATATTATCTGTTATATATATTTATGTGACCTTATACAGCCTGCCATAATCTCACAGTGACAATGAGGTTGAAAAAAGACGTAGGTCGATCAAGTTCAACCTACGCTAAATTTAGACAACAGATACTTTATCCTATATCTATACTTATTGATCCAGAGGAAGGCAAACAAAAAAACCCTTTAAGGGGTGTTAGGTCCATCTACCTGACCAGACCTTAGAGCAGGTACCTTCTTTTACTCGACCCGGGGAGATTCATCACGCAGCTGCTATATGCTTCTGGTCTCAGATATGATAGTTACGAGCTCGGAGAAGCAAAGATTCAATGCACACAAGGTGGTTGAGTTCTCGCTTCTGTTTTAATATGCTAACAGAGGAATATTTATACAAAAGGCAAGGACAATACATCGTGTGTCAATTTCATACATCTGTTACAAATTCAGTTCCCATGTATAGATCATACATCTAAAATGACATATACCATCTGGCCTAAATTAGTAGAAATAGGGATCAAAGGTCAATAACTACTAATGGGGTAAGAAACAAGACTAGTGGTCTTGTTTCTTATAATCTTATTTCTTATGTAATATCCTGGGACAGTTGGTCCACCGCTAGAATACTTTTACCATTTGGTCTCTGAGAGAACAAAGCTTGACACATATTTATTTTAACCTGTTCAGTCCCTGAAAAGAACAGAGCTGGCAGATACAGTTTTTAACCTTACAAACCCTCCTTTTGTTCTGGAAGAACAATCCAATCGACCAGTCCCATTTATTCTTCTACACACCACTCAGGAGAGGAAAAACTCCAAGGGAGAAACCTCTAAGAGACCATGGGGATGCAGAAACCTATCTCTTTTAGGTATCTCGTTTCATAATCAGAGGTGAACATATGGGTGGTTGACGAGTACCAAGACTATTGGTATTTCTCGCTCTCATTGTGGGAGACATATATATATAACTGTAGAGCTAGAAGCAGAAGCAGCTTTCTTTTTTCAAAAATAGAGCTGATTACACTTTTAGACATCTGAATTAACATATACACACAAAGTAATAAACTTGCGATTGCCATGATTCCATAAAGAATTTTCATTCCCAACGCACCTAGCCAATTTCCAAGACCAAATGTCCAATCGAACCCTTTTGGTTCCTCTCGCATTCTAGATGGAATTTCTGGTAGAGTGTCCATGTCATGATGTATACTTTATGATTGGTCATCAATATAAAGACAACATTCTTTACCTACTAACTTACAAACCCCTCCTTGTGCTGCCAACAGATAATCTAGTGCCATACAATTTTGCAATACTGTTGCTCTAATTTGTTGCTATTTGCTACTGAGTCTTAAAATAGCGTCTTTAGTATAGTTAAAAACGGCATCTATATTGACTACCAAGAAATCCCCTTTTGCATACAAATCATACATTCCTAAAAAGGTATTAGACCTCCCGCAACTCTCAACTGAGCTACTTTTAATAATTAATGCCTTTCAATTTCGTATCCTTTGCTTAGGTAGGGTGGACATTATTTGAAAAGCAGGCAAATTCTATTTCTGAGAATAAGTGGGGGTTGGTGGGGGTGAATATTTCCTAGGAGCGACTGCACAACATATACATCTTACATACTACATTTACTCAGAATATCGGAACAGACAAAATGGCTACCATGATCAAAATGGATGACTTGTGATCCTTTCCTTGTGGTTGACACACACCCTTCCCACCTTCCTCATATCCAATCTTCTCAGCCCCCTCGTATCCTTTAGAGACAGTCTTTTTAAAGAACGGTTAACCATATCATAGTCCTGCTGGACCAAAAAAATAGTCCCATAGTGCATAACTTGATTCCTATCTGGCCATTGTATCGGCCCAGTTGATTTCTTTTTTGATCTCTTCTTCTGGGGGACTGCTGACATTTTCATCACCAAAAAGAGACATAGCATCGGTGGGGGGGGGGGGGGGGGGGTTGCAACGCACTTCTGGACCAAAGTTTTGCTGTTCATAACACAGAGAGTAATGAGTAGGACAGACACACATACAAAAACATCCACTAGCTTCGCTCCCAGTGAAATAATCTAACCACCAAGTCCCAACAACTCCCAACCCTCATCTCTACCTTTAAACACTAAAATCACTTTTCCCAAATAACATAACCTGGTCTAGTTGCAGGATAATACTTTATCTATCCTTCTATCACAGAGTCAATAACTTCCCTAGGGCAAAGTCGTATTTCTACTGCCTTCGTAACCAGTTTCTTTTATATATATATATATATATATATATATATATATATAGTTCTACAAATATCTTATAGCATCTTGTCTTTTTCCAAGGGGTTAAATATAACTCTCGTGTTCCTGTTGTGCAACTTATTGGGTATGGATACTACATTGGTTTACATTACACATAAGATGTGGGCTTCGTTTACCAGGATTCCATTATATAACAAAAAGGTGTGCATATATGCTATACGCAGGACAATAAAACAAAAGAAATATTACTAAACAAAATATTCCTGTTACTACCCTATCGTCTTCGTGTTAACACCACTTATATAAACCTAATAGCATAAACATTGTAATTAAAATAATAAAACCTGTAAAAAAGGTTATTAAAAAGTTCAAAGTTCATATATTGAGGTCCGGATTTCTGCCTATGAACTTTTCTCCTTCTTTGGTTAGTGCTGGGTCTTATTGTGACCCAAAACACCAACTGAAAATAACTGTGTCTTTAGGCCTTCCCTTCTGTATTGAGGTTTAATTTTGAAGCGACTGTGGGTGCACTTATGTAACATGGATCCAGGAAAAATACTCTGACGGGTTGAATCTGGAATAGGGCTCTCCACTTTAGATGAAAAGCGCTTTTGCGTCACCTTTATCTTCATCTAATTAGTAGGACTGCACCTGGACATGAGACACTCAAACAATTGCATTAGTTCCACACAATAGACGCTGATTAAAATCGTCTGTTTAGAGCATAATCATACAACATTAAATCTAAAATGTACCTGGGGTGACCATTGGTCTTCCCATGAGAAAAATGATTTCCGATTGTCACGGTAGGCCAGGCCGAATACAACTTTATATTTAAGGGATCGATCACAAAGCAAAACAGGCAGAAAAATACATTGCGGTTAATTCGGATAGGACCTCAGAAACACACAGAAACACAAAAAACAGAGAATATACTTTGGGGGACCTTATACTTATTAGGGAAATAACTTGGGGGGATTTGGGCTCAAAATCCAGGAGTCTGGGGGACACAGGGAAGCCCTGGTGTAATTCACCCTGCGCACCGTCAAATCATGCCTGCTTGCTGGGGAAAATTAAGTGACTACCAGCACTTTGGACCCCCCAACTCCTGCAACCAAAATAATTATATTTCCACCCAAATATCCCCCTAAAACTGACACACAAGAAATTTCACAGTTCAAGGGCTAATGGAACATGACATAGGAAATAACAGGGTCAGTTCACTTTCAGGCACTCCATATCTGAGCTGGGGCATTGGAATGCTTATTCACATGTAATTCACCAACCTGGGTTTAAATCACAGGACAAGCACAATGCATTGTAAGTTTAAAACACATACAACCAACATGTAGACACAAGAGCTTGCACTCCACCATTTGCACCTATCATGTGGGGTTCTAAAACCTTCTCTTCTCTAAGACACCAGCTAAGAATACCTTGCTGACAGGCCAAAATATCCCCTCCGTTTTCTATCATGTGCCAGGAGACTGCTCTGCAGCTATTTCTCATAAGGGGCCACCCATACAAGGCAATCCACTTATAAACTTGCACAGACAGCTGCAGTCCCATGAGGCAAAGGGAATACACAGAGAATGCATTAACTAGCCCACTGGTCTTACACAGTTAATCCCACATACACAGTTCCTAGCTTATACCCCTATGGGGGACAGTATCAAAGGGAAAAATTATAGGCAACACAGTAAGGTACAATATTAGACCCAAGAGCTGACAATCTCAGCCCTTGCCATTCGGTTTCAGGGTATACCTTTGGGTATAAAATGTACATTAAAAAATCTCAAAAAAAAAACCTACTGAATATAAATATAATCTGCTATAGTCTTCTGACAGAAACTTTTAGAACACAAAATAACATCTGGTTTGCTGAAAGAACAACCTGTAGCATAAAAAAACTCATAGACACAGATTTAAAGGTGGGACACATTTGAGAGAAAAAGATGGTTAAAAAATGATAAAATATTAAATATTTCATCAACTTTGCAGAAAAATAATTCCACATAGAACCCTCTAGTATACTGGCAGACCTGGCTAGGGTCCTTTTTCCATGTCTTTTTTTTTTTTTTTACTGCTATTTCAGGGTCTGCACACTTATAAGAACCTCAGCACTAGAGTTTCTGTGCTGATTACATTGGACTAGTGGTTACTTTATCCACCTGTTCACACTGCAAGACACTAGTTTAGAGATTCTATGCAGTTCATCAGTGATCCAGAACATTACATTGTGTTCATACTATAGGGTCTGAGCGTTTAATGTTTGTTTTAATCCCCATTATTTTACACGGATATTAAAGATTTAAGTTTTAACCACTTCATTACCCACCCACCAGGTGTTTAGAGTGCTCATTCTGGGTTACTGTCCTCTGTTCATTTGAACTCTATATTAATCAATCTACAACTGTTTCCATTTTAAGCCATATAACAAGCTCAAAATAACTCTCTGGGCTTCCTGCCAAAACCTTGTAAAAGGAAAAAAAATGGTTAATTACTGGTTACTGCAATACAATTTGGGACAGCTTGAAATATGCAGCTCTTCACACAGCCCGATAATGTTACTGGTATTCAAAAATTAAAACTGAATCTTTGTTAAACAGAAAATTATAGGCTTAATATATACTTTAGACAGTTTTAGTTACTGGTTATACACAAAAAGAGCACAGAGTGCAGACACAAAACAAACAGAATTTTACGCTTCATTCACACATTCAACCAGTTTTTACAAAAATAACAGACACATATTTTCTCACCTATTCTAATAAATAGGAAAACAAAACAATTTGATCCTGCAGACTAAATTTATAAAGATATCCTTTTTTTTTCATATCATAATTAACTTTTAAAACTAATTTTAAAATGCTGAGCTTCTAGTTAGCTTTGTGTCTAGAATATATTTCGCCTGTTATTTCTATATAACATATTCACCTGATTTTATCTGGAGATTTAGAGGAAAAGAATTGTAATTCTGTTTAAGGAAATAAATCGCCTGGCCAGTACGATAAACATCCTTATTATTCCAGTGACAGAACTGTATACAAAAATAATTCATCCTTTCTTTATTCTTTTTCTCCACAGATACCCAAAACTTTCCCCTGCCCAGTGTAAATTAGTTTATATTATAGTGGGGGTGTACACCTTTTAAAAATTAAATTTCAACATGATCAATTAATTATATTCTTATTTTAGAAGCACTTGCCCTGAATAGTAATTTTGTATATATACAATAAACCGTTTTTCTTATTATTCAATGCACATAACACTTTCACATGGATAGAATTCACTCAGATTCTTACAAGCACACACAGGGATTACTCATACAATCAACCTTATTATCATATTCATGCCTGAAAATGTAATAAAAACATTCTAATGGAAAAAGAAACCTATAGCTGTTATCTTGCTTTTCCACTCAATTTTGTAATACATAAGACTCCCTGAACTTTTCAATCCAGACGGGAAAATATTATTAATTCAATTTAATATACACTCATACTTGGTTAATGTGGCACAAATAATTTGGGTTTGCATGTCTTAAAATTAGATTGGAAAAATTATATTTTTCTGTCTTTCTCTCTCCTAAGAGCTCTGCTGACTGGCTAACAACATTTCAACAAAAAGAAAACCATCTCTGTAACTCGTCCTATAAAACAAAATTCTTATTATTTCAACTTTCTAATTCTTGTCTCTCCATTTTTTCTTTTTCTTCTCTATCTGTCTACAACATTCCTGTGCCTTTCCTGTGTAACAAATCACTGGAGAGGAAAAAAAGGTGGGGGCTAGAGCGGCTTATACATGCAGGCAACTTGAGAGGGAGACAGACAAAAAAAAATCTTTTATCTTCCCAGCTTGTTGCTGTGCTTGAGAGTTAATTGAGGCACCTATGCCACACTGCATTCATCCATAAGGGTTATTTTAAAACAATCCTACAGTACATTTCTTCATACAGTATACCTATAATCCCATAAACAATTTATAAAGGAATTTTATCTTAACAAGCATACAATAAGGTTAGTCTTATCATTCTTAATATCATCTTAACCTAAACAATTATTAGCTTATCCTAAATTACCATCATATCTGAGACACCATATCAGTACAGCCCGTTTCAATTAAACAATAGGGACTCCAACCCTTTGTTATATAAATCAGGGACTCAAACCCTCGATTCTTCTGCCCTGTAAAATTTAGGTTCTTTAGATTCGCAGAGAAACGGTGAGAAACAATAAAATACGTTTTTCTCACCTTTTTTCTGTGCAAATCCCACTTTTTCTGACACCATTTGTTAGGTCCATCTACCTGACCAGACCTTAGAGCAGGTACCTTCTTTTACTCGACCCGGGGAGATTCATCACGCAGCTGCTATATGCTTCTGGTCTCAGATATGATAGTTACGAGCTCGGAGAAGCAAAGATTCAATGCACACAAGGTGGTTGAGTTCTCGCTTCTGTTTTAATATGCTAACAGAGGAATATTTATACAAAAGGCAAGGACAATACATCGTGTGTCAATTTCATACATCTGTTACAAATTCAGTTCCCATGTATAGATCATACATCTAAAATGACATATACCATCTGGCCTAAATTAGTAGAAATAGGGATCAAAGGTCAATAACTACTAATGGGGTAAGAAACAAGACTAGTGGTCTTGTTTCTTATAATCTTATTTCTTATGTAATAGATATCCTGGGACAGCTGGTCCACAGCTAGAATACTTTTACCATTTGGTCTCTGAGAGAACAAAGCTTGACACATATTTATTTTAACCTGTTCAGTCCCTGAAAAGAACAGAGCTGGCAGATACAGTTTTTAACCTTACAAGGGGAAAAACTAATTCCTTCCTGACTCCAAGAATTGGCAATCGGATTAATCCCTGGATCAACATCCTTCCCATGTATACTTATTTGGTATATCCCTGTATACCTTTCCCATCTAAAAAGATGTCCAACCTTTTTTTGAACAAATCTATTGTATCTGCCATCACAGTCTCCATGGGTAATGAATTCCACATTTTAACTGCCCTTACTGTAAAGAACCCTTTCCTTTGTTGCTGGTGAAATTTCCTTTCCTCCAACCTTAAGGGATGGCCCCGAGTCCTTTGTACTGCCCTTGGGATGAATAGTTCTTTTGAAAGCTCCTTGTATTGTCCCCGAATATATTTGTACAGGCATACCCCGCTTTAAGTACACTCACTTTAAGTACACTCGCGAGTAAGTACATATCGCCCAATAGGCAAACGCCAGCTCGCGCATGCGCCTGTCAGCACTTCCTGAACAGCAATACCAGCTCCCTACCTGTACCGAAGCTGTGCGCAAGCGGGGAGACTATAGAGCATGTTACAAATGCCTTATTTACATCAGTTATGCACGTATAGGACGATTGCAGTACAGAACATGCATCGATAAGTGGGAAAAGGGAGTGCTTCACTTTAAGTACATTTTCGCTTTACATACATGCTCCGGTCCCATTGCGTACGTTAATGCAGGGTATGCCTGTATATAGTTATCATATCCCCTCTTAGACGCCTCTTTTCTAATGTAAATAAATCTAATTTAGCTAGCCTCTCCTCATAAGTTAGAATGTCCATCCCTTTATTAATTTGGTGGCTCTTCTCTGCACTCTCTCTAGTTCCATAATGTCTTTTCTTAGGATTGGTGCCCAAAATTGTACTCCATATTCAAGGTGTGGTCTTACTAATGCTTTGTAAAGGGGCATAATTATGTTTACTTCCCTTCCATCCATTGCTCGTTTGATGCAAGATAAGATCTTGTTTGCCTTTGCAGCTACTGCGTGACATTGGGCACTATTGCTAAGCCTGCTGTCTACAAGCACTCCTAAATCCTTCTCCATCAAGGATTCCCCCAATATATCTCCATTTAATTTGTAAGTCGCCTTTTTATTCTTGTATCCCAAATGCATAACCTTACATTTATCTGTATTAAACCTCATCTGCCATTTACCTGCCCACGTTTCCAGTCTGTCCATGTCCTTCTGAAGAGAAATTACATCCTGCTCTGATTCTATTACCTTACACAATTTAGTATCATCAGCAAAGATGGAGACTTTGCTCTCGATCCCAACCTCAAGGTCATTAATAAACAAATTAAAAAGCAGGGGTCCCAGTACCGATCCCTGAGGTACTCCACTCACGACTTTAGCCCAACCTGAAAAAGTTCCATTTATGACAACCCTCTGTTGTCTGTCTTTTAACCAGTTTTCAATCCAGGTGCATATATTATTACTGAGTCCAACTTTCTTTATTTTGTACACCAACCTCTTGTGTGAAACCGTATCAAAAGCCTTTGCAAAATCTAAGTAGACCACATCAACTGCATTACACAGGTCTAAATTCTTACTTTCCTCCTCAAAGAAACAAATAAGGTTAGTTTTTCAAGATCTATCCTTCATAAATCCATGCTGACTATTACTAATAATTTTATTTTCCATTAGGTATTCCTGAATATTATCCCGTATTAAACCTTCAAGTAGTTTCCCTACTTTTGAAGTCAGGCTTACAGGTCTGTAATTTCCCGGTTGTGATCTAGCTCCCTTTTTAAATATAGGCACCCCATCTGCTTTACGCCAATCTTGTGGTACTGAGCCTGTGGGAATGGAGTCCTTGAATATTAAATATAATGGTTTTGCTATTACTAAGCTTAACTCCCTGAGAACTCTTGTATGTATGACATCAGGGCCAGGTGCCTTATTAACTTTAATTTTTTCAAGTCGCTTATGAACTTCTTCCTCAGTTAACCAATTGTTCATTAATATGGAGGTTGTGGCTTCCTCCTGCGGCACTACTATTGAACTTGATTCTTCCCTGGTAAACACAGAGGCAAAGAATTTGTTTAATACCTCAGCTTTTTCCTTATCTCCAATAATCTGCCTACCCATCTCACACTGAAATGGTCTGTGGCAGGACGGCCTGTAGCCGAGGTCAGGGAACAGTCCACACGTGTAGTTTCAGGAAAATGAAAACGTTCAGTGGCTTTATTTCTCCATAACATAACATGTGGGTACACTGTCCCTTTGAACCAAAACAAAACCTGCTCCACATTGGAAGAGCTGACTAACACACCAGGCCTATCTAGCAGGCTGGCTGGCTAAACCATTACCAAACCGTCAGTGTATTGTAAGCAGTCAGGAAAAACAATTGAAAAATTCTTACTTTGGTTGTAGTATTCACTTTGGTGCATACGTCTGGCTAGCAGCAAACATAGCAGTGTGCTCTGGTCTAAGGCAGCCAGCTACTACTGACCGTTCCGTTCTGACTGACAGATTAAATCTGTCAGTGGTGATATTGGATACCGAGGCTTGAGCCTCATTACTCCAAGTTCTCATGTTGAGTGTATTGTCGCACTCTTTAGGAAGCTTCTTGATCTGTGTTACTTGCCACAGTTGAGTTGGTTTCACAGGGTCAGCACTGTGATGGGTATCCAGCTACTACCAGTAACAACATCCTTTTATATCTTGCTGGCTATCAGGTGTCAGCTTACATCCTGATTACCTAGCTTCCTCCTGAGTTAACCTTCTGAGTGCTGGATGAAGCACTCAGACATATGTTTCCCAGGCATAACTGAGAGGGGTTGACTTCACCCTGTCATATACCTCCCCTGTTTGTGTGCGGCTAGGGTCCCACACGGCTGAAGCCCGACCCCCACTCCTTCTCTTGACAAAAAATCAGCATTTCCATGGTCCTTTCCAGGTCTGTGCTGTATATCAAAAGAGAAGGGTTGGAGGGCCATATACCACCTGGTCAACCTTGAGTTTGTGTCCTTCATGGTGTTTAACCATTTCAAGGATGCATGGTCAGTGACCAGGGTGAAGTGTACTCCGGCAACATAATGTCTCAAGGCCTCAATTGCCCATTTTACAACGAGGCACGCCTTCTCAATGATGGAATACCTCACTTCCCTTGGTAACAGCTTCCGGCTGATGAACAGTATGGGGTGTTCAACACCATCAAATTGCTGGGACAGCACTGCTCCCAGTCCTACCTCTGAGGCATCCGTCTGGATGATGAAGGGCTCTTTAAAATCTGGGCTCTGAAGAGCGGGGCCCTCTGACAGGCACTTTTTTAGCATGTCAAAGGCGTCTTGGCACTCCCAAGACCATTTAACTTGGGTCGGGGCACTCTTTTTTTGTCAGATCTGTTAGGGGTGCAGAAATTTCTGAAAAATTGGGGATAAACCGTCTGTAATACCCTGCTAACCCCAAAAGGGAGCGGACCTGTGTCTTTGTCTGTGGGATGGGGACTTCCTTTATGGCGGCCACCTTGCTAGCTAGTGGCCTTACTATCCCTCCCCCAATGGCATAGCCCAAGTATTTTGTAGTGGATTTACCCAGGGCACATTTTTTTGGATTTGCAGTGAGCCCTGCTTCTCTTAATGACGTTAGGACTGCCCTTAACCTTTTTATATGAGACTGCCATTGTCTGATATAGATGACAATGTCATCCAAGTAGGCCGCAGCATATGTCCTATGGGGTCGTAGTACCTTGTCCATTAACCTTTGGAATGTGGCTGGAGCCCCATGTAACCCAAATGGCATAGTGACAAATTGATATAAACTGAGAGGGGTGGCGAAGGCAGTTTTGCATTTGGATTCTTCCGCTAGAGGTATCTGCCAATATCCTTTCGTTAGATCTAGGGTGGAGATATACTCTGCTTGACCAAGAGAGTCAAGCAATTCATCCACCCTAGGCATTGGGTATGCATCGAATCTGGATACAGCATTTACCTTTCGCAGATCTATGCAAAACCTCACCTTCCCATCTGGTTTAGGGACCAACACTATAGGGCTATACCATTCGCTGTGGGACTCCTCGATCACGCCCAATTCCAACATGTCTATTATCTCCCTCTCTACCAGGTCTTTTCGGCCCTCTGGCAATCTATAGGGACGGGACCGTACTTTTACGCCAGGTTCTGTCTCAATCCTATGGGACACTAAATCAGTCTGCCCTGGCAGCTCAGAAAAAACATCTGGGAACTGGTCACATAATTCTAGTAGGTCTGACTTTTGTTCCGTTGTTAACTGCCCTCCCATGGGAACCTGATGGTCATTGTAAGTACTACCCTTTGGAGGCTGTGGACCCAAATCCGTCTCTCCTTCCCGAGGGTGGATGAACAGCGATCTCATCGTTTTCCAGGGTTTCAGGAGGTTTACGTGGTAGATTTGTTTACCCTTCCTGGACCCTGATTGAGAGATCTCATAGTTCACCTCCCCGGTGCGGCGGAGAACTTGGAAAGGACCCTGCCACTTTGCAAGGAGTTTGCTCTCTGATGTCGGTAGTAATAGCATCACTTGGTCCCCAGGTTGGAAGACCCTCAAGCGGGAATTTTAGTTGTACTGCCTCTCGACGTTCTTGAGCAGATTTGAGGTTTTCCTTAGCAAACCGACCTATCATGTCTAGGCGGTTTCCAAGGTCTATGACATACTGAAGGGTATTCTTGGAGGGGGAGGGCTCCTCCCAGGATTCCTTCAGTAGGTCAAGAATACCACGAGGTTGGCGTCCATATAGGAGCTCAAACGGGGAGAAGCCTGTGGATAATTGGGGAACTTCTCGTACCGCAAACAATAGGAAAGGGAGAAGTTCATCCCAAGCTCGCTTTTCAGTGTCCACAAACTTCCTAAGCATGGTTTTTAAAGTACGGTTAAACCTCTCTACCAATCCATCAGTCTGAGGATGGTAGACTGAGGTCCGGACGGATTTTACCTCCAATAACTTCAGGACATCCTGCATTAACTTTGCCATGAAATTTGTTCCCTGGTCAGTTAACATTACTTGGGGAAGTCCTACCCTAGAGAACAGTTCTAACAGCTTCTGAGCAACCTGTTTAGCAGTGGCTGATCTCAGCGGGAAGGCCTCAGGATATCTGGTGGCATAATCTACAACAACGAGTATAAATTTGTCCCTTAGCAGAGGGTTCTAAAGGTCCGAACAGATCTACCCCAATTCTCTTGAATGGGATGGCTACCAAGGGTAGAGGGACCAAGGGAGCCGGCTTCTGTCCTTTTTGGCTAGTTAACTGGCATTCAGGACATGTCTCACATGGTTTCATGATGTCACCATGTATGCCTGGCCAGTAAAACCGGGACGAGATGCGGTCCGTGGTCTTATCCCTGCCCAAATGACCACCCCATGGGAGAGTATGGGCTAGGGTGAACACTGTTTGAATCAACCCTTTAGGGACTAGCATCTGTCGAATGACCTCCCCTGTTTGTGTAACCTTATTCACACGATATAGGATGTCATTCAATAGTTCAAAATGTGGAAACACTCTTACAGCTTGTTCATCTATTATCTTGTTGTTGACCTGTACCACCTTCTCATATTGTCTAGCCAGAGCTGGGTCTTCCCTCTGCCTCTGACGGAAGTCAGGAAGATCCAGGTCTGGCAAAATTCCCATATCTATCGGTTCCCCACCCTGGTCATCTCCGGCCATGACCTGCAGTCCTTTAGGCTGACTAATGTTACCAAGAGTCCTAGCCTTTCTTAACCAGTCCTCTTTTTCCGCACGTCTCTGTTTACGTGTCTTTGGGACGTGGTGTCTATGGGGAAAAATCTCTGGGGAAAAAGGAAACAAGTCTCTGGGCTTCTCCGGTACCAGAGAAGTAGGCTCCGTAGGAGTAGGAGCCAACAATGTTTCGAAGTAGGGCCAGTCTCGGCCAAGTAGAACAGGAGCAGGTAGCCAGGGAGCAACTCCCACTAGCAGGCTAGCCTCTTGATCCTTGATACACAGTAGAATGTTCGCCGTCGGGTATCTTTGTATCCCCATGGATACACTCGATATTCCACGGAGAGTCATAGGATAGTCTGTTGCTTGGAATTAGGCCCTCTAGGGTCAGGGTTTTTCCAGATCCTGAGTCCAGCATGGCTTTGACTATTTTCCCCTCCAGAGATGCTGGGACTAACCACGGATTGTGGTCCCCTCGGAGAGAAGCTGTGGCAGTGGTTCTGCCATATGAACAGTCCATCTCATCGTCTCCGGAGTCCGCAAACTCTGTCGTCAGCGGAAGCTCTCGACGGGATTCGGTGTTAGGATCTCTCCGCTGTTGGATGGGATCCTCCCTTCTGGTTGGTGGTGGTATCCTCTCCACCGGGTGGGTGACGGGAGTCCAGGTTCTCGGGGAATACTGTGGGTGGCGGCCTCCCTTGAGTGATCCAATGGCCTCGGACCCGGGACGGGCGTCTCTGCGTGAGTTTGTACCAGGAACCCTCCGAGATGGGAAAGGGTCTTCCGATCGGGTTGACTGGATCTCCCGAGCTGGCGGGTTGTAGACCCCTCGATTTGTCTGCTCTCCTGCCTCTGGCATCACCGGAAGCAACTGGTGTTTGCACGGACCGTTCCCAGCTATCCTGTTGGGTGTCGTCGCCGAGGAAGTTTTCCACCAAGCGGACCGCTGAATCCAGGGAAAATGCAGCATGTCTTTTTACCCAGGAGCAGAAGGAGGGGGGCAGTATCTGTATGAACTGCTCGAGCACAAACTGTTCAAGGATCTCTGCCTTGGTATGCTTCCCTGGTTGTATCCACCTGGTACATAAGTCTACTAAGCGGTGGGCTACGACCCGGGGTCGGTCTCTGTTTGCATATTTGACTGTCCGGAACCGCTGTCGGTAGGTCTCTGGAGTGAGGCCTAGGCGATCCAGAATAGCAGCCTTTAGCTGCTGATAGTCCATGACCTCATCTGCTGGAAGAGCCTGGTAGGCTGCCTGAGCTTCTCCTATGAGGAGTGGAGCCAGAGTCGTTACCCAGCGATCAACTGTCCAGCCGTGGGCCATGGCTACCCTTTCAAAAGTGAGGAGAAATGCCTCTGGGTCTTCGGTTGGCTTCATTTTAGGCAGCATCACCGGTGGGTTATTTGGAATCTCTGGTCTGCCCGGGGCTGGGCCTTCGGCCAGCAGTTGGAGTAACTTTTCCTCTCGCCGGGCCTGTTGCTCATCTTGCTGGGCTTGTCGCTCAGCTTGCTTCTCTGCTAGCTGGAGCTGTTGCTCAAGGAACTGAGAAAAAATTGTCTCCATTTTTTTTCCTTTTTTTTTTTCTGTGTGGCCCTTCAGATACAGGGGCCGTCCGAGATCCCACTTCTGACACCACCTGTGGCAGGACGGCCTGTAGCCGAGGTCAGGGAACAGTCCACACGTGTAGTTTCAAGAAAATGAAAACGTTCAGTGGCTTTATTTCTACATAACATAACATAACATGTGGGTACACTGTCCCTTTGAACCAAAACAAAACCTGCTCCACATTGGGAGAGCTGACTAACACACCAGGCCTATCTAGCAGGCTGGTTGGCTAAACCATTACCAAACCTTCAGTGTATTGTAAGCAGTCAGGAAAAACAAATGAACAATTCTTACTTTGGTTGTAGTATTCACTTTGGTGCATCCGTCTGGCTAGCAGCAAACATAGCAGTGTGCTCTGGTCTAAGGCAGCCAGCTACTACCAGTAACATCATCCTTTTATACCTTGCTGGCTATCAGGTGTCAGCTTACATCCTGATTACCTAGCTTCCTCCTGAGTTAACCTTCTGAGTGCTGGATGAAGCACTCAGACATATGTTTCCCAGGCATAACTGATAGGGGTTGACTTCACCCTGTCACAGGGTCCTATATTTTCTTTTCTCTTTTTGTTATTAAGGTACGTAAAGAATTTTTTAGGGTTGACCTTACTTTCTATTGCAATCCTTTTTTCATTATCCATTTTTGCTAATTTGATTGCCCTTTTGCAATTTTTGTTACATTCCTTATAATTCTGATATGGTGTCTCTGTCCCTTCTGACTTAAAGAATCTAAACGCCTTCCTCTTCTTCTCCATTTCCTCCCCTACCTGTTTATTTAGCCACATTGGTTTTGACTTATTTCTTTTATACTTATTACCCAAGGGTATACACTGATAAGTGTGCTTTTCTAACAATGTTTTAAAGACTGCCCATTTATCTTCTACATTTTTCCCTGCAAAAACATCATCCCATTGTATTACTACTAGATTAGACCTCAGTTTATTAAAATCTGCCTTTCCAAAGTTGAAGGTCTTTGTTGAACCCAAGTAATCTGTTTTTTGATAATTTATTTCAAATGAGACCATGTTATGATCACTGTTACCCAAATGTTCCAGGACTTGAATATTTGTTATTACTTCTACATTGTTTGATATGACCAAATCCAGAACTGCCCCTCTCCTGTTTGGTTCCTCAATAATTTGGGTCATATAATTGTCTTTAAGCACCCCCAAAAACCTGTTCCCTTTTGTTGTAACGCTAATCTCATTGCCCCAGTCTATGTCTGGATAATTAAAATCCCCCATTATGCAAACATGGCCCAGTATTGATGCCTTCTCCATTTGCAAAAGTATTTTAGTTTCCTCAATCTCACAGATATTTGGTGGTTTATAGCATATTCCCACAAACATTTTCTTTATACTTTTACCTCCACTGTTAATTTCTATCCACAAGGTCTCTACATTTTCATCATTCCCGTCATAAACATCATCCCTTATAGTAGGTTTTAGAACCGGTTTAACGTATAAACATACTCCACCTCCCCTTCTATTTGTTCGATCCTTCCGAAAAAGTGAATAATCCTCTAAATTAACTGTCCAGTCATGAGTTTCATCCCACCATGTTTCAGTAATGCCAATGATATCATACTGCTCCCTTGCAGCTATTAATTTAAGCTCCCCCATGTTATCTGTCAGGCTTCTTGCATTAGCAAGCATGCATTTAAGTTTTGTTTCAGCCTGTACTATTATCTTATCTGCTCCTTCCTTTCTGCGCCCACTTTGTTTAGTCTTTAGAAGTTTTCTAGTATTATCTGTATTTACTATGAGTGTCTCACTGCTTGTCACACTCGCACTTGCACAATCAGAGCGATACCGGTATGGAAAGCCGGGTCTGTGCGAAATCTGAAAATGCCAAGCGACATGCACAAGCCTGCCGCCTCTCTCCCTGCCGCCTCTCTCCCTGCCGCCTCTCTCCCTGCCCCCTCTCTCCCTGCCCCCTCTCTCCCTGCCCCCTCTCTCCCTGCCCCCTCTCTCCCTGCCCCCTCTCTCCCTGCCCCCTGTCTCCCTGCCCCCTCTCTCCCTGCCCCCTCTCTCCCTGCCGCCTCTCTCCCTGCCGCCTCTCTCCCTGCCGCCTCTCTCCCTGCCGCCTCTCTCCCTGCCCCCTCTCTCCCTGCCCCCTCTCTCCCTGCCCCCTCTCTCCCTGCCCCCTCTCTCCCTGCCCCCTCTCTCCCTGCCCCCTCTCTCCCTGCCCCCTCTCTCCCTGCCCCCTCTCTCCCTGCCGCCTCTCTCCCTGCCCCCTCTCTCCCTGCCCCCTCTCTCCCTGCCCCCTCTCTCCCTGCCCCCTCTCTCCCTGCCCCCTCTCTCCCTGCCCCCTCTCTCCCTGCCGCCTCTCTCCCTGCCGCCTCTCTCCCTGCCGCCTCTCTCCCTGCCGCCTCTCTCCCTGCCGCCTCTCTCCCTGCCGCCTCCGTCCCTGCCGCCTCCGTCCCTGCCACCTCCGTCCCTGCCGCCTCTCTCCCCCTGCCACCTCCGTCCCTGGCTATCTTATGCCACCCGCTGGGTCAGGCTCCTCCAGGTCTGGCAGAACAAATGGAAGCCCGGACAACTGCCACTGTTCCCAGGACGTGGGTACTTGAGACATTCCCTGCTGCCCAAATGGCTTTCATACCTCTGGCATCCTCTGGTTGTTTTCAACCCTGATGTCCAGCAGACTTACTGGCACCAACTATGTAGCCCTGGCAGCCTGACTGGACATCGGTTCCGAAAGTCCCATCTCATTACAGTACCCAACAGCACATGTCTATGTATTAATACAACTAGACATTAATACGTCCCTAAGCCCTGGGTATGGGGAATAGAATAGAAAGATGCACTTTTATTTCTATCAGCCCTTATTCCCCACACACTGTCTATGGGACTTAGACTGGACTCTGAGAGTCCCCTCAAGACCATATCTACTGTTGGAGCACCCATGAACCCAATACAGGTTCTGGGTTCCCTGGGCATTAACTGGGGTACCCCCTTAACCTAGGGATTCCCGCAGTTACAGGAACACTTTTCATCCCTCTGCCCAATTTACCTTTCTGGGCAAAGCTGAAGCAGGGAACACTAGCGATGAGTTGCGCAGGCGTTTTTAAGGGGAGATATTGCCGGGACAATGTGCCTACATGTATCCGAGAATCAGGCATGATTCCCATGTACATGTTCTGCCAGACCTAGTGGATGGAGCCTGCCCAGCGGGTGGCATAGGAATGGCTGGGAGGGTGGGGTATGTGGCAGGCTTGTGCATGACCCTTAGCTGTTTCGAATTTCCCGCTGATCTGGCTTTTCTTCCCGGCTTGGCTCCGATTGGTTGCTTGGGAAAGTTCCCACGCGCTGATTGGCTGTCCGCTCTGCTTCTATTTTATGAATGAAGCAGAGAATACTATAAGAAGGCCCTGAGCCAATCAGATTGTGTGTTCCCCTTGAGTCTGAGCTGAAAGAGCGCGGGCAGATGGTTCACAGATGCTTTGTTTCTAATAGGAAAGCAACCGACTTCGATTTCAAGCCTGAAAAGCCTGCCTGTGACGGGGTAACCAGGCTCACTAATAAAGGTCAAGCCCAGTTGGTTGCCCCTGATCCATGATTTGGGGCCCTAGAGTGTCAGCTCTTGGACCTGACTGTCATATATGTGCTGCCATGCATTGTGTGTGAAATATGCGACAATAAAGAATGTTTGTGTGTTTTGCCTTTCATGGGGTGCTAACCAGCGGAGATTCTCAGGCTGTGAGTTTCAGGGTGGACTTTGCGGTAAAAGTGTTGTCGGATTGTGTCTAGCTAGCCGGGGATCAGAGTTTCTGGCCACCCAAAAAATGTGTCCGGGATCCGAGTCAGATTCCCGGGTACATGTAGACACGGACCTCCGGTCAAAGTCCTCCCTGGAAAGTAGTTCCGCGGCTCACCGCCAGGATACCCTGCGTCCGCACAGACCAGAAAGGTAAAAGGGGGCACAGGGATACACGTGTCCTGGGTATAGTCAGGGGTCCCTTGTTTAGTTGGAGTCCCCCCCAGTATATACCCAGAACCCCGGACCCGGTATAGTGGATCGGGGGTGTCCAACCATCCATGAGGTTGCGAGAGTGAAATTATTTCTATGTCCAGCTTCGGTACAATAGAAGAAACTCTGAAACTTAACCTAAGCGTTATTTGAAGTAACTTTTTAGTAAACTTCTTATAGGAAGGTCTAGGAGCTCTGAAAATGAATGTGTTCATCTTAGATCCTAGGGGACGAGGAACTTGGAAGAATTTTGTGAGATTTTAATTAACATGGTGTATAAAGGTATATATATTTTATGCACTGTGTATGAGCTGGGGATTTCTAAGACTGTGGTTCCGAGAGACCAGTTGGCTACCAAGTTGGTGCTGCTAAGTATGATCTGGTCCCAGATTTGATGGCAACCTGGCTTCAGAAATTTCATGGCAGGAAATGTTCTAAGTCCCACTTTTCGGGGCCACGTTCTGAGAAGAGAGCGTAGCGGTCGTGGCTGGAACTACAAGCCGAAAAGAGTACCAGGACGTTTGGTACTATCTTCTGGTCAAGGGATTTTGGCATCTCTGGAGCAGATACAGCGGTGGCGTCTGGTAACTCATGCCGACTTGAGGTCCAGGACTTTTGCGGGTAACTCCCGGTCAACTTAAAGACTTTGTTTTCTGTGCTATTTCAACTAGGAAAGGTTAGTTTGAATACCAGACCCCCAGTAAGTGTGTTTTCCCAGACCCCCAGTAAGTGTGTTTTTCACAGACCCCAGTAAGTGTGTTTTTCCCAGACCCCCAGTAAGTGTGTTTTTCCCAGACCCCCAGTAAGTGTGTTTTCTTCTGTATATTGTAATTCATTGCGATTTATTACTTAGAAATAGACGTACACTCAATTTGTTTTAGTTCTTGGTTTTGCTCAGTGATGTGATCCCGATAAAAAGGTGTAAATTCCTGGTCCCCTGTGACACTGCCTGAGACTGAGTCCCGACTTTTGCGACAAAGTTTTCAGAAACGAACGTAGTGGACGCGGCTGGGATTTTATGCCGATTTGAGTTCCAGGAGATTTGAAGTAATTCGTGGTCAGGAGGGACCAAGTTCTCAGAACAGAACGTAGCGGCGGTGTGTGGAACTTTATGCTGATTTGGGTTCCAGGAGATTCCGGGCTAAGTCCCGGTCAGGGTAAAACTCTCCCATAGAGTTCCCTGCACCTAGGAGAGTCTAGTTTTCAACCCCCGGCCCAAAGTAAGTGTGTCTTTGTGTCTGTATTTTGTGTTTCATTGTGTGTAAGCGAATTTATGCCGAATAAATTACATTTTATTTCTCTACCTTGTTTTGCTCAATGAATGATCCTGGTAAAAAGGTGTAAATAACCTGGTCTCCCGTGACAATGGCGGGAGGAGAAGATTATAGAGATAGATGAATGCCGCAGTTTCCTTAGGGTCCTGCTAATGTTAAAATCCACAGGGTACAGCACCCCTCACACGGGTACAGCACCCCTCACACAGGGTACAGCACCCCTCACACAGGTACAGCACCCCTCACACAGGTACAGCACCCCTCACACAGGTACAGCACCCCTCACACAGGTACAGCACCCCTCACACAGGTACAGCACCCCTCACACAGGTACAGCACCCCTCACACAGGTACAGCACCCCTCACACAGGTACAGCACCCCTCACACAGGTACAGCACCCCTCACACAGGTACAGCACCCCTCACACAGGTACAGCACCCCTCACACAGGTACAGCACCCCTCACACAGGTACAGCACCCCTCACACAGGTACAGCACCCCTCACACAGGTACAGCACCCCTCACACAGGTACAGCACCCCTCACACAGGTACAGCACCCCTCACACAGGTTACAGCCGCCCTCACACAGGGTACAGCAGCCCTCACACAGGGTACAGCAGCCCTCACACAGGGTACAGCAGCCCTCACACAGGGTACAGCAGCCCTCACACAGGGTACAGCAGCCCTCACACAGGTACAGCACCCCTCACACAGGGTACAGCAGCCCTCACACAGGTACAGCAGCTCTCACACAGGTACAGCAGCCCTCACACATGTACAGCAGCCCTCACACAGGGTACAGCAGCCCTCACACAGGGTACAGCACCCCTCACACAGGTACAGCAGCCCTCACACAGGGTACCGCACCCCTCACACAGGTACAGCACCCCTCACACAGGTACAGCACCTCTCACACAGGGTACAGCACCACTCACACAGGTACAGCACCCATCACACAGGTACAGCACCCCTCACACAGGTACAGCAGCCCTCACACAGGGTACAGCACCCCTCACACAGGGTACAGCACTCCTCACACAGGGTACAGCACTCCTCACACAGGGTACAGCAGCCCTCACACAGGGTACAGCAGCCCTCACACAGGGTACAGCAGCCCTCACACAGGTACAGCAGCCCTCACACAGGGTACAGCAGCCCTCACACAGGGTACAGCAGCCCTCACACAGGGTACAGCAGCCCTCACACAGGGTACAGCAGCCCTCACACAGGGTACAGCAGCCCTCACACAGGGTACAGCAGCCCTCACACAGGGTACAGCAGCCCTCACACAGGGTACAGCAGCCCTCACACAGGGTACAGCAGCCCTCACACAGGGTACAGCAGCCCTCACACAGGGTACAGCAGCCCTCACACAGGTACAGCAGCCCTCACACAGGTACAGCAGCCCTCACACAGGTACAGCACCCCTCACACAGGGTACAGCACCCCTCACACAGGTACAGCACCCCTCACACAGGTACAGCACCCCTCACACAGGTACAGCACCCCTCACACAGGGTACAGCAGCCCTCACACAGGGTACAGCAGCCCTCACACAGGGTACAGCACCCCTCACACAGGGTACAGCACCCCTCACACAGGGTACAGCACCCCTCACCCAGGTACCGCAGCCCTCACACAGGGTACCGCAGCCCTCACACAGGGTACAGCAGCCCTCACACAGGGTACAGCAGCCCTCACACAGGGTACAGCAGCCCTCACACAGGGTACAGCAGCCCTCACACAGGGTACAGCAGCCCTCACACAGGGTACAGCAGCCCTCACACAGGGTACAGCAGCCCTCACACAGGGTACAGCAGCCCTCACACAGGGTACAGCTCCCCCCACATAGGTACAGCACCCCTCACACAGGGTACAGCACCCCTCAAACAGGTACAGCACCCCTCACACAGGGTACAGCACCCCTCACACAGGGTACAGCACCCCTCACACAGGTACAGCACCCCTCACACAGGTACAGCACCTCTCACACAGGGTACAGCACCCCTCACACAGGGTACAGCACCCCTCACACAGGTACAGCAGCCCCCACATAGGTACAGCACCCCTCACACAGGGTACAGCGCCCCTCACACAGGGTACAGCAGCCCTCACACAGGGTACAGCACCCCTCACACAGGTACAGTACCCCTCACACAGGGTACAGCACACCTCACACGGGGTACAGCACACCTCACACGGGGTACAGCAGCCCTCACACAGGGTACCGCAGCCCTCACACAGGGTACAGCAGCCCTCACATAGGGTACAGCACCCCTCACACAGGTACAGCACCCCTCACACAGGTACAGCACACCTCACACAAGTACAGCACCCCTCACACAGGTACAGCACCCTCACACAGGATACAGCACCCCTCACACAGGGTACAGCACCCCTCACACAGGTACAGCACCCCTCACACAGGTACAGCACCCTCACACAGGATACAGCACCCCTCACACAGGGTACAGCACCCATCACACAGGGTACCGCAGCCCTCACACAGGGTACAGCAGCCCTCACACAGGGTACAGCACCCCTCACACAGGGTACAGCACCCCTCACACAGGTATAGCAGCCCTCACACAGGTACAGCACCCCTCACACAGGGTACAGCAGCCCTCACACATGGTACAGCACCCCTCACACAGGTACAGCACCCCTCACACAGATACAGCACCCCTCACACAGATACAGCACCCCTCACACAGGGTACAGCAGCCCTCACACAGGGTACAGCAGCCCTCACACAGGGTACAGCAGCCCTCACACAGGGTACCGCAGCCCTCACACAGGGTACAGCAGCCCTCACACAGGTACAGCACCCCTCACACAGGGTACTGCACCCCTCACACAGGGTACAGCACCCCTCACACAGGTACAGCACCCCTCACACAGGGTACTGCACCCCTCACACAGGGTACTGCACCCCTCACACAGGGTACAGCACCCCTCACACAGGTACAGCACCCCTCACACAGGTACAGCACCCCTCACACAGGGTACAGCAGCCCTCACACAGGGTACAGCAGCCCTCACACAGGGTACAGCACCCCTCACACAGGTACAGCACCCCTCACACAGGGTACAGCACCCCTCACACAGGGAGAGCACACCTCACACAGGGTACAGCGCCCCTCACACAGGTACAGCACCCCTCACACAGGGTACAGCACCCTGAATTAGAATTGTGTGTTGCTTTTAAGGCCAGCTTCTACCTTTCAGTAACAAATGCTCCAAACTACTTTCATAACAAGTAATAATGAACATTGCTGCATGCAACCCTAAGATAATGATCCACCCTGCGGATATTATTATATTGGCGCTGGTACCAGACCAGCAGCTAGAAACTGGGACTGGATCATGATAACTCCGTGCACCTAATCTTACTCAGAAAAGGATTGCTATTTCCTGCATGTTGCTTGTACTGTGATTTCTGCACCGGATAAAGTCACATTCACACACACTCATTGTCTTCTTTTTATACAACCCAAAGGCGACTGGCGTACAGAACCTGCGAGTCTGTTCCCAAATCAAAGGGGCTGCTGCAAATCTTTAGTGACTTCGTTTGGCCAAAGGGCAGTAACACTTTAGGTAATGTAGGTGCTGTTTTGCAAGTATTTGCATTAGTGTTTTTTCTCTGCTTTGTTATCCATCAAACTCTGATAGTGCTGATCAGGACTCTATTGCACAGAAACTCCTAGTGACTTCAAGACCAATCACTTCGCTGTTCCCATCTGGGAGACGTCACGCAGAGCGCCAGAGCGTCCGAAAGATGTGCTTGCTCCAGCCCCGCGGAGTGAGATCAGCCACAGAGACTTCCCAGAATTCCCAGCGTGTCCGTGTATTTTTATATATGGCCAATAGAAGACGCTTGGCGCGTATTACACACGGTTTCTGTTTTTCCTCTGTTCTCTCTCGTTTTCTATGTTTGTGAGTATACGGAGCAGCTATATTTCTTTCACCTGGAACACGTGACACTTCTCTCCCACATTGGAAGGCAATTCTAGAACCAGCACCTCCCGAGGATCACACTTATCCTTTCACATACAGTATGTACCATATGGACTATAGATCGCTATAAAACCTTGATTCTTACCTAGAAATGTATCTGCTGTATGACTGTCGCACATAGAGACGGGCGAATACACCCAAAAACTTGTCCTGGATTTTCTCGCATTTTCCCCCCAAAATCTGTTTCGCGGTGTCAAATCCGCAATCTGATTTGGGTGGTTAAAATCCACACGAATTCATCCAAAACTGCCATTGTACGCAACGCGTGGACGCATTTGTAGAAACCATTCCACGGACTCAGCGATCCGCTGGCGGATTCTTATTAATCGATCGCTGAATCCGCGGATTGTATTGGCAATAATAATTAAATATCCTCAAAATGCGAATCGCCCTTTGTGAGATTGATCCGCTGAAATCCGTGAACCAGAAGAACCGGCTGGTCCGCTTCGGATCCAAATCCACACAAAACATTCGCCTATCTCTAGTCTGACATTTATGATTATCACATATTTATTGTATTATTGTAATACACACACTTTTATTCACATATTTATTGTATTATTGTAATATACACTGTTGCAGGGTACATGCAGCCACACACGCGGGTTCTCTTGATAAGGCTTATTTATTGAGCCTTAAAAACATTCAGCACACAAAAACAAAATAGCTTCTGTTCAGCATACAAAAACAAAATAGCTTCTCTTCTGCAGACAAAACAAAATAGCTTCTCTTCAGTATAGAAAACAAGGCAGCTTCTCTGCAGCATGCAGGACACAGACAGTTATCACACATGTACTTTGAAAAACAGACCTTATAGCAGTAATCTCTTCAGTATTTTAGTCCTGTCTCCTGACCAGCTAGCCTGCATGTGTGTACAGCCTGGGGGTTTTAAACACCTTGATTATGCAGCTGGGGTCAGACTAATTAAGCAGCCCTTCTCCACTGAAACTTACCTCGTCACTGCTGCACTGCAAGCCTAAACATAGGGTTGCCAGGTATATGGCTGGTGATGTTAATTCACCCGGTCACACACACTTTCAAATGTATTGTATTATTGTAATATACACACTTTTATTCACATATTTATTGTATTACTGTAATATGCACTGATACACACTTTCACATTTATTGTGTTATTGTAATATACACACTTTTATTCACATATTTATTGTATTACTGTAATTACACTGATACAATAAATATGTCAATTCGTGTGTATTATTGTAAGATACACTGATACACACTTATTCACTTATTTATTGTATTATTGTATCAGTGTAACAGTGTATCTTACAAAAATACAATAAATATTTGAATAAGTGTGTAAGATACACTGATACACACTTTTATTCACATATTTGTTGTTTTATTGTAATATACACTGATGCACACTTATTCACATATTTATTGTGTTATTGTAATATACACTGATGCACACTTATTCACATATTTATTGTGTTATTGTAATATACACTGATGCACACTTATTCACATATTTATTGTGTTATTGTAAGATACACTGATACACACTTTTATTCACATATTTATTGTGTTATTGTAATATACACTGATACACACTTTTATTCACATTTGTGCTACATTATTTAGAAATAGTGACTTTTGAGTAGCACTATCAGTTGTTATCACATGTTTAGCTTGTGCTACGTTGCTGTATACTGTAGCTTTTTCCCAGAATCCTCGATGCTCTGATATCTCTTCTTTTGACTTCCATATAGATACGTCCTTCACAGCTCGTGTTTGAGTCACGGAAGCCTAATCACTAGCCGGCCTACTGTCTGTATCTGTTGTGACTCCTGCACACTGTGACACGTGGTAGAGGCAGGTAGTGTGGCTTCACGCACCCCCTATTGTGCACACCGAGTCCTTCCTTTCTTCCGTAAGCTTTTATTGAAGAATAACAGCAACATAAAAAAAGAGAGGGGGGGGGGGCTGCAATAGATGCAATAACTCGGGGAAAGGGAAAGTGAGATAATCTAACCAGGAGATGGGATATATATCTGCTCCCGATGGCTGCTGCTTCCGAAGAGGAAATAAGCTCATATGCAGAAAAAGGGACAGGGAGAGACCCCCAGCCCGGGGTCCTGGATCATACCCCTCAGCCAGTGGGAAGCGGAGGCAACAGGCTGAGCGGTCAGCAAAGAAGTTACAATGTTGCACCAGACTAAAGAGTATTGCTGGGGGCCTGAGAGCAGAGGCCTACATACTGGTCCCAGGACAATATCCCTCCTCCGTATCACCTCTGTGTTTGCTTTGCTTTCTCATAGACTTTATAGTCACTGACTCCATCCCCAAGGGATATACTGCATGCTCATTTACATCACTATGAATGTTACATTGTGCGCAGGCTACCTGCGCATTAAACTCTTTTTCTATATGGTTTCTTGCTCTCCTATAGGAACTCTCTTTTCCCTTCATGGCTCTATCCTTCCCTCCTCTTTTTCCTTCCCTCCTCTTTCCCCTTCCCTCCTCTTCCCCTTTCCCTCCTCTTCCCCTTTCCCTCCTCTTCCCATTTCCCTCCTCTTCCTCCTTCCTCTCCTTTCCTCCTTCCTCTCCTTTCCCCCTTCCCTCCTCTTCCCCCTTCCCTCCTCTCCCCCCTTCCCTCCTCTTCCCCCTTCCTCTCCTTTCCCCCTTCCTCTCCTTTCCCCCTTCCTCTCCTTTCCCCCTTCCTCTCCTTTCCCCCTTCCCTCCTCTTCCCCTTCTCTCCTCTTCCCCCTTCCCTCCTCTCCCCCATCCACTCCCCCCTTCCCTCCTCTCCCCCCTTCCCTCCTCTCCCCCCTTCCCTCCTCTCCCCCTTTCCCTCCTCTCCCCCCTTCCTCTCCTCTCCCGCTGCCTGTAGTCCCCTGTCCTGTTCTCCCTGGGCCAGTCCCTCGCACTCGCTGATCTCTGCTCAGGCCGCTTCTGTGTCTCTGTGATTCACAAGGATTCTCATTCAGATCTCGGTAAGCTGAATGATGTGAGACCTGCACTACCTGCTCCCCCAACCTCTGAAGTGCCTGAGGCGCCCTCGGACTCTCGCCCGCTAATGGCCTCAGCATGATTACTCACATGTGAGGCTCACACACGGGGGGCCAGTTCTGATAATTCCCCAGTGCATTGCCTGCTTCCATGCTTTTACCTCTGCTGCTTATTAAACAGCACTTCCCCTCAGCTCCGTACAATGTGGCTGCTCAATAAATAGATATAAAAATAGCCCCGAGCCGCCAGGGTCAGGCAAACGGCTCCATTACTTAACATTAGGAGATAGAAGCACAGAGCCCTCTCCCATATAAGATCTGATTTCTCTATAAGCAGATAAAGCGCCGCTATCTGACAGGAGCAATTTCCCTGCACACAGCGCAGATCCAGAATACACTCTGCAAACCTCACAGCACACTGCAATGTCACACTGCAATGTCACACTGCAATGTCACACTGCAATGTCACACTGCAATGTCACACTGCAATGTCACACTGCAATGTCACACTGCAATGTCACACTGCAATGTCACACTGCATTTCGCACTTTGTCATTTATTCTGAAGTGTGGTTGTGACCTTATATGCAAAAGCCGCGGAACACAATACTGATGCACAGTCTGTTTAAATCCACCCACCTCTTCTCTGATGCTGCAACCAAATATGATTAAACATTTCTAATGTATAAATTCTATATACAGTAAAGTGCACATAAAGCAAACAACGCAATACCTTTACCACTTTAGCATTTCTTATTAAAAAAACACCTTTTAGTTACATATATTCGCAAACCTGTCCCCTATGGCAAGGAAAATTCCAAAAGTCAGATCCTACATTAACATGACTTACCTACGCCTCGATCAGCTTCCCCCTACGCCTCGATCAGCTTCCCCCTACGCCTCGATCAGCTTCCCCCTACGCCTCGATCAGCTCCCCCACACGCCTCGATCAGTTCCCCCCACGCCTCGATCAGCTTCCCCCCACGCCTCGATCAGTTCCCCCCCACGCCTCGATCAGCTCCCCCCCACGCCTCGATCAGTTCCCCCCCACGCCTCGATCAGTTCCCCCCCACGCCTCGATCAGTTCCCCCCACGCCTCGATCAGTTCCCCCCCACGCCTCGATCAGTTCCCCCCACGCCTCGATCAGTTCCCCCCCACGCCTCGATCAGTTCCCCCCCACGCCTCGATCAGGTCCCCACACGCCTCGATCAGTTCCCACCCACGCCTCGATCAGCTCCCCCCCACGCCTCGATCAGTTCCCCCCCACGCCTCTATCAGCTCCCCCCACGCCTCTATCAGCTCCCCCCACGTCTCGGTCAGCTCCCCCCACGCCTCGATCAGTTCCCCCCCACGCCTCGGTCAGCTCCCCCCACGCCTCGATCAGCTTCCCCCCACGCCTCGATCAGTTCCCCCCCACGCCTCGATCAGTTCCCCCCCACGCCTCGATCAGTTCCCCCCCACGCCTCGGTCAGCTCCCCCCATGCCTCGATCAGCTCCCCCCACGCCTCGGTCAGTTCCCCCCCACGCCTCGGTCAGTTCCCCCCCACGCCTCGATCAGGTCCCCCCACGCCTCGATCAGCTCCCCCCCACGCCTCGATCAGTTCCCCCCCACGCCTCGATCAGTTCCCCCCCACGCCTCGATCAGGTCCCCCCACGCCTCGATCAGTTCCCCCCCACGCCTCGATCAGTTCCCCCCCACGCCTCGATCAGTTCCCCCCACGCCTCGATCAGGTCCCCCCACGCCTCGATCAGTTCCCCCCCACGCCTCGATCAGTTCCCCCCCACGCCTCGATCAGTTCCCCCCACGCCTCGATCAGTTCCCCCCCACGCCTCGATCAGTTCCCCCCCACGCCTCGATCAGTTCCCCCCCACGCCTCGATCAGTTCCCCCCCACGCCTCGATCAGTTCCCCCCCACGCCTCGGTCAGTTCCCCCCCACGCCTCGATCAGTTCCCCCCCACGCCTCGGTCAGTTCCCCCCCACGCCTCGATCAGGTCCCCCCACGCCTCGATCAGTTCCCCCCCACGCCTCGATCAGTTCCCCCCCACGCCTCGATCAGTTCCCCCCACGCCTCGATCAGTTCCCCCCCACGCCTCGATCAGTTCCCCCCCACGCCTCGATCAGCTCCCCCCATGCCTCGATCAGCTCCCCCCACGCCTCGGTCAGTTCCCCCCCACGCCTCGGTCAGTTCCCCCCCACGCCTCGATCAGGTCCCCCCACGCCTCGATCAGTTCCCCCCCACGCCTCGGTCAGTTCCCCCCCATGCCTCGATCAGCTCCCCCCACGCCTCGGTCAGTTCCCCCCCACGCCTCGGTCAGTTCCCCCCCACGCCTCGATCAGGTCCCCCCACGCCTCGATCAGCTCCCCCCCACGCCTCGATCAGTTCCCCCCCACGCCTCGATCAGTTCCCCCCCACGCCTCGATCAGCTCCCCCCACGCCTCGATCAGTTCCCCCCCACGCCTCGGTCAGGTCCCCCCCACGCCTCGATCAGCTCCCCCCACGCCTCGGTCAGTTCCCCCCCACGCCTCGGTCAGTTCCCCCCCACGCCTCGATCAGGTCCCCCCACGCCTCGATCAGCTCCCCCCCACGCCTCGATCAGTTCCCCCCCACGCCTCGATCAGCTCCCCCCACGCCTCGATCAGTTCCCCCCCACGCCTCGATCAGCTCCCCCCACGCCTCGATCAGTTCCCCCCCACGCCTCGATCAGTTCCCCCCCATGCCTCGATCAGCTCCCCCCACGCCTCGATCAGTTCCCCCCCACGCCTCGATCAGTTCCCCCCCACGCCTCGATCAGCTCCCCCCACGCCTCGGTCAGTTTCCCCCCACGCCTCGATCAGCTCCCCCCACGCCTCGATCAGCTCCCCCCCACGCCTCGATCAGTTCCCCCCACGCCTCGATCAGCTCCCCCCCACGCCTCGATCAGTTCCCCCCACGCCTCGATCAGTTCCCCCCACGCCTCGATCAGCTCCCCCCCACGCCTCGATCAGTTCCCCCCACGCCTCGATCACTTCCCCCCCACGCCTCGATCAGTTCCCCCCACGCCTCGATCAGTTCCCCCCCACGCCTCGATCAGTTCCCCCCACGCCTCGATCAGTTCCCCCCCACGCCTCGATCAGTTCCCCCCCACGCCTCGATCAGTTCCCCCCCACGCCTCGGTCAGCTCCCCCCACGCCTCGGTCAGTTCCCCCCCACGCCTCGGTCAGTTCCCCCCCACGCCTCGATCAGGTCCCCCCACGCCTCAATCAGCTCCCCCCCACGCCTCGATCAGTTCCCCCCCACGCCTCGATCAGTTCCCCCCCACGCCTCGATCAGGTCCCCCCACGCCTCGATCAGTTCCCCCCCACGCCTCGATCAGTTCCCCCCCACGCCTCGATCAGTTCCCCCCACGCCTCGATCAGGTCCCCCCACGCCTCGATCAGTTCCCCCCCACGCCTCGATCAGTTCCCCCCCACGCCTCGATCAGTTCCCCCCACGCCTCGATCAGTTCCCCCCCACGCCTCGATCAGTTCCCCCCCACGCCTCGATCAGTTCCCCCCCACGCCTCGATCAGTTCCCCCCCACGCCTCGGTCAGCTCCCCCCATGCCTCGATCAGCTCCCCCCACGCCTCGGTCAGTTCCCCCCCACGCCTCGGTCAGTTCCCCCCCACGCCTCGATCAGGTCCCCCCACGCCTCGATCAGCTCCCCCCCACGCCTCGATCAGTTCCCCCCCACGCCTCGATCAGTTCCCCCCCACGCCTCGATCAGCTCCCCCCACGCCTCGATCAGTTCCCCCCCACGCCTCGGTCAGGTCCCCCCCACGCCTCGATCAGCTCCCCCCACGCCTCGGTCAGTTCCCCCCAACGCCTCGGTCAGTTCCCCCCCACGCCTCGATCAGGTCCCCCCACGCCTCGATCAGCTCCCCCCCACGCCTCGATCAGTTCCCCCCCACGCCTCGATCAGCTCCCCCCACGCCTCGATCAGTTCCCCCCCACGCCTCGATCAGCTCCCCCCACGCCTCGATCAGTTCCCCCCCACGCCTCGATCAGTTCCCCCCCACGCCTCGATCAGCTCCCCCCACGCCTCGATCAGCTCCCCCCCACGCCTCGATCAGTTCCCCCCCACGCCTCGATCAGCTCCCCCCACGCCTCGGTCAGTTTCCCCCCACGCCTCGATCAGCTCCCCCCACGCCTCGATCAGCTCCCCCCCACGCCTCGATCAGTTCCCCCCCACGCCTCGATCAGCTCCCCCCCACGCCTCGATCTGTTCCCCCCCACGCCTCGATCAGTTCCCCCCATGCCTCGATCAGTTCCCCCCCACGCCTCGGTCAGTTCCCCCCACGCCTCGGTCAGTTCCCCCCACGCCTCGGTCAGGTCCCCCCCACGTCTCAGTCAGCTCCCCCCTCGTCTCAGTCAGCTCCCCCCACGTCTCAGTCAGCTCCCCCCCACGCCTCGGTCAGGTCCCCCCCACGCCTCGGTCAGGTCCCCCCCACGCCTCGGTCAGCTCCCCCCACGTCTCAGTCAGCTCCTCCCCACGCCTCGGTCAGGTCCCCCCCACGTCTCAGTCAGCTCCCCCCACGTCTCAGTCAGGTCCCCCCCACGCCTCGGTCAGGTCCCCCCCACGCCTCGGTCAGCTCCCCCCTCATCTCAGTCAGCTCCCCCCACGTCTCAGTCAGCTCCCCCCTCATCTCAGTCAGCTCCCCCCACGTCTCAGTCAGGTCCCCCCCACGCCTCGGTCAGGTCCCCCCACGTCTCAGTCAGCTCCCCCCTCATCTCAGTCAGCTCCCCACACGTCTCAGTCAGTTCCCCCCACGTCTCAGTCAGCTCCCCCCCACGCCTCGGTCAGCTCCCCCCCACGCCTCGGTCAGCTCCCCCCCACGCCTTGGTCAGGTCCCCCCCACGTCTCAGTCAGCTCCCCCCTCGTCTCAGTCAGCTCCCCCCCACGCCTCGGTCAGCTCCCCCCACGTCTCAGTCAGCTCCCCCCTCGTCTCAGTCAGCTCCTCCCCACGCCTCGGTCAGCTCCCCCCACGCCTCGGTCAGCTCCCCCCATGTCTCGGTCAGCTCCCCCCACGTCTCGGTCAGGTCCCCCCCACGCCTCGATCAGTTCCCCCCCACGCCTCGATCAGGTCCCCCCCACGCCTCGATCATGGCCCCCCCACACCTTGATCAGGTCCCCCCCACACCTCGATCAGGTCCCCCCCACACCTTGATCAGGTCCCCCCCACACCTCGATCAGGTCCCCCCCACGCCTCGATCATGGCCCCCCCACACCTCAATCAGGTCCCCCCCCACACCTCAATCAGGTCCCCCCCACACCTCGATCAGGTCCCCCCCACGTCTCAGTCAGCTCCTCCCCACGCCTCGGTCAGATCCCCCCACGTCTCGGTCAGCTCCCCCCATGTCTCGGTCAGCTCCCCCCACGTCTCGGTCAGGTCCCCCCCACGCCTCGATCAGTTCCCCCCCACGCCTCGATCAGGTCCCCCCCACGCCTCGATCATGGCCCCCCCACACCTTGATCAGGTCCCCCCCACACCTCGATCAGGTCCCCCCACACACCTCGATCAGGTCCCCCCCACACCTCGATCAGGTCCCCCCCACGCCTCGATCATGGCCCCCCCACACCTCAATCAGGTCCCCCCCACACCTCAATCAGGTCCCCCCCACACCTCGATCAGGTCCCCCCCACACCTCGATCATGGCCCCCCCACACCTTGATCAGGTCCCCCCCACACCTCGATCAGGTCCCCTCTCCCATTCCGAATATCTGCACTAAACAACTTCTTGGGAGAAATTAACGGCCACAGATTTATTTATAACAACCGATAAATATTTATCCCCAACTAGGGACCCAGCCAGATTTCTCCATCCACATCCAGAGATCGCGAGATACCCTCAGCTCGTGCTCATCTAGCTATTCAGTGCCTTAGTGTTAATACATAGAGCCCCCATCGGAAGGTCACCACAACACCATCCGAACTTAGTCTGGCATGGTACCGCCTTCCACAAATTCCTCCTGGAAGGTCAACACCATTCCAGGCACCGCAACCTGGAACAGTACCGCCTTCCCCAGCTAAAATACTTCCGAGGTCTCAGACCACCCCCCAGGAGCCAATACTGACTGAGTCCCCCTCCCAGAGTAACATTACTCCCGCTGTGATGGTAGGGCATAGCCAGCCTTCATTAATAAAGATGGAGCCCGGCTGGCTACCCCTGAAACCGTATGGCAAGGGCTGAGAGTGTCAGCTCTTGGGTCTAATATTGTACCTTACCGTGTTGCCCTGTAATTCCTATTCCCCTTATACTGTTCCCCTTATACTGTCCCCCATAAGGTTATAAGCTAGGAACCGTGTGTGTGTGGGTAACTATGTAAGCCCAGTGGGCCAGTTAATGCATTCTCTGTGTATTCCCTTTGACTCATGGTCCCGGAGCTGCCTGTGCAGCTTATAAGGGGGTTGCCTTGTGTAAAGAGAGAACAGGGGAGCGAGGAATTACAGATACTTCATATATTCACAGTGCACAAATACAAACTCAGAATTACATACACAGGTGGGAAGGCTGCTGGATTTGTAACCTGCCCACATAACACACACAAAAAGCACAAGGGTTAAATCCCACAGTCAATTTACTTACTGTATGCTGCAAAGGGGGGAGGGTGGAAGATGTGGAAATAGACTAATAAATATCTAACCACTTACACGGCCGTGTGTAAGTGTAACACACATCAGGGATGTCTTTGCCTCCTTCTCCCCTTAGCAGTCCATTCTTTCTTTGCTTTCTCCACTTCAATCTCCAACGCTGGTAGGTGCTTGGACCCCTTTGTCTTGGTGTGCTCCCCCAGAGACAATTGCGTGGCCAGAGAGAGGTGTTAGATAAAATATTGTAAGAACTGTCGGGCCGCGCATACCCACGTGTGTACCCGCGCAGGTCCCGAGCGCCCGCACTTACCTGCAGTCCGCACCGACACCCAGCTGTGCCACCGGCACTTTGGCTGAGCATAGACTCACGTTACCCTGTGTTTGCCTCTGCTTATCCTGCCTTGTTCCGTTCTGTTGCCTTGTTTCTAGTTCTGATCTCCCGTGTACCGACCCAGCATGTCCTTGGACCCTTCGTTCTCTGGAATACTGATCTCGGCTTCACCAGGCTCTCCGCACCTCTCCTACCCTGACCCTGGCTTTGAACTTCGACGATCCGCACCTCTCCAACCCTGACCCTGGCTTTGAACTTCGACGATCCGCACCTCTCCTACCCTGACCCTGGCTTTGAACTTTGACGATCCGCACCTCTCCTACCCTGACCCTGGCTTTGAACTTTGACGATCCACTCCTCTCCAGCCCTGACCTTGGCAATAGTACCCTCCACGCTCCGGACCTCTCCTGCATCGAACCCGGCAAGTATATGTTTACTCTGATCTCTACTGTCCTAGACCCGGACTGCAAGACCCTCCTACATTCCGGATGGGGTCCCCGTGTCTGTGGCTGGTGTTTGCCTATTCCCATCTCAGCACAGGGGACTCTTCTAGTTTGTGGTGAGCACAGCGTAACATTATGCTCAGCCCCACAAATATAGACCCCGCTGGGGTGGGGGATGTGGTGGCATCTCATGCCGCTATGTTCTCCAAGCTCGAGAAATACTTAGAACAGTCTGATCGTCGCATGGACTCATTACAGAAAGACCTTCAGGCCCCCTCAGTCCAAGTACAACAGGCTAACATACACACATTCCCTCCACCTCTGCCTAGTCCTATGGTTAACCACTGTCCGTCCGATCCACGACTTCTCACTCCCAACCGGTACATCCGGAGATCCCTTAGAGTGTTGTGGATTTCTCAGTGTTTTATACATTTTGAGATGACTCCTTCCCGGTTCCCTACGTCTAGATCCAAAGTAGCCTATATAGTCTCACTGTTCATAGGGGACGCATTGACCAGGGCCTCTCCCATCTGGGAGCAGAGAAGGCAGCTCACACAGGACATTTGACAATTCACAAAGGAGTTCAGACGTGTCTTCGACACCCCGGGTCATAAAATTACTGCGGCTTCCTCCCTTCTGCACATCACACAGGGAAATCGTCCGGTGGCCAGGTATGCCTTGGAATTCCGGACAGTCGCTTCTGAGACGGGGTGGAACGATGAGCCTCTCTCTTCTGTTTTTTTGGCAAGGCCTTTCTGAACAGCTGAAGGATGGACTTGCCGCACAAGAGTTGACTTGGAGGAACTTATTGCGGTCTGCATTCGAGTGGATCAACGACTACAAGAGAGGAGATCCGAGTGTTCATGTCACCGTCAGGTAAACCCCAGGACTTCTCTTGTTCATTCCTCCTTTCCAGAGGTCTCCACTGCTGACGCCCGGAGCCCATGCATCTACTGTAGGTGGCAACAGGCTGTCCTCTTCAGAGAAACAGCGTCGCCGATCTTCCGGACTTTGCTTTTACTGTGGTAATCATGGTCATTTCGTTCCACACTGCCCCCTCAAGCCTGGTCCCAAGTCGGGAAACGCCGACTCCCATTGAGGCCCAGAGGAGTCCCCGTGGGAACGCTCTCTAAATCCTCTACCACCAAGGACCCTTTACCTAGCAGAATTTTGATTCCAGTATCGATTTTGGCCCAGGGCTCTCGGTTGCTGCCTCAACGTTTATCGATTCCGGTTCCGGAGGGAACTTCATAGATCAAGAGTTCGCTAGGAGGAATAACATCCCGCTGGAGAGGAAGAGGACCCCAGTGGGACTTGAGGCCATTGACGGACGTCCTCTGCAGCCGGCATTCATCATCCTACAAACTGTCGAGCTGTCCCTCCTGGTCGAGCAGACCCACAAAGAGAGGATCTCCCTGGATGTCATCCTCTCTCCATCTGCCGAAATCATTTTAAGCCTTCCATGACTTCGACGTCATAATCCACATATCGATTGGGTCAAACAAGAACCCATCTCCTGGAATCAGCAGTGCTCCATGACCTGCAAAGTACCATGGCAGACAATCTGCAGTGTGAGAAATCCTGAGGAGGTACCGAGCACCTTACCGAGCTGTTATTCGGCCTTCAGAGATGTCTTTGATAAAATCAAGTCAGAGGTCCTTCCTCCTCACCGACCCTTTGATTGTCTTATAGCTCTCCTGCCTGGGTCCGTTCTTCCTAGTGGGCAACTATACCCTCTCTCCCTTCCAGAGACTAAAGCCATGTCGGATTACATTCGAGAGAATATCAAGAAAGGGTTTATCAGGAAATCTTCTCCAGTTGGGGCAGGGTTCTTCTTTATCAAGACGAAGGATGGTACCCTTCGTCCATGCATCGACTACCGAGGGTTAAACAAAATTACTATTAAAAACCGATATCCCTTACCCTTAATATCCTAACTGTTCGATCGTCTCCAAGGAGCAACCATCTTTTCCAAATTAGATCTACGCAGCGCGTATAACCTGCGAAGAATTCGACAAGGCGACGAGTGGAAGACGGCCATCAATAGAAGAGACGGTCACTATGAATACCTAGTTATGCTGTTTAGCTTGTGTAACGCCCCTGCGGTCTTCCAGGATTTCGTATATGAAATATTCAGGGATCATCTCAAGGTCTTTCTCATCATTTATCTTGACGATATTCTGATTTTCTCCAAAAACCTTCCCGAACACATTGAACAAGTCAAGCAGGTACTACTACGCCTAAGAAAGGAGTTGATGTCATGTCTTGGCCCCCCACAGCTGTTCAAGCCTTTGACTTTCTGAAGAAATCCTTTGTTTCAGCACCGGTCCTGATCCATTCCAACCCTAAACTTCCGTTCACACTGGAGGTGGACGTGTCTGACATCGGAGCCGGCGCCATTCTTTTGCAAAGAAAGTCGCCTTCAGCTAAGTTGCATCCCTGTGCATTTAAAAAACAAAAATTCTCCTGCACAACAGAATTACAATGTGGGTAACGGAATTACTAGCCATCAAACTCACATTGGAGGAATGGAGGCATCTGTTGGAAGGTACGGAGAGCCCAATCATTATCCTAACGGACCACAAAAACTCATGTATTTGGAGAGCGCTTGTCGTCTGAGAGCTCGTCAGGCCCGTTGGTCTCTTTTCTTTTCCCGTTTTAATTACATTCTTTCTTTTATCCCTGGGTTCAAGAACTTAAAAGCAGATGCTCTTTCTCGGCAATTCCTAAGTGAGGACAAAACCGAGGCCGGAGCAGAGACCATACTCCCTTCCAAGTACATCATATCTGCCAATACCTTCGATGTACTGGACAAAATTCTCATGGACCAGTCCAACATTCCGGAGGGTCTAGAGGTGCCGGGGGTTGTCTTTTTGCAGCACCCATTCACCGCAGGAAGATTCTGGAATGGGGTCACTCATCTAAAACTGCGGGTCATCTGGGCACCAAGAGAACTACTGACCTCATTGAACGGACTTTTTAGTGACCCAACATGCGAAGGGATATCAGTGAGTTCGTCAAAGCTTGCACCACATGCGCCCAGAGTAAGGTTCCCCGCAGTAAACCTCAGGGACTTTTTCTTCCACTCCCCATTCCTGATCGTCCCTGGAACCATTTATCGATGGACTTTATTGTGGAGCTGCCTGTCTCCAAAGGCATGAACACAATTTTGGTAATTATTGACCGCTTCTCTAAGCAGGCACACTTCGTCCCACTCAAGGGCCTCCCCAATTCTCCTACCTTGGCAGACATCTGTACCAGGGAAATCTTCCGTCTCCACGGAATCCCCTTGTCCACTGTCTCCGACAGGGGTCCTCAGTTTGTCTCTAGATTCTGGCGGGCTTTCTCCAAAAAAACTTGGCATATCCCACCACTTCTCATCTGGGTACCACCCTCAGACTAATGGGCAAATGGATAGGACCAACCAGTCCCTAGAGCAGTACCTGCGCTGCTTTGTCACTGAGACGCAAGACAATTGGACAGACCTTCTTCCCTGGGCAGAATTTGCCCATAGTTCCCTACGGAATGAGTCTACACAACTCTCACCCTTCGCAAACTATGGGTTCCATCCGGCACGTCTACCCATCACTCCCTCTTCCTCTGGGGTTCCTCCAGCAGATAGCAGGATCCAGACCTTGCAGTCCTTTTGGACCAAGATTGAAGAGAATTTGAGGAGAGCTGCTTCCAGACAGAAGGATCAAGTTGATCACCACCGCCGCAAAATTCCTGAGCTAAATCCAGGAGACAAGGTATGGCTCTCCTTTAAGAACATTTGCTTAAAAACTCCCACACTCAAGCTTGCACCAAGATTTTTGGGCCCCTTCCAAGTCTTGGAAAAAATAAACCCGGTGGCATACCGTTTACAACTCCCAGCATCTATGAGGATACCATCCGTGTTTCACGTTTCCTTGCTGAAACCTTCCTACCACAGTTCCCGGTTTCCAGATCGCTCCCCCATACCACCACCTCCTCGGCTCGTGCAGAGACAACAGGTGTATGAGATCCAGGCTATCATTGATTTCCAAATATCCAGGAGGATCACTCAGTACCTCATCCACTGGAAAGGATATGGCCCAGAGGAGCGTTCTTGGGTTTCACACCATCAGATTCACGCACCTGAACTTATCAAGAAGTTCCACCAGAGATATCCCCTAAAACCCTGCTGGAGCTGTATACTGGACGCGGGAGCAGATAGAATTCTGTGAATGAAACTGAGAGGTTTTAAAAACCCGTACGCAGCTCAGATTTGGCAGCTCCCAAGTTCTCAGATTTCTCCCAAGTTTTTAGATTCTCTCAAGATTCTAAAGTTTTAACAGTTTCCAGCAAGAATGAGACAAGGCTCTGCTTCAGCAAAATCTGCCTGGAATCTTTGCACTTCCAAGAGTATTGAGGGTAAACTTCTGGATGTTGAAGTCCCTGCACCTAGTAGAGTATAGTTTTGTTAGCCCCGTCCCAAGTAAGTGTGCTTTTTGCTGTATTTTGTGTAACATTGTGTGTTTGCCTATTTTAAGTGAATAAAATACAATTTATTTCATCCTCTTGCTTTGCTCAGTGATATGATCCCGGTATAAAGGTGTAATTGCCTGGTCTACCGTGACACCTCATCCTCAATCAAACAGGCCTTTCAGACCCACTTGTAGGTCCTCATGCCTTGTTGCAACTCCCCCTAGACTCATCCCGAATGCTGCCATAGCCTTAGTTATTTTCCTCCTGGATTTTTCTACCACTGCATCCATCCTGGTCCCACGCCAACGCAACCTAGGAAATACTTCCGACCAAACTATCATCACTACCAATAAACATGGTCACTGTCACAGGAGATCAGGTTATTTACACCTTTTTACCAGGATCATTCATTCAAGCAAAACATGGTAATTAAATAAATTGTAATTTATTCGGCATAAATTCGCTTACACACAATGAAACACAAAATACATACAAAAAGACACACTTACTTTGGGACTGGGGTGTAAAACTAGACTTTCCTAGGTGCAGGGAACTCTATAGAAGAGTTTTACTCTGACCGGGACTTAGCCCGGACTCTTCAGGAACCCATAAAATTCCATACGCCGCCGCTACGTTCTCTTCTGAGAACTTGGTCCCTCCTAGCCGCGAGTTACTCCAAATCCCATGGAACTCAAATCGGCATGAAATCCCAGCCGCGTCCGCTACGTTCGATATTGAGAACTTGAAATCGAAGCCGGTTGCTCTGCTATTTGCTTGGAAGCAACTTTGAAAAGCCTGTGTTCTTACTACAGGGAACTACAATCTGATAAGCTTATCGATTCTTAAAGTATTCTGAGTTTCATTCACAAAACTCAGCAGCCAATCGACGCGTGGGAAAATTCCCAAGCAACCAATCAGAGCCAAGCCACCTAGAAAAGCCAGGTCAGCTGGAAATCTGAAACAGCCAAGAGACATGAGCAAGACTGCCACCTCTCTCCCTGCCACCTCTCTCCCTGCCACCTCTCTCCCTGCCACCTCTCTCCCTGCCACCTCTATCCCTGCCACCTCCGTCCCTGGCTATTTCAATGCCACCCGCTGGGACAGGCTCCACCAGGTCTGGCAGAACAAGAGGCAGCCCGAATGACTGCCATTGATCTCTGGACTGGTACTCTGCCTTTCCCCGCTGACCAAACGCTGTTCTCACCTCTGGGCATCCTCTGGCTGCTTTGAACTCCGATGTCCAGCAGACATACCGGCGCCTATGGGTTAGCTCAGGCAGCCTGTTTGGACATCAGTTCCGAATGTAAAGAAGACATTGCATATAATAAAGTATATTTCACTCCATTAAGGTATTCTGAGCCTCTGGGTGCAGGGGACAGAAGAAGAAAGATGTTATATTTGTATTCCTATCTGCCTTATACCCCACACATTTCCCCTGAGACTCAGTCTGGACTCTCAGAGTCCCCACTTGTAACGGAGTCCTCACCACAAACAAGGCGTGACCGAGGTGGGGATTTGATATACACCAACCCACAGCCGCATGGGCGCGTCTGGAGTGTAGATTGGTCGAGGTAGCCGGGTCAGGGCAGGAAAGGTCTGGATGGTCAGTAATACTTGCCGAGGTCTGTGTTGGAGAGTAGCGGATCGTAGGAGGTACTTAGCCGTGGTCTGGATTGGAGAGAGGCGGATCATCGTGGTACTTTGCCGAGGTCAGGATTGGAGAGGTGCGGAACGTCGAGGAGCTAGCCGGGTTCCAGATGGAGAGGAGCAGAACGTCGAGGAGCTAGCCGGGTTCCAGATGGAGAGGAGTGGAACGTCGAGGAGCTAGCCGGGTTCCAGATGGAGAGGAGCAGAACGTCGAGGAGCTAGCCGGGTTCCAGATGGAGAGGAGTGGAACGTCGAGGAGCTAGCCGGGTTCCAGATGGAGAGGAGTGGAACGTCGAGGAGCTAGCCGGGTTCCAGATGGAGAGGTGCGGATGGTCGTATGTAGCCGAAGTCTTTAACACAGAAGAGCGGAGTCCAGAGGAAAAGCTAAGGCCAGGAGCAAGGATTTGAAAGCACGACAAGACTGTGGAGGCGAGTCAGCAGTGAACACTTCGCTAGCAGGAAGGTTTATGCTCAGCCGATGAACCAGTGAAACGGCTGAGCATATAAGGCACAGGAACCAATGAGGGCAAGGCAAGAGGAGGCGCATCAGGAACGCATGCTGCGATTGGTGCAGGAGACTGGTGTGGGAGGGGTTGCAGGTGGGGGCTGGTGATGTGGTACCTGCGCGCATAGAGCATGCATCCCACGCGTACGTGACATGCCTATGATGCCCCCGCGAGGGCGCAACCCGGAGGCAGGAGCAGAGGGCTTGGTATTAATATGGGTACGGAAACCACACACTCTTTCCCTGAATAATGTCTCACAACGTGTTATTTTCTACCCTAAGCAGAAGCACAAGTCATAATTTTGTATTCGTAGAATTTGTCTTACACCCGTATAATAGGGTATAGTAAGATTATTATAAAAGAGAGGTACTCACAGTTTGTATAAGATAAGACTTACATTTATTGTATACAGCATAAGTAAATGCTATAATCCGTTATATATACATATACATACATACATACATACATATATATATATACACAGTTAGTTACACATTAGGAATGCTTGCAATACTCACGACCCTGAGATTATGGTATCATGCCAGGTCAGTCTCGACTATTCGGCTATGGTCTCTTGCTGTGCTTTCTCTGGTTCTGACCTTCTGGCATTATACACAACTTATATTCAATTGTCATGCATCACTTCTGTGCTGAAGCGGGAATGTACTTCTGCTTATCTTACAAAAAATCCTTGCTATTCCCCATGGCAACACTTAGTGAGAAACTGTCAGCGGACTAAATTCCTTTTTTCCCTTTCCTGCTAGCACAAGAAATAGCTAAATATATTATCCCGAGAAGCCCCGTTATTGCAAAATATGACAGCTTGTGTATCATAGGCCAAAGCAACCAAACGGCTCCTGTGCTGCAAAGCTACGCTGCACTAAAAGATATCTTTGTATATATTCCTATTATCCAAACAGTACAAACTTCCGCGCGTGATGCGCGCGCGCACGTAGTCCAACGGCTGATAGATGGCCCAGGGGACGCGCCGCAGGAGGCGGGGGAAGCGGAGCAAACGATCGCGGGCCGAGCTAGTGGAACTCACGGATCCTTACCCCCCTCAACCTTATATACGGTTGGGGCACCCACAAATGTCACCTTGGCACTCGCTGGGGTACCCCCCCTTAACCTAGGGATTGCCTCAGCTACAGGGAGACGTATTCCTCCCTGTGCCTCATTCTCCTTTCTGGGCTGTGCTGAAGCAGGGTACCCTAGTGGTGAGTCGCGCTTGCAAGGGGAGGTATTGCCGGGACAATGTGCCTACATGTATCTGAGAATCAGGCATGATTCATTCCCGGGTACATTTATAGGGGGAACCGACAACTCCGGACCCCAACCTCCTAGGCACATTCTGTTAATGGATCAACCGCAACACCCCCCTTGAAACTCATCCCCCAGCAATCCGTGCTCACTGGCACGCCCGGAAACTCATCCCCCAGCAATCCCTGCTCGCTAGCATGCCCGGAAACTCATCCCCCAGCAATCCGTGCTCGCTGGCACGCCCGGAAACTCATCCCCCAGCAATCCCTGCTCGCTGGCACGCCCGGAAACTCATCCCCAGCAATCCCTGCTCACTGGCACGCCCGGAAACTCATCCCCCAGCAATCCCTGCTCGCTGGCACGCCCGGAAACTCATCCCCCAGCAATCCCTGCTCGCTGGCACGCCCGGAAACTCATCCCCCAGCAATCCCTGCTCACTGGCACGCCCGGAAACTCATCCCCCAGCAATCCCTGCTCGCTGGCACGCCCGGAAACTCATCCCCCAGCAATCCCTGCTCGCTAGCATGCCCGGAAACTCATCCCCCAGCAATCCCTGCTCGCTAGCATGCCCGGAAACTCATCCCCCAGCAATCCCTGCTCGCTGGCACGCCCGGAAACTCATCCCCCAGCAATCCCTGCTCGCTGGCACGCCCGGAAACTCATCCCCCAGCAATCCCTGCTCGCTGGCACGCCCGGAAACTCATCCCCCAGCAATCCCTGCTCGCTGGCACGCCCGGAAACTCATCCCCCAGCAATCCCTGCTCGCTGGCACGCCCGGAAACTCATCCCCCAGCAATCCCTGCTCGCTGGCACACCCGGAAACTCATACCCCAGCAATCCCTGCTCGCTGGCACGCCCGGAAACTCATCCCCCAGCAATCCCTGCTCGCTGGCACGCCCAGAAACTCACCCCCCCCAGCAATCTCTGCTCGCTGGCATGCCCGGAAACTCATCCCCTAGCAATCCCTGCTCGCTGGCACGCCCGGAAACTCATCCCCCAGCAATCCCTGCTCGCTGGCACGACCGGAAACTCATCCCCCAGCAATCACTGCTCGCTGGCACGCCCGGAAACTCATCCCCCAGCAATCCCTGCTCACTGGCACGCCCGGAAACTCATCCCCCAGCAATCCCTGCTCGCTGGCACGCCCGGAAACTCATCCCCTAGCAATCCCTGCTCGCTGACACCCGGAAACTCACCCCCCAGCAATCCCTGTTCGCTGACACACCCGGAAACTCACCCCCCAGCAATCCCTGCTCGCTGATACACCCGGAAACTCACCCCCCAGCAATCCCTGCTCGCTGACACACCCGGAAACTCACTCCCCAGCAATCCCTGCTCGCTGACACACCCGGAAACTCACCCCCCAGCAATCCCTGCTCGCTGGCACGCCGGAAACTCACCCCCCAGCAATCCCTGCTCGCTGGCACGCCCGGAAACTCATCCCCCAGCAATCCCTGCTCGCTGGCACGCCCGGAAACTCATCCCCAGCAATCCCTGCTCGCTGACACCCGGAAACTCACCCCCCAGCAATCCCTGTTCGCTGACACACCCGGAAACTCACCCCCCAGCAATCCCTGCTCGCTGACACACCCGGAAACTCACCCCCCAGCAATCCCTGCTCGCTGGCACGCCGGAAACTCACCCCCCAGCAATCCCTGCTCGCTGGCACGCCCGGAAACTCATCCCCCAGCAATCCCTGCTCGCTGGCACGCCCGGAAACTCATCCCCTAGCAATCCCTGCCCGCTGACACCCGGAAACTCACCCCCCAGCAATCCCTGTTCGCTGACACACCCGGAAACTCACCCCCCAGCAATCCCTGCTCGCTGACACACCCGGAAACTCACCCCCCAGCAATCCCTGCTCGCTGACACACCCGGAAATTCACTCCCCAGCAATCCCTGCTCGCTGACACACCCGGAAACTTATCCCCCAGCAATCCATGCTCGCTGGCATGCCGGAAACTCACCCCCCAGCAATCCCTGCTCGCTGGCACACCCGGAAACTCATCCCTCAGCAATCCCTGCTCGCTGGCACACCCGGAAACTCATCCCCCAGCAATCCCTGCTCACTGGCATGCCCGAAAACTCATCCCCCAGCAATCCCTGCTCGCTGGCACACCCGGAATCTCATCCCCAAGCAATCCCTGCTCGTTGGCACGCCCGGAAACTCATCCCTCAGCAATCCCTGCACGCTGGCACGCCCGGAAACTCATCCCCCAGTAATCACTGCTCGCTGGCACGCCCAGAAACTCATCCCCCAGCAAACCCAGCTCGCTGGCACGCCCGGAAACTCATACCCTAGCAATCCCTGCTCGCTGGCACACCAGGAAACTCATACCCCAGCAATCCCTGCTCGCTGACACACCCGGAAACTCATCCCCCGGCAATCCCTGCTCGCTGACACACCCGGAAACTCATCCCCCAGCAATCCCTGCTCGCTGGCACGCCCGTAAACTCACCCCCCAGCAATCCCTGCTCGCTGGCACGCCCGGAAACTCATCCCCCAGCAATCCCTGCTCGCTGGCACGCCCGGAAACTCATCCCCTAGCAATCCCTGCTCGCTGACACCCGGAAACTCACCCCCCAGCAATCCCTGTTCGCTGACACACCCGGAAACTCACCCCCCAGCAATCCCTGCTCGCTGACACACCCGGAAACTCACCCCCCAGCAATCCCTGCTCGCTGACACACCCGGAAACTCACCCCCCAGCAATCCCTGCTCGCTGGCACGCCGGAAACTCACCCCCCAGCAATCCCTGCTCGCTGGCACGCCCGGAAACTCATCCCCCAGCAATCCCTGCTCGCTGGCACGCCCGGAAACTCATCCCCTAGCAATCCCTGCCCGCTGACACCCGGAAACTCACCCCCCAGCAATCCCTGTTCGCTGACACACCCGGAAACTCATCCCCCAGCAATCCCTGCTCGCTGGCACGCCCGTAAACTCACCCCCCAGCAATCCCTGCTCGCTGGCACGCCCGGAAACTCATCCCCCAGCAATCCCTGCTCGCTGGCACGCCCGGAAACTCATCCCCTAGCAATCCCTGCTCGCTGACACCCGGAAACTCACCCCCCAGCAATCTCTGTTCGCTGACACACCCGGAAACTCACCCCCCAGCAATCCCTGCTCGCTGACACACCCGGAAACTCACCCCCCAGCAATCCCTGCTCGCTGGCACGCCGGAAACTCACCCCCCAGCAATCCCTGCTCGCTGGCACGCCCGGAAACTCATCCCCCAGTAATCCCTGCTCGCTGGCACGCCCGGAAACTCATCCCCCAGCAATCCCTGCTCGCTGGCACGACCGGAAACTCATCCCCCAGCAATCACTGCTCGCTGGCACGCCCGGAAACTCATCCCCCAGCAATCCCTGCTCGCTGGCACGCCCGGAAACTCATCCCCCAGCAATCCCTGCTCGCTGGCACGCCCGGAAACTCATCCCTAGCAATCCCTGCTCACTGGCACGCCCGGAAACTCATCCCCCAGCAATCCCTGCTCGCTGGCACGACCGGAAACTCATCCCCCAGCAATCACTGCTCGCTGGCACGCCCGGAAACTCATCCCCCAGCAATCCCTGCTCGCTGGCACGCCCGGAAACTCATCCCCCAGCAATCCCTGCTCGCTGGCACGCCCGGAAACTCATCCCCTAGCAATCCCTGCTCGCTGACACCCGGAAACTCACCCCCCAGCAATCCCTGCTCGCTGACACACCCGGAAACTCACTCCCCAGCAATCCCTGCTCGCTGACACACCCGGAAACTCACCCCCCAGCAATCCCTGCTCGCTGGCACGCCGGAAACTCACCCCCCAGCAATCCCTGCTCGCTGGCACGCCCGGAAACTCATCCCCCAGCAATCCCTGCTCGCTGGCACGCCCGGAAACTCATCCCCTAGCAATCCCTGCTCGCTGACACCCGGAAACTCACCCCCCAGCAATCCCTGTTCGCTGACACACCCGGAAACTCACCCCCCAGCAATCCCTGCTCGCTGACACACCCGGAAACTCACCCCCCAGCAATCCCTGCTCGCTGGCACGCCGGAAACTCACCCCCCAGCAATCCCTGCTCGCTGGCACGCCCGGAAACTCATCCCCCAGCAATCCCTGCTCGCTGGCACGCCCGGAAACTCATCCCCTAGCAATCCCTGCCCGCTGACACCCGGAAACTCACCCCCCAGCAATCCCTGTTCGCTGACACACCCGGAAACTCACCCCCCAGCAATCCCTGCTCGCTGACACACCCGGAAACTCACCCCCCAGCAATCCCTGCTCGCTGACACACCCGGAAATTCACTCCCCAGCAATCCCTGCTCGCTGACACACCCGGAAACTTATCCCCCAGCAATCCATGCTCGCTGGCACGCCGGAAACTCACCCCCCAGCAATCCCTGCTCGCTGGCACACCCGGAAACTCATCCCTCAGCAATCCCTGCTCGCTGGCACACCCGGAAACTCATCCCCCAGCAATCCCTGCTCACTGGCATGCCCGGAAACTCATCCCCCAGCAATCCCTGCTCGCTGGCACGCCCGGAATCTCATCCCCAAGCAATCCCTGCTCGTTGGCACGCCCGGAAACTCATCCCTCAGCAATCCCTGCTCGCTGGCACGCCCGGAAACTCATCCCCCAGCAATCCCTGCTCGCTAGCATGCCCGGAAACTCATCCCCCAGCAATCCGTGCTCGCTGGCACGCCCGGAAACTCATCCCCCAGCAATCCCTGCTCGCTGGCACGCCCGGAAACTCATCCCCAGCAATCCCTGCTCACTGGCACGCCCGGAAACTCATCCCCCAGCAATCCCTGCTCGCTGGCACGCCCGGAAACTCATCCCCCAGCAATCCCTGCTCGCTGGCACGCCCGGAAACTCATCCCCCAGCAATCCCTGCTCACTGGCACGCCCGGAAACTCATCCCCCAGCAATCCCTGCTCGCTGGCACGCCCGGAAACTCATCCCCCAGCAATCCCTGCTCGCTAGCATGCCCGGAAACTCATCCCCCAGCAATCCCTGCTCGCTGGCACGCCCGGAAACTCATCCCCCAGCAATCCCTGCTCGCTAGCATGCCCGGAAACTCATCCCCCAGCAATCCCTGCTCGCTAGCATGCCCGGAAACTCATCCCCCAGCAATCCCTGCTCGCTGGCACGCCCGGAAACTCATCCCCCAGCAATCCCTGCTCGCTGGCACGCCCGGAAACTCATCCCCCAGCAATCCCTGCTCGCTGGCACGCCCGGAAACTCATCCCCCAGCAATCCCTGCTCGCTGGCACGCCCGGAAACTCATCCCCCAGCAATCCCTGCTCGCTGGCACGCCCGGAAACTCATCCCCCAGCAATCCCTGCTCGCTGGCACGCCCGGAAACTCATCCCCCAGCAATCCCTGCTCGCTGGCACGCCCGGAAACTCATCCCCCAGCAATCCCTGCTCGCTGGCATGCCCGGAAACTCATCCCCCCGCAATCCCTGCTCGCTGGCACGCCCGGAAACTCATACCCCAGCAATCCCTGCTCGCTGGCACGCCCGGAAACTCATCCCCCAGCAATCCCTGCTCGCTGGCACGCCCGGAAACTCATCCCCCAGCAATCCCTGCTCGCTGGCACGCCCGGAAACTCATCCCCCAGCAATCCCTGCTCGCTGGCAAGCCCGGAAACTCATCCCCCAGCAATCCCTGCTCGCTGGCATGCCCGGAACTCATCCCCCAGCAATCCCTGCTCACTGGCACGCCCGGAAACTCATCCCCCAGCAATCCCTGCTCGCTGGCACGCCCGGAAACTCATCCCCCAGCAATCCCTGCTCGCTGGCACACGCGGAAACTCACCCCCCCAGCAATCCCTGCTCGCTGGCACGCCCGGAAACTCATACCCCAGCAATCCCTGCTCGCTGGCACGCCCGGAAACTCATCCCCCAGCAATCCCTGCTCGCTGGCACGCCCAGAAACTCACCCCCCCCAGCAATCTCTGCTCGCTGGCATGCCCGGAAACTCATCCCCTAGCAATCCCTGCTCGCTGGCACGCCCGGAAACTCATCCCCCAGCAATCCCTGCTCGCTGGCACGACCGGAAACTCATCCCCCAGCAATCACTGCTCGCTGGCACGCCCGGAAACTCATCCCCCAGCAATCCCTGCTCACTGGCACGCCCGGAAACTCATCCCCCAGCAATCCCTGCTCGCTGGCACGCCCGGAAACTCATCCCCTAGCAATCCCTGCTCGCTGACACCCGGAAACTCACCCCCCAGCAATCCCTGTTCGCTGACACACCCGGAAACTCACCCCCCAGCAATCCCTGCTCGCTGATACACCCGGAAACTCACCCCCCAGCAATCCCTGCTCGCTGACACACCCGGAAACTCACTCCCCAGCAATCCCTGCTCGCTGACACACCCGGAAACTCACCCCCCAGCAATCCCTGCTCGCTGGCACGCCGGAAACTCACCCCCCAGCAATCCCTGCTCGCTGGCACGCCCGGAAACTCATCCCCCAGCAATCCCTGCTCGCTGGCACGCCCGGAAACTCATCCCCAGCAATCCCTGCTCGCTGACACCCGGAAACTCACCCCCAGCAATCCCTGTTCGCTGACACACCCGGAAACTCACCCCCCAGCAATCCCTGCTCGCTGACACACCCGGAAACTCACCCCCCAGCAATCCCTGCTCGCTGGCACGCCGGAAACTCACCCCCCAGCAATCCCTGCTCGCTGGCACGCCCGGAAACTCATCCCCCAGCAATCCCTGCTCGCTGGCACGCCCGGAAACTCATCCCCTAGCAATCCCTGCCCGCTGACACCCGGAAACTCACCCCCCAGCAATCCCTGTTCGCTGACACACCCGGAAACTCACCCCCCAGCAATCCCTGCTCGCTGACACACCCGGAAACTCACCCCCCAGCAATCCCTGCTCGCTGACACACCCGGAAATTCACTCCCCAGCAATCCCTGCTCGCTGACACACCCGGAAACTTATCCCCCAGCAATCCATGCTCGCTGGCATGCCGGAAACTCACCCCCCAGCAATCCCTGCTCGCTGGCACACCCGGAAACTCATCCCTCAGCAATCCCTGCTCGCTGGCACACCCGGAAACTCATCCCCCAGCAATCCCTGCTCACTGGCATGCCCGAAAACTCATCCCCCAGCAATCCCTGCTCGCTGGCACACCCGGAATCTCATCCCCAAGCAATCCCTGCTCGTTGGCACGCCCGGAAACTCATCCCTCAGCAATCCCTGCTCGCTGGCACGCCCGGAAACTCATCCCCCAGTAATCACTGCTCGCTGGCACGCCCAGAAACTCATCCCCCAGCAAACCCAGCTCGCTGGCACGCCCGGAAACTCATACCCTAGCAATCCCTGCTCGCTGGCACACCAGGAAACTCATACCCCAGCAATCCCTGCTCGCTGACACACCCGGAAACTCATCCCCCGGCAATCCCTGCTCGCTGACACACCCGGAAACTCATCCCCCAGCAATCCCTGCTCGCTGGCACGCCCGTAAACTCACCCCCCAGCAATCCCTGCTCGCTGGCACGCCCGGAAACTCATCCCCCAGCAATCCCTGCTCGCTGGCACGCCCGGAAACTCATCCCCTAGCAATCCCTGCTCGCTGACACCCGGAAACTCACCCCCCAGCAATCCCTGTTCGCTGACACACCCGGAAACTCACCCCCCAGCAATCCCTGCTCGCTGACACACCCGGAAACTCACCCCCCAGCAATCCCTGCTCGCTGACACACCCGGAAACTCACCCCCCAGCAATCCCTGCTCGCTGGCACGCCGGAAACTCACCCCCCAGCAATCCCTGCTCGCTGGCACGCCCGGAAACTCATCCCCCAGCAATCCCTGCTCGCTGGCACGCCCGGAAACTCATCCCCTAGCAATCCCTGCCCGCTGACACCCGGAAACTCACCCCCCAGCAATCCCTGTTCGCTGACACACCCGGAAACTCATCCCCCAGCAATCCCTGCTCGCTGGCACGCCCGTAAACTCACCCCCCAGCAATCCCTGCTCGCTGGCACGCCCGGAAACTCATCCCCCAGCAATCCCTGCTCGCTGGCACGCCCGGAAACTCATCCCCTAGCAATCCCTGCTCGCTGACACCCGGAAACTCACCCCCCAGCAATCTCTGTTCGCTGACACACCCGGAAACTCACCCCCCAGCAATCCCTGCTCGCTGACACACCCGGAAACTCACCCCCCAGCAATCCCTGCTCGCTGGCACGCCGGAAACTCACCCCCCAGCAATCCCTGCTCGCTGGCACGCCCGGAAACTCATCCCCCAGTAATCCCTGCTCGCTGGCACGCCCGGAAACTCATCCCCCAGCAATCCCTGCTCGCTGGCACGCCCGGAAACTCATCCCCCAGCAATCACTGCTCGCTGGCACGCCCGGAAACTCATCCCCCAGCAATCCCTGCTCGCTGGCACGCCCGGAAACTCATCCCCCAGCAATCCCTGCTCGCTGGCACGCCCGGAAACTCATCCCTAGCAATCCCTGCTCACTGGCACGCCCGGAAACTCATCCCCCAGCAATCCCTGCTCGCTGGCACGACCGGAAACTCATCCCCCAGCAATCACTGCTCGCTGGCACGCCCGGAAACTCATCCCCCAGCAATCCCTGCTCGCTGGCACGCCCGGAAACTCATCCCCCAGCAATCCCTGCTCGCTGGCACGCCCGGAAACTCATCCCCTAGCAATCCCTGCTCGCTGACACCCGGAAACTCACCCCCCAGCAATCCCTGTTCGCTGACACACCCGGAAACTCACCCCCCAGCAATCCCTGCTCGCTGATACACCCGGAAACTCACCCCCCAGCAATCCCTGCTCGCTGACACACCCGGAAACTCACTCCCCAGCAATCCCTGCTCGCTGACACACCCGGAAACTCACCCCCCAGCAATCCCTGCTCGCTGGCACGCCGGAAACTCACCCCCCAGCAATCCCTGCTCGCTGGCACGCCCGGAAACTCATCCCCCAGCAATCCCTGCTCGCTGGCACGCCCGGAAACTCATCCCCTAGCAATCCCTGCTCGCTGACACCCGGAAACTCACCCCCCAGCAATCCCTGTTCGCTGACACACCCGGAAACTCACCCCCCAGCAATCCCTGCTCGCTGACACACCCGGAAACTCACCCCCCAGCAATCCCTGCTCGCTGGCACGCCGGAAACTCACCCCCCAGCAATCCCTGCTCGCTGGCACGCCCGGAAACTCATCCCCCAGCAATCCCTGCTCGCTGGCACGCCCGGAAACTCATCCCCTAGCAATCCCTGCCCGCTGACACCCGGAAACTCACCCCCCAGCAATCCCTGTTCGCTGACACACCCGGAAACTCACCCCCCAGCAATCCCTGCTCGCTGACACACCCGGAAACTCACCCCCCAGCAATCCCTGCTCGCTGACACACCCGGAAATTCACTCCCCAGCAATCCCTGCTCGCTGACACACCCGGAAACTTATCCCCCAGCAATCCATGCTCGCTGGCACGCCGGAAACTCACCCCCCAGCAATCCCTGCTCGCTGGCACACCCGGAAACTCATCCCTCAGCAATCCCTGCTCGCTGGCACACCCGGAAACTCATCCCCCAGCAATCCCTGCTCACTGGCATGCCCGGAAACTCATCCCCCAGCAATCCCTGCTCGCTGGCACGCCCGGAATCTCATCCCCAAGCAATCCCTGCTCGTTGGCACGCCCGGAAACTCATCCCTCAGCAATCCCTGCTCGCTGGCACGCCCGGAAACTCATCCCCCAGTAATCACTGCTCGCTGGCACGCCCAGAAACTCATCCCCCAGCAAACCCAGCTCGCTGGCACGCCCGGAAACTCATACCCTAGCAATCCCTGCTCGCTGGCACACCAGGAAACTCATACCCCAGCAATCCCTGCTCGCTGACACACCCGGAAACTCATCCCCCGGCAATCCCTGCTCGCTGACACACCCGGAAACTCATCCCCCAGCAATCCCTGCTCGCTGGCACGCCCGTAAACTCACCCCCCAGCAATCCCTGCTCGCTGGCACGCCCGGAAACTCATCCCCCAGCAATCCCTGCTCGCTGGCACGCCCGGAAACTCATCCCCTAGCAATCCCTGCTCGCTGACACCCGGAAACTCACCCCCCAGCAATCCCTGTTCGCTGACACACCCGGAAACTCACCCCCCAGCAATCCCTGCTCGCTGACACACCCGGAAACTCACCCCCCAGCAATCCCTGCTCGCTGGCACGCCGGAAACTCACCCCCCAGCAATCCCTGCTCGCTGGCACGCCCGGAAACTCATCCCCCAGCAATCCCTGCTCGCTGGCACGCCCGGAAACTCATCCCCTAGCAATCCCTGCCCGCTGACACCCGGAAACTCACCCCCCAGCAATCCCTGTTCGCTGACACACCCGGAAACTCATCCCCCAGCAATCCCTGCTCGCTGGCACGCCCGTAAACTCACCCCCCAGCAATCCCTGCTCGCTGGCACGCCCGGAAACTCATCCCCCAGTAATCCCTGCTCGCTGGCACGCCCGGAAACTCATCCCCCAGCAATCCCTGCTCGCTGGCACGCCGGAAACTCACCCCCCAGCAATCCCTGCTCGCTGGCACGCCCGGAAACTCATCCCCCAGTAATCCCTGCTCGCTGGCACGCCCGGAAACTCATCCCCCAGCAATCCCTGCTCGCTGGCACGCCCGGAAACTCATCCCCCAGCAATCCCTGCTCGCTGGCACGCCCGGAAACTCATCCCCCAGCAATCCCTGCTCGCTGGCACGCCCGGAAACTCATCCCTAGCAATCCCTGCTCACTGGCACGCCCGGAAACTCATCCCCCAGCAATCCCTGCTCGCTGGCACGACCGGAAACTCATCCCCCAGCAATCACTGCTCGCTGGCACGCCCGGAAACTCATCCCCCAGCAATCCCTGCTCGCTGGCACGCCCGGAAACTCATCCCCCAGCAATCCCTGCTCGCTGGCACGCCCGGAAACTCATCCCCTAGCAATCCCTGCTCGCTGACACCCGGAAACTCACCCCCCAGCAATCCCTGTTCGCTGACACACCCGGAAACTCACCCCCCAGCAATCCCTGCTCGCTGATACACCCGGAAACTCACCCCCCAGCAATCCCTGCTCGCTGACACACCCGGAAACTCACTCCCCAGCAATCCCTGCTCGCTGACACACCCGGAAACTCACCCCCCAGCAATCCCTGCTCGCTGGCACGCCGGAAACTCACCCCCCAGCAATCCCTGCTCGCTGGCACGCCCGGAAACTCATCCCCCAGCAATCCCTGCTCGCTGGCACGCCCGGAAACTCATCCCCTAGCAATCCCTGCTCGCTGACACCCGGAAACTCACCCCCCAGCAATCCCTGTTCGCTGACACACCCGGAAACTCACCCCCCAGCAATCCCTGCTCGCTGACACACCCGGAAACTCACCCCCCAGCAATCCCTGCTCGCTGGCACGCCGGAAACTCACCCCCCAGCAATCCCTGCTCGCTGGCACGCCCGGAAAATCATCCCCCAGCAATCCCTGCTCGCTGGCACGCCCGGAAACTCATCCCCTAGCAATCCCTGCCCGCTGACACCCGGAAACTCACCCCCCAGCAATCCCTGTTCGCTGACACACCCGGAAACTCACCCCCCAGCAATCCCTGCTCGCTGACACACCCGGAAACTCACCCCCCAGCAATCCCTGCTCGCTGACACACCCGGAAATTCACTCCCCAGCAATCCCTGCTCGCTGACACACCCGGAAACTTATCCCCCAGCAATCCATGCTCGCTGGCACGCCGGAAACTCACCCCCCAGCAATCCCTGCTCGCTGGCACACCCGGAAACTCATCCCTCAGCAATCCCTGCTCGCTGGCACACCCGGAAACTCATCCCCCAGCAATCCCTGCTCACTGGCATGCCCGGAAACTCATCCCCCAGCAATCCCTGCTCGCTGGCACGCCCGGAATCTCATCCCCAAGCAATCCCTGCTCGTTGGCACGCCCGGAAACTCATCCCTCAGCAATCCCTGCTCGCTGGCACGCCCGGAAACTCATCCCCCAGTAATCACTGCTCGCTGGCACGCCCAGAAACTCATCCCCCAGCAAACCCAGCTCGCTGGCACGCCCGGAAACTCATACCCTAGCAATCCCTGCTCGCTGGCACACCAGGAAACTCATACCCCAGCAATCCCTGCTCGCTGACACACCCGGAAACTCATCCCCCGGCAATCCCTGCTCGCTGACACACCCGGAAACTCATCCCCCAGCAATCCCTGCTCGCTGGCACGCCCGTAAACTCACCCCCCAGCAATCCCTGCTCGCTGGCACGCCCGGAAACTCATCCCCCAGCAATCCCTGCTCGCTGGCACGCCCGGAAACTCATCCCCTAGCAATCCCTGCTCACTGGCATGCCCGGAAACTCATCCCCCAGCAATCCCTGTTCGCTGACACACCCGGAAACTCACCCCCCAGCAATCCCTGCTCGCTGACACACCCGGAAACTCACCCCCCAGCAATCCCTGCTCGCTGGCACGCCGGAAACTCACCCCCCAGCAATCCCTGCTCGCTGGCACGCCCGGAAACTCATCCCCCAGCAATCCCTGCTCGCTGGCACGCCCGGAAACTCATCCCCTAGCAATCCCTGCCCGCTGACACCCGGAAACTCACCCCCCAGCAATCCCTGTTCGCTGACACACCCGGAAACTCATCCCCCAGCAATCCCTGCTCGCTGGCACGCCCGTAAACTCACCCCCCAGCAATCCCTGCTCGCTGGCACGCCCGGAAACTCATCCCCCAGCAATCCCTGCTCGCTGGCACGCCCGGAAACTCATCCCCTAGCAATCCCTGCTCGCTGACACCCGGAAACTCACCCCCCAGCAATCTCTGTTCGCTGACACACCCGGAAACTCACCCCCCAGCAATCCCTGCTCGCTGACACACCCGGAAACTCACCCCCCAGCAATCCCTGCTCGCTGGCACGCCGGAAACTCACCCCCCAGCAATCCCTGCTCGCTGGCACGCCCGGAAACTCATCCCCCAGCAATCCCTGCTCGCTGGCACGCCCGGAAACTCATCCCCCAGCAATCCCTGCTCGCTGGCACGCCCGGAAACTCATCCCCCAGCAATCACTGCTCGCTGGCACGCCCGGAAACTCATCCCCCAGCAATCCCTGCTCGCTGGCACGCCCGGAAACTCATCCCCCAGCAATCCCTGCTCGCTGGCACGCCCGGAAACTCATCCCCTAGCAATCCCTGCTCGCTGACACCCGGAAACTCACCCCCCAGCAATCCCTGTTCGCTGACACACCCGGAAACTCACCCCCCAGCAATCCCTGCACGCTGACATACCCGGAAACTCACCCCCCAGCAATCCCTGCTCGCTGACACACCCGGAAACTCACCCCCCAGCAATCCCTGCTCGCTGGCACGCCGGAAACTCACCCCCCAGCAATCCCTGCTCGCTGGCACGCCCGGAAACTCATCCCCCAGCAATCCCTGCTCGCTGGCACGCCCGGAAACTCACCCCCCAGCAATCCCTGCTCGCTGGCACGCCCGGAAACTCATCCCCCAGCAATCCCTGCTCGCTGGCACGCCCGGAAACTCATCCCCTAGCAATCCCTGCCCGCTGACACCCGGAAACTCACCCCCCAGCAATCCCTGTTCGCTGACACACCCGGAAACTCATCCCCCAGCAATCCCTGCTCGCTGGCACGCCCGTAAACTCACCCCCCAGCAATCCCTGCTCGCTGGCACGCCCGGAAACTCATCCCCCAGCAATCCCTGCTCGCTGGCACGCCCGGAAACTCATCCCCTAGCAATCCCTGCTCGCTGACACCCGGAAACTCACCCCCCAGCAATCCCTGTTCGCTGACACACACGGAAACTCACCCCCCAGCAATCCCTGCTCGCTGACACACCCGGAAACTCCCCCCCCAGCAATCCCTGCTCGCTGGCACGCCGGAAACTCACCCCCCAGCAATCCCTGCTCGCTGGCACGCCCGGAAACTCATCCCCCAGCAATCCCTGCTCGCTGGCACGCCCGGAAACTCATCCCCCAGCAATCCCTGCTCGCTGGCACGCCCGGAAACTCATCCCCCAGCAATCACTGCTCGCTGGCACGCCCGGAAACTCATCCCCCAGCAATCCCTGCTCGCTGGCACGCCCGGAAACTCATCCCCCAGCAATCCCTGCTCACTGGCACGCCCGGAAACTCATCCCCTAGCAATCCCTGCTCGCTGACACCCGGAAACTCACCCCCCAGCAATCCCTGTTCGCTGACACACCCGGAAACTCACCCCCCAGCAATCCCTGCTCGCTGACACACCCGGAAACTCACCCCCCAGCAATCCCTGCTCGCTGACACACCCGGAAACTCACCCCCCAGCAATCCCTGCTCGCTGGCACGCCGGAAACTCACCCCCCAGCAATCCCTGCTCGCTGGCACGCCCGGAAACTCATCCCCCAGCAATCCCTGCTCGCTGGCACGCCCGGAAACTCATCCCCTAGCAATCCCTGCTCGCTGACACCCGGAAACTCACCCCCCAGCAATCCCTGTTCGCTGACACACCCGGAAACTCACCCCCCAGCAATCCCTGCTCGCTGACACACCCGGAAACTCACCCCCCAGCAATCCCTGCTCGCTGGCACGCCGGAAACTCACCCCCCAGCAATCCCTGCTCGCTGGCACGCCCGGAAACTCATCCCCCAGCAATCCCTGCTCGCTGGCACGCCCGGAAACTCATCCCCTAGCAATCCCTGCCCGCTGACACCCGGAAACTCACCCCCCAGCAATCCCTGTTCGCTGACACACCCGGAAACTCACCCCCCAGCAATCCCTGCTCGCTGACACACCCGGAAACTCACCCCCCAGCAATCCCTGCTCGCTGACACACCCGGAAATTCACTCCCCAGCAATCCCTGCTCGCTGACACACCCGGAAACTTATCCCCCAGCAATCCATGCTCGCTGGCACGCCGGAAACTCACCCCCCAGCAATCCCTGCTCGCTGGCACACCCGGAAACTCATCCCTCAGCAATCCCTGCTCGCTGGCACACCCGGAAACTCATCCCCCAGCAATCCCTGCTCACTGGCATGCCCGGAAACTCATCCCCCAGCAATCCCTGCTCGCTGGCACGCCCGGAATCTCATCCCCAAGCAATCCCTGCTCGTTGGCACGCCCGGAAACTCATCCCTCAGCAATCCCTGCTCGCTGGCACGCCCGGAAACTCATCCCCCAGTAATCACTGCTCGCTGGCACGCCCAGAAACTCATCCCCCAGCAAACCCAGCTCGCTGGCACGCCCGGAAACTCATACCCTAGCAATCCCTGCTCGCTGGCACACCAGGAAACTCATACCCCAGCAATCCCTGCTCGCTGACACACCCGGAAACTCATCCCCCGGCAATCCTTGCTCGCTGACACACCCGGAAACTCATCCCCCAGCAATCCCTGCTCGCTGGCACGCCCGTAAACTCACCCCCCAGCAATCCCTGCTCGCTGACACACCCGGAAACTCATCCCCCAGCAATCCCTGCTCGCTGGCACGCCCGTAAACTCATACCCCAGCAATCCCTGCTCGCTGGCACGCCCGGAAACTCATCCCATAGCAATCCCTGCTCGCTGGCACGCCCGGACACTCATCCCATAGCAATCCCCGCTCGCTGGCACGCCCGGAAACTCATCCCCCAGTAATCACTGTTCGCTGGCACACCCAGAAACTCATCCCCCAGCAATCCCAGCTCGCTGGCACGCCCGGAAACTCATCCCCCAGCAATCCCTGCTCGCAGGCACACCAGGAAACTCATACCCCAGCAATCCCTGCTCGCTGACACACCCGGAAACTCATCCCCCAGCAATCCTTGCTCGCTGGCACGCCCGGAAACTCATCCCCCAGCAATCCCTGCTCGCTGGCACGCCCGTAAACTCATACCCCAGCAATCCCTGCTCGCTGGCAAGCCCGGAAACTCATCCCATAGCAATCCCTGCTCGCTGGCACGCCCGGCAACTCATCCCATAGCAATCCCTGCTCGCTGGCATGCCCGGAAACTCATACCCCAGCAATCCCTGCTCGCTGGCACGCCCGGAAACCCATCCCCCGGCAATCCCTGCTCGCTGACACACCCGGAAACTCACCCCCCAGCAATCCCTGCTCGCTGGCACGCTCGGAAACTCATACCCCAGCAATCCCTGCTCGCTGGCACGCCCGGAAACTCATCCCATAGCAATCCCTGCTCGCTGGCACGCCCGGAAACTCATCCCATAGCAATCCCTGCTCGCTGGCACGCCCAGAAACTCATACCCCAGCAATCGCTGCTGATTTGCACGCCCGAAAACTCATCCCCCGGCAATCCCTGCTCGCTGGCACACCCGGAAACTCATCCCCCAGCAATCCCTGCTCGCTGGCACGCCCGTAAACTCATACCCCAGCAATCCCTGCTCGCTGGCACGCCCGGAAACTCATCCCATAGCAATCCCTGCTCGCTGGCACGCCCGGAAACTCATCCTATAGCAATCCCTGCTCGCTGGCACGCCCGTAAACTCACCCCCCAGCAATCCCTGCTCGCTGGCACGCCCGGAAACTCATCCCCCAGCAATCCCTGCTCGCTGGCACGCCCGGAAACTCATCCCCTAGCAATCCCTGCTCGCTGACACCCGGAAACTCACCCCCCAGCAATCCCTGTTCGCTGACACACCCGGAAACTCACCCCCCAGCAATCCCTGCTCGCTGACACACCCGGAAACTCACCCCCCAGCAATCCCTGCTCGCTGGCACGCCGGAAACTCACCCCCCAGCAATCCCTGCTCGCTGGCACGCCCGGAAACTCATCCCCCAGCAATCCCTGCTCGCTGGCACGCCCGGAAACTCATCCCCTAGCAATCCCTGCCCGCTGACACCCGGAAACTCACCCCCCAGCAATCCCTGTTCGCTGACACACCCGGAAACTCATCCCCCAGCAATCCCTGCTCGCTGGCACGCCCGTAAACTCACCCCCCAGCAATCCCTGCTCGCTGGCACGCCCGGAAACTCATCCCCCAGCAATCCCTGCTCGCTGGCACGCCCGGAAACTCATACCCCAGCAATCCCTGCTCGCTGGCACGCCCGGAAACCCATCCCCCGGCAATCCCTGCTCGCTGACACACCCGGAAACTCACCCCCCAGCAATCCCTGCTCGCTGGCACGCTCGGAAACTCATACCCCAGCAATCCCTGCTCGCTGGCACGCCCGGAAACTCATCCCATAGCAATCCCTGCTCGCTGGCACGCCCGGAAACTCATCCCATAGCAATCCCTGCTCGCTGGCACGCCCAGAAACTCATACCCCAGCAATCGCTGCTGATTTGCACGCCCGAAAACTCATCCCCCGGGAATCCCTGCTCGCTGGCACACCCGGAAACTCATCCCCCAGCAATCCCTGCTCGCTGGCACGCCCGTAAACTCATACCCCAGCAATCCCTGCTCGCTGGCACGCCCGGAAACTCATCCCATAGCAATCCCTGCTCGCTGGCACGCCCGGAAACTCATCCTATAGCAATCCCTGCTCGCTGGCACGCCCGTAAACTCACCCCCCAGCAATCCCTGCTCGCTGGCACGCCCGGAAACTCATCCCCCAGCAATCCCTGCTCGCTGGCACGCCCGGAAACTCATCCCCTAGCAATCCCTGCTCGCTGACACCCGGAAACTCACCCCCCAGCAATCCCTGTTCGCTGACACACCCGGAAACTCACCCCCCAGCAATCCCTGCTCGCTGACACACCCGGAAACTCACCCCCCAGCAATCCCTGCTCGCTGGCACGCCGGAAACTCACCCCCCAGCAATCCCTGCTCGCTGGCACGCCCGGAAACTCATCCCCCAGCAATCCCTGCTCGCTGGCACGCCCGGAAACTCATCCCCTAGCAATCCCTGCCCGCTGACACCCGGAAACTCACCCCCCAGCAATCCCTGTTCGCTGACACACCCGGAAACTCATCCCCCAGCAATCCCTGCTCGCTGGCACGCCCGTAAACTCACCCCCCAGCAATCCCTGCTCGCTGGCACGCCCGGAAACTCATCCCCCAGCAATCCCTGCTCGCTGGCACGCCTGGAAACTCATCCCCTAGCAATCCCTGCTCGCTGACACCCGGAAACTCACCCCCCAGCAATCCCTGTTCGCTGACACACCCGGAAACTCACCCCCCAGCAATCCCTGCTCGCTGACACACCCGGAAACTCACCCCCCAGCAATCCCTGCTCGCTGGCACACCGGAAACTCACCCCCCAGCAATCCCTGCTCGCTGGCACGCCCGGAAACTCATCCCCCAGCAATCCCTGCTCGCTGGCACGCCCGGAAACTCATCCCCCAGCAATCCCTGCTCGCTGGCACGCCCGGAAACTCATCCCCCAGCAATCACTGCTCGCTGGCACGCCCGGAAACTCATCCCCCAGCAATCCCTGCTCGCTGGCACGCCCGGAAACTCATCCCCCAGCAATCCCTGCTCGCTGGCACGCCCGGAAACTCATCCCCTAGCAATCCCTGCTCGCTGACACCCGGAAACTCACCCCCCAGCAATCCCTGTTCGCTGACACACCCGGAAACTCACCCCCCAGCAATCCCTGCTCGCTGACACACCCGGAAACTCACCCCCCAGCAATCCCTGCTCGCTGACACACCCGGAAACTCACCCCCCAGCAATCCCTGCTCGCTGGCACGCCGGAAACTCACCCCCCAGCAATCCCTGCTCGCTGGCACGCCCGGAAACTCATCCCCCAGCAATCCCTGCTCGCTGGCACGCCCGGAAACTCACCCCCCAGCAATCCCTGCTCGCTGGCACGCCCGGAAACTCATCCCCCAGCAATCCCTGCTCGCTGGCACGCCCGGAAACTCATCCCCTAGCAATCCCTGCCCGCTGACACCCTGAAACTCACCCCCCAGCAATCCCTGTTCGCTGACACACCCGGAAACTCATCCCCCAGCAATCCCTGCTCGCTGGCACGCCCGTAAACTCACCCCCCAGCAATCCCTGCTCGCTGGCACGCCCGGAAACTCATCCCCCAGCAATCCCTGCTCGCTGGCACGCCCGGAAACTCATCCACTAGCAATCCCTGCTCGCTGACACCCGGAAACTCACCCCCCAGCAATCCCTGTTCGCTGACACACCCGGAAACTCACCCCCCAGCAATCCCTGCTCGCTGACACACCCGGAAACTCACCCCCCAGCAATCCCTGCTCGCTGGCACGCCGGAAACTCACCCCCCAGCAATCCCTGCTCGCTGGCACGCCCGGAAACTCATCCCCCAGCAATCCCTGCTCGCTGGCACGCCCGGAAACTCATCCCCCAGCAATCCCTGCTCGCTGGCACGCCCGGAAACTCATCCCCCAGCAATCACTGCTCGCTGGCACGCCCGGAAACTCATCCCCCAGCAATCCCTGCTCGCTGGCACGCCCGGAAACTCATCCCCCAGCAATCCCTGCTCGCTGGCACGCCCGGAAACTCATCCCCTAGCAATCCCTGCTCGCTGACACCCGGAAACTCCCCCCCCAGCAATCCCTGTTCGCTGACACACCCGGAAACTCACCCCCCAGCAATCCCTGCTCGCTGACACACCCGGAAACTCACCCCCCAGCAATCCCTGCTCGCTGACACACCCGGAAACTCACCCCCCAGCAATCCCTGCTCGCTGGCACGCCGGAAACTCACCCCCCAGCAATCCCTGCTCGCTGGCACGCCCGGAAACTCATCCCCCAGCAATCCCTGCTCGCTGGCACGCCCGGAAACTCATCCCCTAGCAATCCCTGCTCGCTGACACCCGGAAACTCACCCCCCAGCAATCCCTGTTCGCTGACACACCCGGAAACTCACCCCCCAGCAATCCCTGCTCGCTGACACACCCGGAAACTCACCCCCCAGCAATCCCTGCTCGCTGGCACGCCGGAAACTCACCCCCCAGCAATCCCTGCTCGCTGGCACGCCCGGAAACTCATCCCCCAGCAATCCCTGCTCGCTGGCACGCCCGGAAACTCATCCCCTAGCAATCCCTGCCCGCTGACACCCGGAAACTCACCCCCCAGCAATCCCTGTTCGCTGACACACCCGGAAACTCACCCCCCAGCAATCCCTGCTCGCTGACACACCCGGAAACTCACCCCCCAGCAATCCCTGCTCGCTGACACACCCGGAAATTCACTCCCCAGCAATCCCTGCTCGCTGACACACCCGGAAACTTATCCCCCAGCAATCCATGCTCGCTGGCACGCCGGAAACTCACCCCCCAGCAATCCCTGCTCGCTGGCACACCCGGAAACTCATCCCTCAGCAATCCCTGCTCGCTGGCACACCCGGAAACTCATCCCCCAGCAATCCCTGCTCACTGGCATGCCCGGAAACTCATCCCCTAGCAATCCCTGCTCGCTGACACCCGGAAACTCACCCCCCAGCAATCCCTGTTCGCTGACACACCCGGAAACTCACCCCCCAGCAATCCCTGCTCGCTGATACACCCGGAAACTCACCCCCCAGCAATCCCTGCTCGCTGACACACCCGGAAACTCACTCCCCAGCAATCCCTGCTCGCTGACACACCCGGAAACTCACCCCCCAGCAATCCCTGCTCGCTGGCACGCCGGAAACTCACCCCCCAGCAATCCCTGCTCGCTGGCACGCCCGGAAACTCATCCCCCAGCAATCCCTGCTCGCTGGCACGCCCGGAAACTCATCCCCTAGCAATCCCTGCTCGCTGACACCCGGAAACTCACCCCCCAGCAATCCCTGTTCGCTGACACACCCGGAAACTCACCCCCCAGCAATCCCTGCTCGCAGACACACCCGGAAACTCACCCCCCAGCAATCCCTGCTCGCTGGCACGCCGGAAACTCACCCCCCAGCAATCCCTGCTCGCTGGCACGCCCGGAAACTCATCCCCCAGCAATCCCTGCTCGCTGGCACGCCCGGAAACTCATCCCCTAGCAATCCCTGCCCGCTGACACCCGGAAACTCACCCCCCAGCAATCCCTGTTCGCTGACACACCCGGAAACTCACCCCCCAGCAATCCCTGCTCGCTGACACACCCGGAAACTCACCCCCCAGCAATCCCTGCTCGCTGACACACCCGGAAATTCACTCCCCAGCAATCCCTGCTCGCTGACACACCCGGAAACTTATCCCCCAGCAATCCATGCTCGCTGGCACGCCGGAAACTCACCCCCCAGCAATCCCTGCTCGCTGGCACACCCGGAAACTCATCCCTCAGCAATCCCTGCTCGCTGGCACACCCGGAAACTCATCCCCCAGCAATCCCTGCTCACTGGCATGCCCGGAAACTCATCCCCCAGCAATCCCTGCTCGCTGGCACGCCCGGAACTCATCCCCAAGCAATCCCTGCTCGTTGGCACGCCCGGAAACTCATCCCTCAGCAATCCCTGCTCGCTGGCACGCCCGGAAACTCATCCCCCAGTAATCACTGCTCGCTGGCACGCCCAGAAACTCATCCCCCAGCAAACCCAGCTCGCTGGCACGCCCGGAAACTCATACCCTAGCAATCCCTGCTCGCTGGCACACCAGGAAACTCATACCCCAGCAATCCCTGCTCGCTGACACACCCGGAAACTCATCCCCCGGCAATCCCTGCTCGCTGACACACCCGGAAACTCATCCCCCAGCAATCCCTGCTCGCTGGCACGCCCGGAAACTCATCCCCTAGCAATCCCTGCTCGCTGACACCCGGAAACTCACCCCCCAGCAATCCCTGTTCGCTGACACACCCGGAAACTCACCCCCCAGCAATCCCTGCTCGCTGACACACCCGGAAACTCACCCCCCAGCAATCCCTGCTCGCTGGCACGCCGGAAACTCACCCCCCAGCAATCCCTGCTCGCTGGCACGCCCGGAAACTCATCCCCCAGCAATCCCTGCTCGCTGGCACGCCCGGAAACTCATCCCCTAGCAATCCCTGCCCGCTGACACCCGGAAACTCACCCCCCAGCAATCCCTGTTCGCTGACACACCCGGAAACTCATCCCCCAGCAATCCCTGCTCGCTGGCACGCCCGTAAACTCACCCCCCAGCAATCCCTGCTCGCTGGCACGCCCGGAAACTCATCCCCCAGCAATCCCTGCTCGCTGGCACGCCCGGAAACTCATCCCCTAGCAATCCCTGCTCGCTGACACCCGGAAACTCACCCCCCAGCAATCTCTGTTCGCTGACACACCCGGAAACTCCCCCCACAGCAATCCCTGCTCGCTGACACACCCGGAAACTCACCCCCCAGCAATCCCTGCTCGCTGGCACGCCGGAAACTCACCCCCCAGCAATCCCTGCTCGCTGGCACGCCCGGAAACTCATCCCCCAGCAATCCCTGCTCGCTGGCACGCCCGGAAACTCATCCCCCAGCAATCCCTGCTCGCTGGCACGCCCGGAAACTCATCCCCCAGCAATCACTGCTCGCTGGCACGCCCGGAAACTCATCCCCCAGCAATCCCTGCTCGCTGGCACGCCCGGAAACTCATCCCCCAGCAATCCCTGCTCGCTGGCACGCCCGGAAACTCATCCCCTAGCAATCCCTGCTCGCTGACACCCGGAAACTCACCCCCCAGCAATCCCTGTTCGCTGACACACCCGGAAACTCACCCCCCAGCAATCCCTGCACGCTGACATACCCGGAAACTCACCCCCCAGCAATCCCTGCTCGCTGACACACCCGGAAACTCACCCCCCAGCAATCCCTGCTCGCTGGCACGCCGGAAACTCACCCCCCAGCAATCCCTGCTCGCTGGCACGCCCGGAAACTCATCCCCCAGCAATCCCTGCTCGCTGGCACGCCCGGAAACTCACCCCCCAGCAATCCCTGCTCGCTGGCACGCCCGGAAACTCATCCCCCAGCAATCCCTGCTCGCTGGCACGCCCGGAAACTCATCCCCTAGCAATCCCTGCCCGCTGACACCCGGAAACTCACCCCCCAGCAATCCCTGTTCGCTGACACACCCGGAAACTCATCCCCCAGCAATCCCTGCTCGCTGGCACGCCCGTAAACTCACCCCCCAGCAATCCCTGCTCGCTGGCACGCCCGGAAACTCATCCCCCAGCAATCCCTGCTCGCTGGCACGCCCGGAAACTCATCCCCTAGCAATCCCTGCTCGCTGACACCCGGAAACTCACCCCCCAGCAATCCCTGTTCGCTGACACACCCGGAAACTCACCCCCCAGCAATCCCTGCTCGCTGACACACCCGGAAACTCACCCCCCAGCAATCCCTGCTCGCTGGCACGCCGGAAACTCACCCCCCAGCAATCCCTGCTCGCTGGCACGCCCGGAAACTCATCCCCCAGCAATCCCTGCTCGCTGGCACGCCCGGAAACTCATCCCCCAGCAATCCCTGCTCGCTGGCACGCCCGGAAACTCATCCCCCAGCAATCACTGCTCGCTGGCACGCCCGGAAACTCATCCCCCAGCAATCCCTGCTCGCTGGCACGCCCGGAAACTCATCCCCCAGCAATCCCTGCTCGCTGGCACGCCCGGAAACTCATCCCCTAGCAATCCCTGCTCGCTGACACCCGGAAACTCACCCCCCAGCAATCCCTGTTCGCTGACACACCCGGAAACTCACCCCCCAGCAATCCCTGCTCGCTGGCACGCCGGAAACTCACCCCCCAGCAATCCCTGCTCGCTGGCACGCCCGGAAACTCATCCCCCAGCAATCCCTGCTCGCTGGCACGCCCGGAAACTCATCCCCTAGCAATCCCTGCTCGCTGACACCCGGAAACTCACCCCCCAGCAATCCCTGTTCGCTGACACACCCGGAAACTCACCCCCCAGCAATCCCTGCTCGCTGACACACCCGGAAACTCACCCCCCAGCAATCCCTGCTCGCTGGCACGCCGGAAACTCACCCCCCAGCAATCCCTGCTCGCTGGCACGCCCGGAAACTCATCCCCCAGCAATCCCTGCTCGCTGGCACGCCCGGAAACTCATCCCCTAGCAATCCCTGCCCGCTGACACCCGGAAACTCACCCCCCAGCAATCCCTGTTCGCTGACACACCCGGAAACTCACCCCCCAGCAATCCCTGCTCGCTGACACACCCGGAAACTCACCCCCCAGCAATCCCTGCTCGCTGACACACCCGGAAATTCACTCCCCAGCAATCCCTGCTCGCTGACACACCCGGAAACTTATCCCCCAGCAATCCATGCTCGCTGGCACGCCGGAAACTCACCCCCCAGCAATCCCTGCTCGCTGGCACACCCGGAAACTCATCCCTCAGCAATCCCTGCTCGCTGGCACACCCGGAAACTCATCCCCCAGCAATCCCTGCTCACTGGCATGCCCGGAAACTCATCCCCCAGCAATCCCTGCTCGCTGGCACGCCCGGAATCTCATCCCCAAGCAATCCCTGCTCGTTGGCACGCCCGGAAACTCATCCCTCAGCAATCCCTGCTCGCTGGCACGCCCGGAAACTCATCCCCCAGTAATCACTGCTCGCTGGCACGCCCAGAAACTCATCCCCCAGCAAACCCAGCTCGCTGGCACGCCCGGAAACTCATACCCTAGCAATCCCTGCTCGCTGGCACACCAGGAAACTCATACCCCAGCAATCCCTGCTCGCTGACACACCCGGAAACTCATCCCCCGGCAATCCCTGCTCGCTGACACACCCGGAAACTCATCCCCCAGCAATCCCTGCTCGCTGGCACGCCCGTAAACTCATACCCCAGCAATCCCTGCTCGCTGGCACGCCCGGAAACTCATCCCATAGCAATCCCTGCTCGCTGGCACGCCCGGACACTCATCCCATAGCAATCCCTGCTCGCTGGCACGCCCGGAAACTCATCCCCCAGTAATCACTGTTCGCTGGCACACCCAGAAACTCATCCCCCAGCAATCCCAGCTCGCTGGCACGCCCGGAAACTCATCCCCCAGCAATCCCTGCTCGCAGGCACACCAGGAAACTCATACCCCAGCAATCCCTGCTCGCTGACACACCCGGAAACTCATCCCCCAGCAATCCTTGCTCGCTGGCACGCCCGGAAACTCATCCCCCAGCAATCCCTGCTCGCTGGCACGCCCGTAAACTCATACCCCAGCAATCCCTGCTCGCTGGCAAGCCCGGAAACTCATCCCATAGCAATCCCTGCTCGCTGGCACGCCCGGCAACTCATCCCATAGCAATCCCTGCTCGCTGGCATGCCCGGAAACTCATACCCCAGCAATCCCTGCTCGCTGGCACGCCCGGAAACCCATCCCCCGGCAATCCCTGCTCGCTGACACACCCGGAAACTCACCCCCCAGCAATCCCTGCTCGCTGGCACGCTCGGAAACTCATACCCCAGCAATCCCTGCTCGCTGGCACGCCCGGAAACTCATCCCATAGCAATCCCTGCTCGCTGGCACGCCCGGAAACTCATCCCATAGCAATCCCTGCTCGCTGGCACGCCCAGAAACTCATACCCCAGCAATCGCTGCTGATTTGCACGCCCGAAAACTCATCCCCCGGCAATCCCTGCTCGCTGGCACACCCGGAAACTCATCCCCCAGCAATCCCTGCTCGCTGGCACGCCCGTAAACTCATACCCCAGCAATCCCTGCTCGCTGGCACGCCCGGAAACTCATCCCATAGCAATCCCTGCTCGCTGGCACGCCCGGAAACTCATCCTATAGCAATCCCTGCTCGCTGGCACGCCCGTAAACTCACCCCCCAGCAATCCCTGCTCGCTGGCACGCCCGGAAACTCATCCCCCAGCAATCCCTGCTCGCTGGCACGCCCGGAAACTCATCCCCTAGCAATCCCTGCTCGCTGACACCCGGAAACTCACCCCCCAGCAATCCCTGTTCGCTGACACACCCGGAAACTCACCCCCCAGCAATCCCTGCTCGCTGACACACCCGGAAACTCACCCCCCAGCAATCCCTGCTCGCTGGCACGCCGGAAACTCACCCCCCAGCAATCCCTGCTCGCTGGCACGCCCGGAAACTCATCCCCCAGCAATCCCTGCTCGCTGGCACGCCCGGAAACTCATCCCCTAGCAATCCCTGCCCGCTGACACCCGGAAACTCACCCCCCAGCAATCCCTGTTCGCTGACACACCCGGAAACTCATCCCCCAGCAATCCCTGCTCACTGGCACGCCCGTAAACTCACCCCCCAGCAATCCCTGCTCGCTGGCACGCCCGGAAACTCATCCCCCAGCAATCCCTGCTCACTGGCACGCCCGGAAACTCATACCCCAGCAATCCCTGCTCGCTGGCACGCCCGGAAACCCATCCCCCGGCAATCCCTGCTCGCTGACACACCCGGAAACTCACCCCCCAGCAATCCCTGCTCGCTGGCACGCTCGGAAACTCATACCCCAGCAATCCCTGCTCGCTGGCACGCCCGGAAACTCATCCCATAGCAATCCCTGCTCGCTGGCACGCCCGGAAACTCATCCCATAGCAATCCCTGCTCGCTGGCACGCCCAGAAACTCATACCCCAGCAATCGCTGCTGATTTGCACGCCCGAAAACTCATCCCCCGGCAATCCCTGCTCGCTGGCACACCCGGAAACTCATCCCCCAGCAATCCCTGCTCGCTGGCACGCCCGTAAACTCATACCCCAGCAATCCCTGCTCGCTGGCACGCCCGGAAACTCATCCCATAGCAATCCCTGCTCGCTGGTACGCCCGGAAACTCATCCTATAGCAATCCCTGCTCGCTGGCACGCCCGTAAACTCACCCCCCAGCAATCCCTGCTCGCTGGCACGCCCGGAAACTCATCCCCCAGCAATCCCTGCTCGCTGGCACGCCCGGAAACTCATCCCCTAGCAATCCCTGCTCGCTGACACCCGGAAACTCACCCCCCAGCAATCCCTGTTCGCTGACACACCCGGAAACTCACCCCCCAGCAATCCCTGCTCGCTGACACACCCGGAAACTCACCCCCCAGCAATCCCTGCTCGCTGGCACGCCGGAAACTCACCCCCCAGCAATCCCTGCTCGCTGGCACGCCCGGAAACTCATCCCCCAGCAATCCCTGCTCGCTGGCACGCCCGGAAACTCATCCCCTAGCAATCCCTGCCCGCTGACACCCGGAAACTCACCCCCCAGCAATCCCTGTTCGCTGACACACCCGGAAACTCATCCCCCAGCAATCCCTGCTCGCTGGCACGCCCGTAAACTCACCCCCCAGCAATCCCTGCTCGCTGGCACGCCCGGAAACTCATCCCCCAGCAATCCCTGCTCGCTGGCACGCCCGGAAACTCATCCCCTAGCAATCCCTGCTCGCTGACACCCGGAAACTCACCCCCCAGCAATCCCTGTTCGCTGACACACCCGGAAACTCACCCCCCAGCAATCCCTGCTCGCTGACACACCCGGAAACTCACCCCCCAGCAATCCCTGCTCGCTGGCACACCGGAAACTCACCCCCCAGCAATCCCTGCTCGCTGGCACGCCCGGAAACTCATCCCCCAGCAATCCCTGCTCGCTGGCACGCCCGGAAACTCATCCCCCAGCAATCCCTGCTCGCTGGCACGCCCGGAAACTCATCCCCCAGCAATCACTGCTCGCTGGCACGCCCGGAAACTCATCCCCCAGCAATCCCTGCTCGCTGGCACGCCCGGAAACTCATCCCCCAGCAATCCCTGCTCGCTGGCACGCCCGGAAACTCATCCCCTAGCAATCCCTGCTCGCTGACACCCGGAAACTCACCCCCCAGCAATCCCTGTTCGCTGACACACCCGGAAACTCACCCCCCAGCAATCCCTGCTCGCTGACACACCCGGAAACTCACCCCCCAGCAATCCCTGCTCGCTGACACACCCGGAAACTCACCCCCCAGCAATCCCTGCTCGCTGGCACGCCGGAAACTCACCCCCCAGCAATCCCTGCTCGCTGGCACGCCCGGAAACTCATCCCCCAGCAATCCCTGCTCGCTGGCACGCCCGGAAACTCACCCCCCAGCAATCCCTGCTCGCTGGCACGCCCGGAAACTCATCCCCCAGCAATCCCTGCTCGCTGGCACGCCCGGAAACTCATCCCCTAGCAATCCCTGCCCGCTGACACCCGGAAACTCACCCCCCAGCAATCCCTGTTCGCTGACACACCCGGAAACTCATCCCCCAGCAATCCCTGCTCGCTGGCACGCCCGTAAACTCACCCCCCAGCAATCCCTGCTCGCTGGCACGCCCGGAAACTCATCCCCCAGCAATCCCTGCTCGCTGGCACGCCCGGAAACTCATCCACTAGCAATCCCTGCTCGCTGACACCCGGAAACTCACCCCCCAGCAATCCCTGTTCGCTGACACACCCGGAAACTCACCCCCCAGCAATCCCTGCTCGCTGACACACCCGGAAACTCACCCCCCAGCAATCCCTGCTCGCTGGCACGCCGGAAACTCACCCCCCAGCAATCCCTGCTCGCTGGCACGCCCGGAAACTCATCCCCCAGCAATCCCTGCTCGCTGGCACGCCCGGAAACTCATCCCCCAGCAATCCCTGCTCGCTGGCACGCCCGGAAACTCATCCCCCAGCAATCACTGCTCGCTGGCACGCCCGGAAACTCATCCCCCAGCAATCCCTGCTCGCTGGCACGCCCGGAAACTCATCCCCCAGCAATCCCTGCTCGCTGGCACGCCCGGAAACTCATCCCCTAGCAATCCCTGCTCGCTGACACCCGGAAACTCCCCCCCCAGCAATCCCTGTTCGCTGACACACCCGGAAACTCACCCCCCAGCAATCCCTGCTCGCTGACACACCCGGAAACTCACCCCCCAGCAATCCCTGCTCGCTGACACACCCGGAAACTCACCCCCCAGCAATCCCTGCTCGCTGGCACGCCGGAAACTCACCCCCCAGCAATCCCTGCTCGCTGGCACGCCCGGAAACTCATCCCCCAGCAATCCCTGCTCGCTGGCACGCCCGGAAACTCATCCCCTAGCAATCCCTGCTCGCTGACACCCGGAAACTCACCCCCCAGCAATCCCTGTTCGCTGACACACCCGGAAACTCACCCCCCAGCAATCCCTGCTCGCTGACACACCCGGAAACTCACCCCCCAGCAATCCCTGCTCGCTGGCACGCCGGAAACTCACCCCCCAGCAATCCCTGCTCGCTGGCACGCCCGGAAACTCATCCCCCAGCAATCCCTGCTCGCTGGCACGCCCGGAAACTCATCCCCTAGCAATCCCTGCCCGCTGACACCCGGAAACTCACCCCCCAGCAATCCCTGTTCGCTGACACACCCGGAAACTCACCCCCCAGCAATCCCTGCTCGCTGACACACCCGGAAACTCACCCCCCAGCAATCCCTGCTCGCTGACACACCCGGAAATTCACTCCCCAGCAATCCCTGCTCGCTGACACACCCGGAAACTTATCCCCCAGCAATCCATGCTCGCTGGCACGCCGGAAACTCACCCCCCAGCAATCCCTGCTCGCTGGCACACCCGGAAACTCATCCCTCAGCAATCCCTGCTCGCTGGCACACCCGGAAACTCATCCCCCAGCAATCCCTGCTCACTGGCATGCCCGGAAACTCATCCCCCAGCAATCCCTGCTCGCTGGCACGCCCGGAATCTCATCCCCAAGCAATCCCTGCTCGTTGGCACGCCCGGAAACTCATCCCTCAGCAATCCCTGCTCGCTGCCACGCCCGGAAACTCATCCCCCAGTAATCACTGCTCGCTGGCACGCCCAGAAACTCATCCCCCAGCAAACCCAGCTCGCTGGCACGCCCGGAAACTCATACCCTAGCAATCCCTGCTCGCTGGCACACCAGGAAACTCATACCCCAGCAATCCCTGCTCGCTGACACACCCGGAAACTCATCCCCCGGCAATCCCTGCTCGCTGACACACCCGGAAACTCATCCCCCAGCAATCCCTGCTCGCTGGCACGCCCGTAAACTCATACCCCAGCAATCCCTGCTCGATGGCACGCCCGGAAACTCATCCCATAGCAATCCCTGCTCGCTGGCACGCCCGGACACTCATCCCATAGCAATCCCTGCTCGCTGGCACGCCCGGAAACTCATCCCCCAGTAATCACTGTTCGCTGGCACACCCAGAAACTCATCCCCCAGCAATCCCAGCTCGCTGGCACGCCCGGAAACTCATCCCCCAGCAATCCCTGCTCGCAGGCACACCAGGAAACTCATAGCCCAGCAATCCCTGCTCGCTGACACACCCGGAAACTCATCCCCCAGCAATCCTTGCTCGCTGGCACGCCTGGAAACTCATCCCCCAGCAATCCCTGCTCGCTGGCACGCCCGTAAACTCATACCCCAGCAATCCCTGCTCGCTGGCAAGCCCGGAAACTCATCCCATAGCAATCCCTGCTCGCTGGCACGCCCGGAAACTCATCCCATAGCAATCCCTGCTCGCTGGCATGCCCGGAAACTCATACCCCAGCAATCCCTGCTCGCTGGCACGCCCGGAAACCCATCCCCCGGCAATCCCTGCTCGCTGACACACCCGGAAACTCACCCCCCAGCAATCCCTGCTCGCTGGCACGCTCGGAAACTCATACCCCAGCAATCCCTGCTCGCTGGCACGCCCGGAAACTCATCCCATAGCAATCCCTGCTCGCTGGCACGCCCGGAAACTCATCCCATAGCAATCCCTGCTCGCTGGCACGCCCAGAAACTCATACCCCAGCAATCGCTGCTGATTTGCACGCCCGAAAACTCATCCCCCGGCAATCCCTGCTCGCTGGCACACCCGGAAACTCATCCCCCAGCAATCCCTGCTCGCTGGCACGCCCGTAAACTCATACCCCAGCAATCCCTGCTCACTGGCACGCCCGGAAACTCATCCCATAGCAATCCCTGCTCGCTGGCACGCCCGGAAACTCATCCTATAGCAATCCCTGCTCGCTGGCATGCCCGGAAACTCATACCCCAGCAATCCCTGCTCGCTGGCACGCCCGGAAACCCATCCCCCGGCAATCCCTGCTCGCTGACACACCCGGAAACTCACCCCCCAGCAATCCCTGCTCGCTGGCACGCTCGGAAACTCATACCCCAGCAATCCCTGCTCGCTGGCACGCCCGGAAACTCATCCCATAGCAATCCCTGCTCGCTGGCACGCCCGGAAACTCATCCCATAGCAATCCCTGCTCGCTGGCACGCCCGGAAACTCATACCCCAGCAATCGCTGCTGATTTGCACGCCCGAAAACTCATCCCCCGGCAATCCCTGCTCGCTGGCACACCCGGAAACTCATACCCCTGCAATCCCTGCTCGCTGGCACGCCCAGAAACTCATACCCGAGCAATCCCTGCTCACTGGCACGCCCGGAAACTCATCCCCCAACAATCCCTGCTCGCTGGCATGCCCGGAAACTCATCCCCCAGCAATCCCTGCTCGCTGGCACGCCCGGAAACTCATCCCCCAGCAATCCCTGCTCGCTGGCACGCCCGGAAACTCATCCCCCAGCAATCCCTGCTCGCTGGCATGCGCGGAAACTCATCCCCCAGCAATCCCTGCTCACTGGCACGCCCGGAAACTCATCCCCCAGCAATCCCTGCTCGCTGGCATGCGCGGAAACTCATCCCCCAGCAATCCCTGCTCGCTGGCACGTCCGGAAACTCATCCCCCAGCAATCCCTGCTCACTAGCACGCCCGGAAACTCATCCCCCGGTAATCCCTGCTCACTGGCACGCCCGGAAACTCATACCCCAGCAATCCCTGCTCGCTGGCACGCCCGGAAACTCATCCCCAGCAATCCCTGCTCGCTGGCACATCCGGAAACTCATCCCCCGGCAAGCCCTGCTCGCTGGCACTCCCGGAAACTCATCCCCCAGCAATCCCTGCTCGCTGGCACATCCGGAAACTCATCCCCCGGCAAGCCCTGCTCGCTGGCATACCCTGAAAGGGAAAAACACAAAAAAATACTTTTATTGCAGACAGTACATTGGAATGGTACCATGTTACTGGGCCCAGGAGCTAACTCTCTGGGTCACTTATACACGGATAAGGGGTAACCAAAACAGGCTTATTCTTTATTTGAAAGCCTGATTATCCCCCTACCATGACAACTGCGCAATAGTGCCACCCAAGGAGAGAGAATATAAATTCTGCAACCATAAGATTATTCATTGCCTTAATGAGCAGGTGGGATGTGATGCTACATTATGCATCCTGCGTGTGGCTGCCAGCTTTCCAAGCTCCGGTCACGGTGCCCATATCCTGCGTGTGGCTGCCAGCTTTCCAAGCTCCGGTCACGGTGCCCATATCCTGCGTGTGGCTGCCAGCTTTCCAGGCTCCGGTCACGGTGCCCATATCCTGCGTTTCTCAGTCCCTGGTTGATAGTGTTTAGAGTGCAGAGATGAGTGGGGAGGGGGCTTCTGTAAAACACACACCATCTGGTTGCTCACACTATTAGAGTATGGACACAGCTTGTTCAGACAGTCATGGCCCCATGGTGCTCTCATCCTCCATCCCTCACCAGGCGGCACCTCCAGTATACCCTGCTGATATAGTACAAGGTGGGGTCATCAATCATCTGCTTATGTACCGATGAGCTGGGTTTGGAGCGACCAGTAGTGGAGGAGAAGCCAGAGGTGCAAGAGGTGTTAATGAAGATCAGACAGTGAGAGGTGTTACTGAGGATCAAACAGTGAGAGGTGTTACTGAGGATCAGACAGTGAGAGGTGTTACTGAGGATCAGACAGTGAGAGGTGTTACTGAGGATCAGATACTGAGAGGTGTTACTGAGGATCAGATAGTGAGAGGTGTTACTGAGGATCAGACAGTGAGAGGTGTTACTGAGGATCAGACAGTGAGAGGCGTTACTGAGGATCAGACAGTGAGAGGCGTTACTGAGGATCAGACAGTGAGAGGTGTTACTGAGGATCAGACAGTGAGAGGCGTTACTGAGGATCAGTCAGTGAGAGGCGTTACTGAGGATCAGACAGTGAGAGGTGTTACTGAGGATCAGACAGTGAGAGGTGTTACTGAGGATCAGACAGTGAGAGGCGTTACTGAGGATCAGTCAGTGAGAGGTGTTACTGAGGATCAGACAGTGAGAGGTGTTACTGAGGATCAGACAGTGAGAGGTGTTACTGAGGATCAGACAGTGAGAGGTGTTACTGAGGATCAGACATTGAGAGGTGTTACTGAGGATCAGACAGTGAGAGGTGTTACTGAGGATCAGACAGTGAGACGTGTTACTGAGGATCAGACAGTGAGAGGTGTTACTGAGGATCAGACAGTGAGACGTGTTACTGAGGATCAGACAGTGAGAGGTGTTACTGAGGATCAGACAGTGAGAGGTGTTACTGAGGATCAGACAGTGAGAGGTGTTACTGAGGATCAGACAGTGAGAGGCGTTACTGAGGATCAGATAGTGAGAGGCGTTACTGAGGATCAGATAGTGAGAGGCGTTACTGAGGATCAGATAGTGAGAGGCGTTACTGAGGATCAGATACTGAGAGGTGTTACTGAGGATCAGACAGTGAGAGGTGTTACTGAGGATCAGATACTGAGAGGTGTTACTGAGGATCAGACAGTGAGAGGTGTTACTGAGGATCAGACAGTGAGAGGTGTTACTGAGGATCAGACAGTGAGAGGTGTTACTGAGGATCAGACAGTGAGCGGTGTTACTGAGGATCAGATAGTGAGAGGTGTTACTGAGGATCAGATAGTGAGAGGTGTTACTGAGGATCAGACAGTGAGCGGTGTTACTGAGGATCAGACAGTGAGAGGTGTTACTGAGGATCAGACAGTGAGAGGTGTTACTGAGGATCAGACAGTGAGAGGTGTTACTGAGGATCAGACAGTGAGAGGTGTTACTGAGGATCAGACAGTGAGAGGTGTTACTGAGGATCTGACAGTGAGAGGTGTTACTGAGGATCAGACAGTGAGAGGTGCTACTGAGGATCAGACAGTGAGAGGTGTTACTGAGGATCAGACAGTGAGAGGTGTTACTGAGGATCAGACAGTGAGAGGTGTTACTGAGGATCAGACAGTGAGAGGTGTTACTGAGGATCAGACAGTGAGAGGTGTTACTGACGATCGGATAGTGAGAGGTGTTACTGAGGATCAGACAGTGAGAGGTGTTACTGAGGATCAGACAGTGAGAGGTGTTACTGAGGATCAGACAGTGAGAGGTGTTACTGAGGATCAGACAGTGAGAGGTGTTACTGAGGATCAGACAGTGAGAGGTGTTACTGAGGATCAGACAGTGAGAGGTGTTACTGAGGATCAGACAGTGAGAGGTGTTACTGAGGATCAGACAGTGAGAGGCGTTACTGAGGATCAGACAGTGAGAGGCGTTACTGAGGATCAGATAGTGAGAGGCGTTACTGAGGATCAGATAGTGAGAGGCGTTACTGAGGATCAGACAGTGAGAGGTGTTACTGAGGATCAGACAGTGAGAGGTGTTACTGAGGATCAGACAGTGAGAGGTGTTACTGAGGATCAGACAGTGAGAGGTGTTACTGAGGATCAGACAGTGAGAGGTGTTACTGAGGATCAGACAGTGAGAGGTGTTACTGAGGATCAGACAGTGAGAGGTGTTACTGAGGATCAGACAGTGAGAGGTGTTACTGAGGATCAGACAGTGAGAGGTGTTACTGAGGATCAGACAGTGAGAGGTGTTACTGAGGATCAGACAGTGAGAGGTGTTACTGAGGATCAGACAGTGAGAGGTGTTACTGAGGATCAGACAGTGAGAGGTGTTACTGAGGATCAGTCAGTGAGAGGTGTTACTGATGATCAGTCAGTGAGAGGTGTTACTGAGGATCAGTCAGTGAGAGGTGTTACTGAGGATCAGACAGTGAGAGGTGTTACTGAGGATCAGTGGCAGACATGAGTGGAGCTTTGAGTGGACATATGAGTGGAGCTTTGCTCTCTTGAATCACTCCCACCCTTCACTGTGACCCTTTTGTTCCCTGTATCCGACTTTCACCGACCTGTGCTGTCACAGGCAGAGGACAACGTTTCAAAGCCAGGGACACAAATGCTATGCATAAATATGACACTATTAGATAGAAGATTTGGCGCACCATACTGGGAAGGACTATAGATAATTAATTTGTATTGTGTATAGTAATGAATGATGTCTGTCAGTCTGTGTCTGAGGGTCCATTTTTGGCATGAAACAAGTTCTTGTTCAGTCAACAAGTTAAACTGAGCTTAGTATCTTAGCCTATAGCACCAAGTCCTGTAGGAAGGGAGTGTGGGATCATTAATTATATTCCATTTACTCTACTACTGCAGAAATCCATAAAGATCGCAGATCTATACGGACTCAGCATGCTGGGAACTTTACAGGCAGATTACCGCAGAGGTGAGTTCAAGAACGTGTGTCAGACTCCGAGTAGTCTCATTAATTGAAATCATTACATCCTACGAGGTGATTTATGTAAGTCCTGTATAAATAAACTGGCTTATTGATCACTTAAAAGATTTCACATCCAGTCGTCACTTCTCCGGGTCTATAGACCCTTTTAGGAATTGCACTGCACTTTACCTCCACTCAGGAATCCCCTGGTGTCAGAGCACACACACACACACACACACACACACACACACACACACACACACACACACACACACACACACACACACACACACACACACACACACACACACTTGTAATGCTTGTAAGATTTTAACGAGAATACAAGAATAGTGCAACACTGTATAACAATCTGACACAGTTTAGGTTAATCTTTGAATGTTAGACTCACGTGTTCCACGTGACAAACAGGCAGTTCGGTAATATGGAGTAACCATCTCTGAGCTCATCCAGGTAAATTCTTCACACCGTCAACAAGAAAAATACAGGGAGGGGAATCCCACATTCAAGAAGAAAAAGCAAATATAGTGTAAAATGCTTTAATTATTAAAAAACACAGAGTAATGCACTTATGTAAGTGTCTTTGAGGCAGGCATTCAGTCCAGCAGAAAAGGAGACTGCGCTCGTCTGTTCTCTCCTGGATATCTCTGTTTATCCACCTCTCCCCCGCAGCTCCCAAATCCTCCGGCGATCACCCGGGACAACAGTCAGAAATACAATAAAGTTGGAGCGCAGAGAGAAAAGGGTGGTGTTAGACAAACTCACTTTAATGGGTAAAATAACATTTAAAACTTACAATTAGTAAAGCTGCATCGCCCATGGGGTTCCCAAGCCTGTCCTCACTAACACTGCCTCCCTCGGCAGTGTCCTAATGCGAGTCGCTGCCCTGCTACAACCCGGAAGTAGAAGTCCAATACAGGGCTCTCTCGCGAGAGAGCCCTGTATTGGACTTCTACTTCCGGGTTGTAGCAGGGCAGCGACTCGCATTAGGACACTGCCGAGGGAGGCAGTGTTAGTGAGGACAGGCTTGGGAACCCCATGGGCGATGCAGCTTTACTAATTGTAAGTTTTAAATGTTATTTTACCCATTAAAGTGATTTTGTCTAACACCACCCTTTTCTCTCTGCGCTCCAACTTTATTGTAGGCATTCAGTCCACCCTGGGTCACTACACAGGAGCTGGACAGACAGCACTCACCGAAACAGCCTTAGATCCAGCGGCACGGCCGATAGGCAGTCACTGGGCTGAGGAAATCCTACCTATTCTAGGCTGAAGGACACGAATGGTGAGTGAATGCCCCCCCCCCCCCCAAAGTTTCTGTACTGCAAGGCTCCGCCTCACGCATTTCGACTGTATCAGTCTTCCTCGGGGGCTAGTCTGATAAAGTGTGGTGTCCCCCTCCTTTATATGTGCACCGCCACCATCCGAAATGTACCTGCGTCGTGTCATCAATGATGTCAGAGCCGTCATCACGCGTTGAAGTTCCTGAAGTCACGACGTTGCCGGAGGCTGTAATTGAGTGATATAGGCATGGCTAGCTGATATACCCGGCGTAGCCCGGGATGTGCTGGTCATGCGGTGTCCCGACCTCCTGTCCCGTGTCCCCGTGGCTGGCTGGCCGGGTGGTGGTTACGGGTGTGTTCCTTCCCTTCCCCCCTGTTCCCCGCTGCTCCTTCCCCCCTCAAGGTCCCCGGTGCTCATTTTCTCCCCCCTCCCAGTCCCTGGCTCTCATTTGTCCTCCCTCTCCCCCCGGCACTCATTCCTCCCTCTCCCCCCGGTCCCCGGTGCTCATTTCCCCCCCCCCCCCCGGTCCCCGGCGCTCATTCCCCCCCCCCTGTCCTCGGCGCTCATTCCCCCCCCCAGTGCTCATTCATCCCCCCAGTCCCCTCGCTCATTTCTCCCCCCCTGGTCTCTGGCGCTCATTCTCCCCTCCCTCCCATTCCCCCCCCCAGTCCTCGGCGCTCATTTCCCATCCCCCCCGGTCCTCGGCGCTCATTTCCCCCCCCCTGTCCTCGGCGCTCATTTCCCCCCCCCCTGTCCTCGGCGCTCATTTCCCCCCCCCTGTCCTCAGCGCTCATTCCCCCCCCCCCAGTGCTCATTCGTCCCCCCAGTCCCCTCGCTCCTTTCTCCCCCCCTGGTCCCCAGCACTCACCCCCCCGGTGCTCGGTGCATGTTAAATACCAAAGTGATGTTTGTTGTATGTATGTATAATTTAGTCTGTATTACTGAAGTATGGATGATGCTATGCTTATTGGTAGTTCAGTAGCCTCATGTGTGACTGTCATTGCATAATGAGGTAACATGAGGTATGACATCACTGCAAATAATAAACGCTGCTGTGAAGAAATTGCAGAGGAACATGCTCGGGATGTTTACAGCCTCAGGCAACGTCGTGACGTCAGGAATGTCAATGCGTGATGAAGCGTCGGACGTCGGAGAGCGCCGTGACGTCATCGATGACGCGGCACAAGTATATTTCAGATGGCGGCGGTAAACATATAAAGGAGGGGGACACCACACTTTATCAGATTATCCCCTGAGGAAGACTGATACAGTCAAAACGCGTAGGGCAGATGTGACGGTGAAGGGGAGCGCAGGCTAGTAAATAAAGGTATTATGCCTGGCTGGGTGCCCCTGAGCCTTATTAGGGAAATGTAGATTGTCAGCTCTGCGACCCAATAATGGCAGTAAACCTGTGATTGTAATAAAAAATGTCTATGTGTCTCCCACCAGGTATAAGGTGGTGAGAATAATATATTTCTAACTATGAAATGCATTACTGTTTCAGTGTTTCCCTGTAACCGCGTTAAGGAAAAATGGTTTTAAAACCCGGGAGCCCACAACACAACACACAGCTTTTAGCTAACTTCTTCTGGGAAGGTCTTAGCACGCTGAGATTTGCTGTGAGCGCTGGTTGGGTAAAATCATGAAAAAGTTAATAGCGCAATTTTTATAAAGTTATATAAAAATTGATGAATGAAAGTTCCCCTATTTCAATTGTTTCAACAGTATAGGCATAAGGGGATTTTCATTCAGACGGCGGCACAGAGGAAACGCTGTGTTTGTATTCACTGTACTTTAGAAATGCATAGCAGGAAATTCCTGCGAGGTAAGCGACACATTTTTCATTTTTAGCCCGAACTTCTAAGACACCCCGCTGGCTTAGAGCCAAGATATCTATAAAAGTCCAGAGTTAAAAGGTTTCGGCCGACGAAGGTGTTAAGTGGGGAGGGGTAATGCAAGTATCCCCATCTTAGCAAATGTCCGGGCAAATGCGCCAGATGTCCGTCCAGCTCAGACAAAATGTCGCCAGGTAAGGAGGCTGGGTCAGGTATGCTAAGTGGCAATGGTGCGAGGTTCACACATGCCCTTAGCAAACTAAGAAGCCCTCTGCCAGGTGTTGCCAAGTATGGCAACTCTGGGATAAGTGGGAATATTATTCCCACGAAGGAGATTGGCTGCAGAGGTTACATATAGGGATTTTTACTGCATAAAAATCCCTGCAGCCGATCGGGAGTCAGATTCATCTAAGCTGAATTTTAAACTTTGTAACATCGTAACCCAACTCAAGTGTTTGTAAGAGCTAAGGAATCCAGAACCAAGTCTATGGCGGTAGAACAAAGAAAGCAGCTCTGGCAGAGAAACAGTGGTTGCGAGAGGCGCCACTATCCAAAGACTGTTTTCGACCCACCCTGTTTTCGACTGTTTGCGCACAACTCCTGCTCCTGGGAAATTGTGCCTAGAAATTCTATTTCTAAAGATTTTGTTTTGAGAATACAAGATTTCGTTTTACCCCATCCCAGTAAGTGTATTTCAAGTTTTTTTTTTTTGTAAACTAACGTGTGTATGTTCAATCTGTAAACAAATTACAATTTATTTTATCTCTTGCTTTGCTCAATCAAAGGACCTGGGTATTAAGGTGTTAAAAGTGCTGGTCACCCGTGACAGGCTTTTTTCTGGTGGCAGCGGTGGGATCTTATTGAGCCTATGGTATAGTATCCTGCGGGATCCTATAACAAAAGTACGAAAAATACAGTCACCCTTTGTCTCATAACTTTTTGCCTGCGGGTGAAACATGGACAAGCGAGCAGGACGATTCAGGACTTGGGATCTTGCCCGGATCGTTGTCCAGTGTGAGGGTTATGGCTTATTGATGGCTGGTCAGTGAAAGGTGCCACTGGAGGAGGATCTGGAATGGCATAAAGCAAGCATTGCTTATCCTGAGGGCATGGAGCCCATAGCTGCAGCCACAGTGATTACACTTCAGCCCGGGGTGCCAGAGTTTCTTCCAGCTGTGGCGGGAGATGGAAAGGGGGAGGAAGAGGGTGCTCACCGAGATAATTGTGAAGGACTGGGTTGCCTTGGGGCTGCTGAAGGGATAGTCCCCATGGCTACTGGACTCGCTAACCCTGGACTCACAGCACTTCTTGCCTCATTTGTGGAAAGATCAACAGCAGATGAGAGAATGATGAGTTCAGAGTTGGTTACTCCATATTACCGAAATGCCTGTTTTCCACGTGGAACACGTGAGTCTAACATTCAAAGATTAACCCAAACTGTGTCAGATTATTATACAGTGTTGCACTATTCTTGTTACAGTATATATTTTTTTCTATGTTCCGGGATGAAATTTGCGCCCCCGTATTCTCACTATTTGTTATCTGGACTGGGAATGAGTGCTGTTCTGGGAGCTGCACGTTCTGTCAAGGACAGTATATATTTTGTTAGACACCTTTTTGTCACGGTTGTGCTCGCCACAAACCGGGACCGGACCGCGGGGCTGAGGCTGGGTTATGAAATCACCGACTTTAGACCGCGCAAACTGGTCCGGAGTGCGCAGTTCATAGTCAAACAGGCCGGGTTCAGGACTGGAGATAACAGCATAGTCGTTGGACGAGCCAGAGTCGGGGTAGGAGATATCCTGGTAGTCGTAGTCCAAGCAGGGAGTCGGCAACAGGAAATCAAGCTGAACCTTTTGCTTCAGCGCAATCGCTGCAGGTCGGGAACGAGGTTTGTGCAAGTGGCGTCCACGACCCATGGCGCCGGTCTAGGAGAGGGAAGACTGACTGCAATGGGCACACCGCCAGGCAGCACTATAAACCCCGTGTTACAGCGCAAAAGTAGACAGGTCTGTAAGAACCAGGAACTCAGCGTAGCAGCAGCAGGCCTGGAGGAAACTGGATGAGTACAACGAACTGGAACAAAACAGAGAAATACGTAACGAGAGAACAAGCCAAGGCTTGTGGCAGAAACACAGGAAACATCCCATAAGGATCTATGCTCGGCAAGGAAGTGAAGGCAAAGCAGGATATTTAAAGCGACAGTGACCAATCCGGACGAGGGGCATGGCGGAGGCGTGTTGAGGAGCTGCTCGTGAGTGGCTGAGAGACCAGGAAGTAGTGGAGCACAGCTGAGAGTCTGTAACACCAGTGCCAGAATCCAAGATGGCGACGGCAGCGTTCAAGGTATGCACTGGGTGGCGGCATGGGTAGCGACGGGGGGCAGGGGCAGCAACCGCTGCAGTACTGGTAGTGGGTAAGGAGGGGTCACGCCGCAAGGGACGTGGCCCCCGATTCCTTACAGTACCCCCCCCTTCAGGATCGACCTCAGGACGATCATAACCACTCCTAGAGTTGGGGGGCCTGGAATTGTTCCGGAATTGTCTAGGATGGAGAGTAGAGCTGTGGTCCAGAGACTCATGGGCACTCATTGGTCTCAGAGACAAGGAGTTATTCCTAAATTGTTTTAGGCGAGCAGGGCATCCGTAAACCAGCAGTTCATTGGCGAGTACAAACTTAGGATAGGAAAGTGGTGGTAGAGAAATTATTGGTACGTGGCTCGCCACGCCAAATGGTTTGGAAATCCAAGGCTGTGAAAAACCAGGGGGTTCCGGAGCAGAAATGGCAGAAGGGCCCCCGATGGGAGCCCAGTCTCTAGTAATGGTACCAAAGTTCAGGACAAGAGGCACCAATAGTTGAAAGAGTTTATCAGGGCGACCTTCCGTACAGACAAAGTCTTTGCTGACATCAGCACGTGGGAATTTGAGAGGGTCTTCTCCTCTAGAGGTTTTCCGGGTAATGGTCAGCGAGGGTATAGAGTGGGTGGGTGCATTGCCAGGTATGGATATAGTAGATGACAAGGTGAACAATAAACCAGGCTTAGGGACCGAAATCTTGAGGTGTGAACTGAGTATTTCCAACACAGAGGACGCAGGTACAACAGAAGGTTCCGTGAGCGATAACCATGGGTTTGCTGAGGCAGAGAAGCAATCATTAGTGGAGCTCCCAAATATTGTAGAACGCTCAGAGAGAGACAATATAGTCTGTGATCTCCACTTCCCAGAGTCCAAGCCAAAGACAATAGGGAGAGAAACCCCATAGTTAAAGTCATACTGAGGTACTTCAGGGGCCACCGAAAGGTCCGTGAAAAGAAACTGCCCTCCCGCACCGGGGATTTGGAGCGCGGCAAGGGTTACTTCGGATATGGCACCAGAGTCTGGGGAAGGTATACAGGGCCTTGAGAGATTTGAACAACCGTATGAGGCGGATTACGTTCTGCAACGAACTCCAAGGGCATCGTGCTTGTCATAGGAGTGGGAGTGGGAATAAGCTCTGGAGCTTTAATATCTGGAAGTTGAGAATCAGGCAGTGCAGGGGCAGCGGAGGGAGGGGAGCTAGTGTCTGGAGCTGGAGGCTCAGAATCTGTAACAGGGACATCTGGCACTGCAGGGACACTGGTAGGGGGAGAACTAGCGTCTGAAACTGATGCCTGGGAATCAATGACGGGTACTGGGGAAATTAGAGGGTCAATAAACAGTAAGTTGGAACTGGGGAAACTCTTAATAGCAGAAACATTAGAAGAAAAAAAGAGTTTTATCAAAAACTGCAAGGGCCCTAACAGGGGTACTTGTCATGACAAAATCAGAAATAGGTATGTTTACTAGTGCGAAGATTCTGATAACGGAACTGCTAGCCACTGATGTGGGTGTCTGGGTTACACTAATAAGAAAATCAGATACTGTGGAAAGTGACTTAGGACTAATCACGGAAGTTCTAGGTTTGCAGGATATGTGTGAGAAGGTACCCTTTAACACAGGGGTTTTAATCTTAGCCCTGAATAACCCAACGGTTGCTGGAGCACATTTAGCTGCAGTGCTAAAGGACTGAGGTTTAGCAAGTGAAGGAAGACAAAATAGCTCAGATTTATACACCTGAATGTGTAATGTAGGCAGGGTGGTTTCTGACTGTACTAAGGGGGTGACAACAGATATGCGGATCTCTGGAGGGGTTGATTGGGAAGGAGTGTCTGGGAAATCAGAAAAGACTACAGATTCCATGACAAGGGAACTATGTGCTGAAGCAGGGATCTCAGCATTCTGAGTGACAGACTGGGTCAGCGAAATACCTGGGAGTGGGGATTCTGCGAACAGGCTTAGGGAAAAACCCGGATCCTGAATACCTTTAACTGGAACCAGGATTTTAGCAGAAGTTTCAGGGGACACGGCAACGGAAATTTGAGCTGAAGCAGGGGGATTGTATTAAAGAAATTTCAAGGACTCTGCAAGCTTAGGGGAGTCATTCAGTGCAACCTCTGCTGTCAGACTTGGGGATTCATTCTCTGATGCTAGAAATGATGCATTAGACTGGGGGCAGCAAGGATTTACAGGGGTCAATGCAGATAGTACCTGAGAGTCAAAAAGAGGGAGATTTGCCTCTGAAATTGAGGATAAAAGGAGTTCCTCCTCTGGAGCCAAGGATGTGGCCTTAGCTGGCGAACAGGGGATTCCCAAAGGAGGCTCATAGGGCTGACCTGCAGGGGTTAATATAGGAATGAGCTCGGGAACAGAGCTGAGGGATTCTAACTTAGAACGTTGAAGCAGAAGGGGTTCTTTCTCTGACATGGGGAGCACGCAGAGCTGCCTATCAGGGGTTAAAGCAGAAAAAACCTCAAGGGCAGGAGTTAGGGATTCTGAGTTAGAAAGTGAGGGTAGATTCTCAGACACTAGGGCTGTAGCTTTGGAAATACAAGTAAACTCCACGGGAACCTCACAGACCTGACTGGCAGGGGTTAACGCAGACATATCTTTGGGATTTAAGCAATGGGAGGTGCAATCAGGGCTAGAAATCATGGCAGCTTCTACCTTAGGGGGCAGTGATAGTGGGGTGGTTTGGACATTTTTTGGAGAGGGAGGTGCCCCCACAGGTTTAACAACAGGACTGACAGAAAAGTGTTTGTGAATAGTCTGTGCGTAGGCAGCAAGTAGAGGTTCACGCTCACTTATGTTCCTGTCAAATTCCAGGAATAATTTAAGGGTGGTGTCTATGGCCTGAACCAGTACCCCAAAATCCCCAGTTTACAGTCCCGGAGTGGACCTAAGAAGGAGCAGTTGGGAGTACTGGGCTTGTAACATCTTCTTTAACTCTCTACATTCCTGAGATTTAGTCAGTATTTCTTTACGAGTCAGTCTTTCTGCAGGGGTTAACCCTTCGTACATACAAACAAGATTAGGCGGAGGCAGTTTTTCAAACAAATACTGTTCTTCAAACAGGGACTGGTCTGCAGCCTGGAACATAGGTGCAGTTACACATTTACCAACCCCCGCCACGGCGCGGTCCGGTTTTGTGGGGCCGAGCATACTGTCACGATTGTGCTCGCCACAAACCGGGACCGGACCGCGGGCTGAGGCTGGGTTATGAAATCACCGACCTTAGACCGCGCAGACTGGTCCGGAGTGCGCAGTTCATAGTCAAACAGGCCGGGTTCAGGACTGGAGATAACAGCATAGTCGTTGGACGAGCCAGAGTCGGGGTAGGAGATATCCGGGTAGTCGTAGTCCAAGCAGGGAGTCGGCAACAGGAAATCAAGCTGAACCTTTTGCTTCAGCGCAATCGCTGCAGGTCGGGAACGAGGTTTGTGCAAGTGGCGTCCACGACCCATGGCGCCGGTCTAGGAGAGGGAAGACTGACCGCAATGGGCACACCGCCAGGCAGCACTAGTAACCCCGTGTTACAGCGCAAAAGTAGACAGGTCTGTAAGAACCAGGAACTCAGCGTAGCAGCAGCAGGCCTGGAGGAAACTGGACGAGTACAACGACCTGGAACAAAAACAGAGAAATACGTAACGAGAGAACAAGCCAGGGCTTGTGGCAGAAACACAGGAAACATCCCATAAGGATCTATGCTCGGCAAGGAAGTGAAGGCAAAGCAGGATATTTAAAGCGACAGTGACCAATCCGGACGAGGGGCATGGCGGAGGCGTGTCGAGGAGCTGCTCGTGAGTGGCTGAGAGACCAGGAAGTAGTGGAGCACAGCTGAGAGTCTGTAACACCAGTGCCAGAATCCAAGATGGCGACGGCAGCGTTCAAGGTATGCACTGGGCGGCGGCATGGGTAGCGACAGGGGGCAGGGGCAGCAGCCGCTGCAGTACTGGTAGTGGGTAAGGAGGGGTCACGCCGCAAGGGACGTGGCCCCCGATTCCTTACACTTTTCACGTATAAGTAGTGTTATTTGTGCTTGCACCCCTTTTTTCTTCACTTGTATGATTGTAAGTCTTTTTTAAACAACACAAGAACATTTCCTTACCACCTCCTGTTGTAGCCTGACCTGTGTGACGGTAGGGGTTGCTGGAATCACAAAACTGTTATGAAGCCCAGCTAGCTACCACTAAATCTATCTAATTTGGCCACCGTTGTAAGGCTTATTTTGGCCAAATGTATTTAACATCTGGGGAAGAACAGTGAATGTGTAAATGTATTTCAAAGTCTGTATTCACTATAGTTTTGTAAATGTGCTTTTGAGTGTCAGCCCTGCCAGAAAGCAAATGAGATATCCCATTCTTACTATCATTTCTATGTTGAAGCTTTGTATCGAATTGATAGGATTAGGGACAGCTAGGTGTCGGGACTCCTGGGGGGAGGTGAAAGACTGATATTCAGGTCTGGGAGTAAGCACATTGTATTGCACAGACTAATTTAATCAGGGATGGGTTTTAGCATGCCCTCTGGCTGTTGTGGCCAAAACTTAATGTCCAGCAGCCCCCTCCCATGTAAATTATAGCCACAGAGGGATATATAAAGGGGTGCTGCTGATCAGATAATCAGTTCTACTCTGGGAAGGAGCGTGCAGTTCTACTTCCAGGGAGACACTCTGGGAAAGAGGGTGGAGGTCTGCCTTCAGAGAACAGAGAGGATAACACACAGAGGCATTCTGTAAAGGAGTTTGATCTTTACAGTGACCAGCTGGAGAGATTTCTCAGAGGGGCTGCTGTGTGTGATCAGCACTCTGAGATCCTGGACGAGAAGCGGACAGGACAAGCCTTGAAGTAGGCCCCTGCACCTAGCGAGGCTAGAGTCTACTCCCCAGGCCCCCAGTTGGTATTGTATTGTGTTTTGCACATCTTTGTTTGTCTGCTGGCGTGCCAGAAGAAACCCCACTTTATTCTACAACTTTGTCCTGTCTGGTGTTAGTAATCCCGGTGGTTTTGGTGTAAAAGTACTGGTCTCCCGTGACAACCTGCATTCCCTAATACCAAAGCAATCATCGACCTGAGCCGAGGGACAGAGTCCTGATAGAGTAGTGAGTCGTCGGCCGAAGGTCGGGGCTGGCAGCAGAGCTGCGCAGTCTGTGTGGATGCAGAGGTCGAGACGGGCTGAAATCAAGGACAATCGAGGTACTTGCAGTGGTTGGGCAGGCTGAAATCAAGGACAGTCGAGGTACTTGCAGTGGTCGGGCAGGCTGAAGAAAGGATAGTCGAGGTACTTGCAGTGGTCGGGCAGGCTGAAATCAAGGACAGTCGAGGTACTTGCAGTGGTCGGGCAGGCTGAAGACAAGGATAGTCGAGGTATTTGCAGTGGTCGGGTCGGGCTGAAGAAAGGATATTCGAGGTACTTGCAGTGGTCGGGCAGGCTGAAGACAAGGACAGTCGAGGTACTTGCAGTGGTCGGGCAGGCTGAAGACAAGGACAGTCGAGGTACTTGCAGTGGTCGGGTCGGGCTGAAGACAAGAGTAGTCAAGGTACGTGAGCCGGGTCTGGTATTGTGAAAGACAATAAGCATAAGTGCGTTGCATGAACACAGAAGGAAACTGGAACTTTGCTCGGCAACTTCCTGCTCACCGGGCTGTCCTTTTAATGGAAGCTGCCAGGAGCAAAAATGGACGATCCAGCCACAGAGGGCGAGTAAGAGCAAAATCCCGGACCGGAACATGAAAACCTGGAAATGATTTTGCCACTCCTCATACTAAGGACCACTGCTGTAAATTTGGGGCACTCAACTTCAGTCCTCATGACCACCCCAACAGGTCAGGTTTAAGGATATCCCTGCTTCAGCACAGGTGGCTCAATCAGTGGCTCGTTCATAGATTGAGACACTGATTGAGCCACCTGTGCTGAAGCAGGGATATCCTGAAAATCTGACCTGTTGGGGGGGTCATGAGAACTGGAGTTGAGCGCCCCATGTATAAATCATTCTGAGATGATGAGGTTTTCTTCTCTCTTTCAAATAACTACCAAGTATATTACATTAATATTGTACCAGACGTAAAGCGGCAGACCCGGCAATATCCTACACGTGTGTTTTTAATAAATCAGTTCTGTACTATGAGAAAATACTTGCAGCATTAAAAAAAAAATTTGATTGTATTATTATGTAACAAGCATTTTTTGTTCCTATTGCAAACATTTAGTCACATCCCCTTCCTCTTCTGAAACAGGCTCTGGCACGCCCCTTTTTGAGCCCTGCCCTCTCTCTAGCAGTGCACTAATTGTATCTAGTGGCTGCCTGGTCACATGATCTTCCCAGCAGAACTTTGCGTCTTTGGTCCTCTTCTGCTGCACTGACAGCCATTTAGTGAACCCCTGAGCCGAATCTTCGACCATCGATCACAGGAGAACGGATCGATTTAGCTAATTACTGATCATTGTGTGGATTATATTGATGCACATATTACAGGGGAAAAATAAATAAACATTAAAAACGGCAGCTGATCAGCTGCTTTAAATATCTACTCACTGAATGTATGTGACAGAGAAAGTCAGATAAATATTATCGCAGCAGCTGTATTCCGATGTATTCAGTGTTTATTTTAATGTTAGTTTCTACTCAATATCTGATTCATCACGCGATGCAGAACGGTGCTGCTAAGTACTCTTACTTAGCTGGGAAAGCTTTCACACCGTGATATACACCTGTGCCGCTAAGTACTCTTACTTAGCTGGGAAAGCTTTCACACCGTGATATACACCTGTGCCGCTGAGTACTCTTACTTAGCTTGGAAAGCTTTCACACCGTGATATACACCTGTGCCGCTGAGTACTCTTACTTAGCTGGGAAAGCTTTCACACCGTGATATACACCTGTGCCGCTGAGTACTCTTACTTAGCTGGGAAAGCTTTCACACCGTGATATACACCTGTGCCGCTGAGTACTCTTACTTAGCTGGGAAAGCTTTCACACCGTGATATACACCTGTGCCGCTAAGTACTCTTACTTAGCTGGGAAAGCTTTCACACCGTGATATACACCTGTGCCGCTGAGTACTCTTACTTAGCTTGGAAAGCTTTCACACCGTGATATACACCTGTGCCGCTGAGTACTCTTACTTAGCTGGGAAAGCTTTCACACCGTGATATACACCTGTGCCGCTGAGTACTCTTACTTAGCTGGGAAAGCTTTCACACCGTGATATACACCTGTGCCGCTGAGTACTCTTACTTAGCTGGGAAAGCTTTGACAACGTGATATACACCTGTGGTTCATTTTCACAAGTGGATGAAATATGTTTCCATACTGTATATCCAATATGTTTTAATGGGTCGGTTTGATACTGTAGTTATTAAGTACATTTTAAATGGGCCAAACCAGAGGAAAAACTATTAATGTTAAGAACGACTGTATCCTGTGGAAATTCTGATAATTTAATTAATCTAACAATTCAGATAAGTGAAGTCAAAATGTCAACAAAATAGGTCAATGTATTTCATGAAGCTCAGAATATGTCAAAATTTGCTTAATAATGAATCAAAATCGCCAGTGGGACAAGTTGAGAAAATATTTCATGTAATCTACATCTAAAGAAATATTTCTTATGTTCAGAGACCAAAAGTTTAATATTTTCCCTAAAATAAAACCAGTTAAGGAAAACAGTGACAATCAGCTGAAGGTATACACTCATACTGTATGACAATTACTGCCCCGGTGCGTGTAAATACGAATGTGATCATATTAATGTACTGGGTGGAACCAGCTGGGAGAAAGAGGTCAGTGTCCCGGGAGACCAGGTTATTTACACCTTTTTAACCAGGATCATTCATTGAGCAAAACGAGGTAATGAAATAAATTGAATTTTACTCGCACAAACTCGCTTACACACAATGGAACACAAAATACAGATGAAAAAACACACTTACTGGGAGTCTGGGGTTTCTACAGCCTCAAATCCCAGCTGCGACCGCTATGTTCGATTTTGAGAACTTGGCCGCAGAAAGCTGGACTTTGAATCTGGCGGGCAGTCTTTCCTGGCGTGAAATCGAAGCCGTTTGCTCTGCTATAAGAGCAACTTTGGAAAGCCCGCCCACGCTCTTGCTACTGGAAATCTCCAATCTGATTGGCTCACACGTTCTTTACAGTATTCTGCGTTTCATTCATGAAACTCAGAAGCCAATCATTGCGTGGGAACTTTCTCAACAGCCAATCAGAGACAAGCCGTTATGAAAAGCCGGGCCAGCAGGAAATATCAAATTGCCAAGAGACATGCGCAAGCCTGCCACCTCTCTCCCTACCACCTCTCTCCCTGCCGCCTCTCTCCCTGCCGCCTCTCTCCCTGCCGCCTCTCTCCCTGCCGCCTCTCTCACTGCCGCCTCTCTCACTGCCGCCTCTCTCCCTGCCGCCTCTCTCCCTGCCGCCTCTCTCCCTGCCGCCTCTTTCCCTGCCGCCTCTCTCCCTGCCGCCTCTCTCCCTGCCGCCTCTCTCCCTGCCGCCTCTCTCCCTGCCGCCTCTCTCCCTGCCACCTCTCTCCCTGCCCCTCTCTCCCTGCCGCCTCTCTCACTGTCGCCTCTCTCACTGCCGCCTCTCTCCCTGCCCCTCTCTCCCTGCCGCCTCTCTCCCTGCCGCCTCTCTCCCTGCCGCCTCTCTCCCTGCCGCCTCTCTCCCTGCCGCCTCTCTCACTGCCGCCTCTCTCACTGCCGCCTCTCTCCCTGCCGCCTCTCTCCCTGCCGCCTCTCTCCCTGCCGCCTCTTTCCCTGCCGCCTCTCTCCCTGCCGCCTCTCTCCCTGCCGCCTCTCTCCCTGCCGCCTCTCTCCCTGCCGCCTCTCTCCCTGCCACCTCTCTCCCTGCCCCTCTCTCCCTGCCGCCTCTCTCACTGTCGCCTCTCTCACTGCCGCCTCTCTCCCTGCCCCTCTCTCCCTGCCGCCTCTCTCCCTGCCGCCTCTCTCCCTGCCGCCTCTCTCACTGCCGCCTCTCTCACTGCCGCCTCTCTCCCTGCCACCTCTCTCCCTGCCGCCTCTCCCTGCCGCCTCTCTCCCTGCCGCCTCTCTCCCTGCCGTCTCTCTCCCTGCCGCCTCTCTCCCTGCCGCCTCTCTCCCTGCCGCCTCTCTCCCTGCCACCTCTCTCCCTGCCACCTCTCTCCCTGCCACCTCTCTCCCTCCTATACTTAAACAGTGCAATCTCTCTGTGAGAATATTTTTTCCCACCTACACTGGAGTTGCCAATACTTTTGGAACCTGGCAGAGGGGGCTTCTCATTCTGCTAAGAGCAGGCGCCAACCTAGCACCTTTGCTCCTTAGCATATGAGACCCAGCCCCTCTACCTGACGACACTAAGTCTAGGCTGGCCACCATTTGCCAAATTGCCCGGACTTTACACTAGGATGGGGGTACTTGAGGAACCCCTCCACAACTAACACCTTGGGGACACTGAGCCCTTTCAACTCTGAGTTTTTATAGACATCGTGGCACCAAGCCAGCGGGATGCCTTAGAAGTCCGGAGCTGCACATTCTCAGCTCATTTATTGAGTCACTAGATACATACTAAGTGGGGCTGCAATAAATGAGTGTTTCCCAGTCCCCAGTGGTCTGAATGAAAGCCCAAAGATGCCTAATGTTTAATACACTATTTGAGGGGGACTTTCATTCATCAATTCTTACAAAAACATATGTAACAGGGTATGCCCAGCTGTACCTGTTCCTCTAGTGTATCTGCTATGTAAGCTTGTTAAGATCCAGGCATTAGCAGGTTAATCTGTGGGCCCCTGACCCCCCTTCCTGTTTCCCCAGAAAGTGAAGGAAGGTAAGTGGTGTCTCATGGCCTGTGTACAGACCCTTGTAGTTGGGTACAGTCCACGAGCCCGCCCCTTCCAGAAGTTTCTAAGGGGGAGTAGACAAAACTTAGTGAGCAGTCTTCCTCTCCACCGTGGAGAGAGAGCATGTGTGAAGACTTTCCCTCAGCCTTGAGAGGGTGTGGTTGTGCCACACCCTGCTCCTCCTGGAGTAAGGAGAGTGAGTATGTCTCTCCCTGATCCCTGGCTAGGGTGAAGGAGGGTGAGGTGATGGTGGGAACTGTGAGTCATCCCCATTACGGGGTAAGCTTGTTCACTTGGGCTGGCCAGTCTATGACCACCTGGAGCAGAGCAGGAGGATAAAGCACCATCCAGAAGTCCTTGGGCGTACGCAGAAGAGTATGCTGCAAGATATGCTGATTAATGCTGTGAATAAAGATCCTGCAAAGATACCTCAGCCTAAGGTGTCAGTTCCTGGGCTGGAGAGGGAGATGTGTGTAGTGATGGGGGCTGACGCCTACACTTCTTGGGAGCCATCACTACTGGAGGCGCTGATACCATCAAGATGAACCCAGAGTCCTGTGTAAGCCAGTCCTGTCCAAGTCTCATAACATCTGCAGACCACTCAGACCTCCTGCGAACCAACAGGTGAAGCACCAAATAGCGCGGTAACACGCTCCTTTCCCACACACTGGCCTCTAAGTGAGGTTCGGGGGGGGGGGGGGAGGGGTACACGTGTTAAACCTATAAAAATAATGCTATGGGTGTTTTCCATGTTTCTCCCTGAACTACGCGCGCACAAAGTTTCAGCGCTTGGAGCTTTCTAACGAATGTTACACACAGCTGCTTTTATTCCTCAAGCGCTGAACTTAAAAACATTTTTCCTCTCGACACCTTATACCTGGTGGGAGAGACACCGAACCCCTACACTGGGTTCTGGAGGTTTGGGCATATACCGGGGGACCCTGGAATGTGATTTCCCCTTGCCCGGTCTTACTGTTCTGGTCTGTGCTGAAGCAGGGAGATCTGGCAATGAGCCGCTAACTGCTTCCCAGGGAGGAATGGAAACAAAAAAACAGCGCACAAAGCCAATAGTGAAGTAGGTAAATACAAATATATATTTAAATAGGGGATAATTATTCTGCGTACATCAAATAGATTAAAAAGTGCATTTAGTGTGTATAACACTGGTTACCACTCGGCGACTGCTGGCATGGAGGTCTGATGCTTCTCTCAGCGGGAACTGTAAGCAGAACTCTCACCGGAACTCCTCATCAGACGGTTGGCATCTCCAAAGGGGGTTTCCCTTAAGACAGCTGGGCTCCGCACTAAGTAGTGACACTCTGAGGGTCCACCAATAGTTCTAAGTGTGCTGGAGCAGTTCGTGAAGCCCCGCAGTTGAAATCACTGCACACGGAGGTAAGCCCGATGCCTACAGGAACAACCTCAGCGTGCCACGCTGCCGCTGCTGGTTAGCACTCCAAGAATCTGTGAATCTCCGCTGGTTGGCACTCCAAGAATCTGTGAATCTCCGCTGGTTAGCACTCCTGGAATCTGTGAATCTCCGCTGGTTGGCACTCCTGGAATCTGTGAATCTCCGCTGGTTAGCACTCCAAGAATCTGTGAATCTCCGCTGGTTAGCACTCCTGGAATCTGTGAATCTCCGCTGGTTGGCACTCCTGGAATCTGTGAATCTCCGCTGGTTAGCACTCCTGGAATCTGTGAATCTCCGCTGGTTGGCACTCCTGGAATCTGTGAATCTCCGCTGGTTGGCACTCCTGGAATCTGTGAATCTCCGCTGGTTGGCACTCCTGGAATCTGTGAATCTCCGCTGGTTAGCACTCCTGGAATCTGTGAATCTCCGCTGGTTAGTACTCCTGGAATCTGTGAATCTCCGCTGGTTGGCACTCCTGGAATCTGTGAATCTCCGCAGGTTGGCACTCCTGGAATCTGTAAATCTCCGCTGGTTGGCACTCCTGGAATCTGTGAATCTCCGCTGGTTAGCACTCCTGGAATCTGTGAATCTCCGCTGGTTAGTACTCCTGGAATCTGTGAATCTCCGCTGGTTGGCACTCCTGGAATCTGTGAATCTCCGCTGGTTGGCATTCCTGGAATCTGTGAATCTCCGCTGGTTAGCACTCCTGGAATCTGTGAATCTCCGCTGGTTGGCACTCCTGGAATCTGTAAATCTCCGCTGGTTGGCACTCCTGGAATCTGTGAATCTCCGCTGGTTAGCACTCCTGGAATCTGTGAATCTCTGCTGGTTAGCACTCCTGGAATCTGTGAATTTCCGCTGGTTAGCACTCCTGGAATCTGTGAATCTCCGCTGGTTGGCACTCCTGGAATCTGTGAATCTCCGCTGGCTGGCACTCCTGGAATCTGTGAATCTCCGCTGGTTGGCACTCCTGGAATCTGTGAATTTCCGCTGGTTAGCACTCCTGGAATCTGTGAATCTCCGCTGGTTGGCACTCCTGGAATCTGTGAATCTCTGCTGGTTGGCACTCCTGGAATCTGTGAATCTCCGCTGGTTGGCACTCCTGGAATCTGTGAATCTCCGCTGGTTGGAACTCCTGGAATCTGTGAATCTTCGCTGGTTGGCACTCCTGGAATCTGTGAATCTCCGCTGGTTGGCACTCCTGGAATCTGTGAATTTCCACTGGTTAGCACTCCTGGAATCTGTGAATCTCCGCTGGTTGGCACTCCTGGAATCTGTGAATCTCCGCAGGTTGGCACTCCTGGAATCTGTAAATCTCCGCTGGTTGGCACTCCTGGAATCTGTGAATCTCCGCTGGTTAGCACTCCTGGAATCTGTGAATCTCCGCTGGTTAGTACTCCTGGAATCTGTGAATCTCCGCTGGTTGGCACTCCTGGAATCTGTGAATCTCCGCTGGTTGGCATTCCTGGAATCTGTGAATCTCCGCTGGTTAGCACTCCTGGAATCTGTGAATCTCCGCTGGTTGGCACTCCTGGAATCTGTAAATCTCCGCTGGTTGGCACTCCTGGAATCTGTGAATCTCCGCTGGTTAGCACTCCTGGAATCTGTGAATCTCTGCTGGTTAGCACTCCTGGAATCTGTGAATTTCCGCTGGTTAGCACTCCTGGAATCTGTGAATCTCCGCTGGTTGGCACTCCTGGAATCTGTGAATCTCCGCTGGCTGGCACTCCTGGAATCTGTGAATCTCCGCTGGTTGGCACTCCTGGAATCTGTGAATTTCCGCTGGTTAGCACTCCTGGAATCTGTGAATCTCCGCTGGTTGGCACTCCTGGAATCTGTGAATCTCTGCTGGTTGGCACTCCTGGAATCTGTGAATCTCCGCTGGTTGGCACTCCTGGAATCTGTGAATCTCCGCTGGTTGGAACTCCTGGAATCTGTGAATCTTCGCTGGTTGGCACTCCTGGAATCTGTGAATCTCCACTGGTTGGCACTCCTGGAATCTGTGAATCTCCGCTGGTTGGCACTCCTGGAATCTGTGAATCTCTGCTGGTTAGCACTCCTGGAATCTGTGAATCTCCGCTGGTTAGCTCTCCTGGAATCTGTGAATCTCCGCTGGTTAGCTCTCCTGGAATCTGTGAATCTCCGCTGGTTGGCACTCCTGGAATCTGTGAATCTCCGCTGGTTGGCACTCCTGGAATCTGTGAATCTCCGCTGGTTTGCTCTCCTGGAATCTGTGAATCTCCGCTGGTTAGCACTCCTGGAATCTGTGAATCTCCGCTGGTTAGCACTCCTGGAATCTGTGAATCTCCGCTGGTTGGCACTCCTGGAATCTTTGAATCTCCGCTGGTTAGCACTCCTGGAATCTGTGAATCTCCGCTGGTTAGCACTCCGGGAATCTGTGAATACCTGAAACTCTCGCCCTGCGAATCACACTGGTTGGCACTCCTGGAACAGTAAAACACAGAAATCTTTTATTACAATGCAGTTGAAATGCCATAACTGGGTTGCAGAGCTGACACTTCACGCTCCCCAATATGGCTCAGGGGCACCCAGCTGGGCATACTACCTTTATTATTGGCCTGGGTACCCCATCACCATCACATATGCTGAATCCCTGCTCGCTGGCACGCCCGGACACTCATCCCCCAGCAATCCCTGCTCTCTGGCACGCCCGTAAACTCATCCCCCAGCAATCCCTGCTCGCTGGCACACCCGGAAACTCATACCCCAGCAATCCCTGCTCGCTGGCACGCCCGGAAACTCATCCACCAGCAATCCCTGCTCGCTGGCACGCCCGGAAACTCATCCCCCAGCAATCCCTGCTCGCTGGCACGCCCTGAAACTCATCCCCTAGCAATCCCTGCTCGCTGGCACGCCCTGAAACTCATCCCCCAGCAATCCCTGCTCACTGGCACGCCCGGAAACTCATCCCCCAGCAATCCCTGCTCGCTGGCACGCCCGGAAACTCATCCCCCAGCAATCCCTGCTCGCTGGCACGTCCGGAAACTCATCCCCCAGCAATCCCTGCTCGCTGGCACGCCCGGAAACTCATCCCCCAGCAATCCCTGCTCGTTGGCACGCCCGGAAACTCAACCCCCAGAAGTCCCTGCTCGCTGGCACGCCCGGAAACTCATCCCCCAGCAATCCCTGCTCGCTGGCACGCCCGGAAACTCATCCCCCAGCAATCCCTGCTCGCTGGCACGCCCGGAAACTCATCCCCCAGCAATCCCTGCTCGCTGGCACGCCCGGAAACTCATCCCCCAGCAATCCCTGCTCGTTGGCACACCCGGAAACTCAACCCCCAGAAGTCCCTGCTCGCTGGCACGCCCGGAAACTCATCCCCCAGCAATCCCTGCTCGCTGGCACGCCCGGAAACTCATCCCCCAGCAATCCCTGCTCGCTGGCACGCCCGGAAACTCATCCCCCAGCAATCCCTGCTCGCTGGCACGCCCGGAAACTCATCCCCCAGCAATCCCTGCTCGCTGGCACACCTGGAAACTCATCCCCCAGAAATCCCTGCTCGCTGGCACGCCCGGAAACTCATCCCCCAGCAATCGCTGCTCGCTGGCACGCCCGGAAACTCATCCCCCAGCAATCGCTGCTCGCTGGCACGCCCGGAAACTCATCCCCCAGCAATCCCTGCTCGCTGGCACGGGCGGAAAGGGAAACACAAAAATTACTTTTTATTACAAGTGATGCAATGAAAGATACAATGTTCTGGTCCCAGGAGCTAACTCTCTTGAACACTTATACATGTTACGGGGGTAACCAGAAACAGGCTTAATCTTTATTTGAGAGCCTGGTTACCCCCTCCCGTCACACTTGTGTTTGTATGTTTATTGTGAGTAGTGTGGATGGGTGAAGGTGGTATTAACCGCTAAGGTAATTAATGGGTTAACTCCTCCTGAAACCCCCCCGCAAGGACTAAACACCCACCGCGGGCCAAATACACCTTCACCCACTCCTACTACCCACAATATACATGGCGCTGGTAGTTAACCCCTTCATTGCCTTAGCAGTTAGCCGCTAAGGTAACGAAGCTGCTGTAAATACATTTTTCCTGCATTGGATTCATGCTGGGTGTCTCCGGTGCTGATATTAATGTGTATCAGCTCCAGAGGGAAAGGCAGGGAAAATGCATTTTTTTTTTCAAAGTCTTGCTCACAGATTCCGTCTCGCCACCCTTGGCGTCTCGCCACCCTTCGGCTGGCGAGATGAAACTTTTATTTGATAAACCCAAAATTCCAGAGCTCAGATAATCTAAACGGAGCTACAAGAATAGCGTGCTTTGCAGGTGTTTTGCAGCCCCCGTGTGATGTGTTTGGCCAGGAGCTAGAAATCGCCAAAAAATGCCTTCCCCGCATGATTTAACCATGTCATCGAGGCTTTCTGAATAGCTACCTTGCAGGCTGTTGTGTGTCTGTAAGATGCACCTACTGATAGCAATGTCTGTGTTGTGTTGTACTGTACAGTATGTGCTTTTATATCAGGTCACTTCCCTGTGCTGGAGGAAACTTGTGTCTGACCCATGTGAATGGAGCCGAGCTTATCTCCAGTACAGGGAAGACTGTTTTATGGCACAGTATTGAACTGTGGTCCTGGTAAGAAAAGTGAGGAGAGCCAAGCAGGGCTTGTAACTCAGCTCTTTTTTAATTGAACATGTTTCTTTATAAACAGCTAGCAAAAAACTGGGAGCTTTTCCAATCCTCCGCATTACGGTTTTCCGATACTCAATTACAAAACCGATGATACTGAGATTTTACATAACATCCATTACGAACCCCCCGGGATCACTGTACCTGGTAAGTATTATAGGTATTCATCATTTCACTTTATCGTTAGGAGCGCATATTGAAAGACATTAAAATTAAATTAACTTGCGTTTTTGGAAGTGGAAATTTTCATCTAAAACATGAGAATTCATGTCTTACTCTGGATTTAGCTAACAAGAAAAGGCTGCAATTAAAAAAAAAAGACCTTCTCTATTTTACTGTTATATATTTACCTGCCTATCCTTATATTTCAGCCCAAATTTCTCACTACACCCCTGTTCGTGTGTTCTGTTCAAGGATGTCTTCTCTCTACCCCCTTTTGTATCTAAAGCCCTCTCCCATCTGAAACCTTTCTCACTGACTGCCCCACACCTCTGGAATGCCCTTCCCCTCAATACCCGACTAGCACCCTCTCTATCCACCTTTATGTCCCATCCTCAAATCCCTGGCATATGCACTTACCCTAACCCTTTCCTGCTGCCTCTGACATTTCTCAGAGAGGAAGAGATAAGGTCATTTAATGTAAATATGCAGATTTTTTTAAGGGTCTGGAAAAAATACCCACATTTCACTATATAAGGTTATCCCAATTGTGAAACATGCGTTAGCCACTTTTGAAGAGATTTGCATATCTCTAGTGCAGATTCCAAGGGAAACAAAGAGAAAATACTTTGCTGCTTCACTTGCTGCCATCAATTATTCCTGCTTCAGTCTTTTCTATTTGCGGATCGCTTGGGCACATTGGTTAAATCTTTTGAATTTTAAGAAATGAAAGAACACCTTGCTCAAAAAACCCCAAGGGAGGTATATGCGTGCCGCCTGGGAGCACATAAAGTATTTACTAAATAGGTGTACTTTATAGACAAAGTGCAATAAAGAATCCCTATTATTGGTGCACTGCAGACCTTTCTAATAGAATAACAAGGTTAGACAATGACTAAATGTGTAACAGTTAAAAATAAATGTTATTAAGATCCTTATACTAATGCTAAAAATAGATATAGATCCAAAGAACAGGAAAACATATCTATATACACATTCCCTCAAAATCTAAATCCACATATAATGATTGGTAAGTATCAAAGATCTTCACAGAGCAGTGGCTGTTAGTGTAAATATCATGAATAAGTGATTAATGTCACCTATTAATGGTTCTATATCTTCCACCTAGATATATATATATATGTAACAGATTTTCTGGACCGGCCTGACCCACCCAATCTCATATTGGCCCCTGTGGTCTAACCAGTCCCCATTACAGTGTGATGTCTGGTGGTGCACCTGTTGGCAACAGGACTCCTGAGTCTCCCGCATGATGTTGTGTTGGGGATTGCCAACCCAGACAGGCAGCTGAGGTAGTGTGCTTGAGTCCTACCTAGATCCAGTGCAGCGCCTCCACCTCATCAGGATCCCAGCGTCCGCTTGTGGATGGTCCTGGTGAGGAACTCCTTTGTGGTGCAGCCCCCTGCGTAATCACTCCACACTTACACACGAGGGTTTCTTTTATCAGAGTCATCTTTATTAGTACGGTGGGCCAACTGCCCTCCACAATGGGTGTAATTAGCCCTCCATTGTTCACCGTACTTCCCTTTGAAAGGTATTGTCCTCCTAATGTAGGGATTCCCTATCCCCGTACGGATACTTCACCTGTGCCAAGTCCCTGGTCACAGTCTCATTAGTCATTTAGTGTACTGACTCTGAACTTCCTCTTACTAACTGAACAGCTTCTGAACTCTTAATCTCCAGAAGAACTAACTTTTGATCAGTGCTGTGCCTTATGTATCCTCTGGGGGCTGGCACAACTCTGACATCACCAACCAGGGAGTCAGAGCCTGTGACCACTACCATCATTACATAGGGCACCTCACCAGGGTGTGAGGGCAAACCTCCATAATTACTGCTGGCATGCCCACAACTTACCAGGCCTTACTGTCAGCAGGAGAGATGACTGCAGCCATTTTACAGCATGGTTACATATATAACACCCTTAGGAGATAATACCACCAAAGGAAAAGACCACATAAAATTTTAATCCCTTTATGAAACCAAGTGATCACTATAGGGGATAGTGGTTTCAAATCAAACTACAACATAGTAGCATAAAGTGCAGTGACTCGGTGATGTGTAGAGTGGTGTAGAACGTATCCACTGCTAGTAATGAGATTATGCATAGAGTAAGAAGTCGTAGACTAAGGCTTCCTACAGATCGAGTGTTGTGTGATTAACTGCGCATGCGCATAATGTTCCATATGCAGTGACTTGTATAGCTTTTTGTTAACTCCCTAATACTGTTTGTAGAGGGAAGACAACCAGCCCACTGACGGATTTCTCGCTGGTAAGTATAAGTAGGGTATGAACTAATCGTTTTATCATCCGTGGGGTTATAGTTTGTACACGTGCACTAATTTCATTCTGGCCTGTATCCTACATAATGATTGCTTAATGTTTATAAGTTACATCACGTATTTCTTTGAAGTTCAATGGAATTTTTATAAGCTTTTGCAGGAATACACAGATGGAATAGTTATATATATGAGACCCGTTGGCCTTTAAACAGAAATTTAGTCATGGCTATTGCTAGGTATGGTGCTGGTTACCTGTTTGGCACAGGAGAGCAGAGGTACCCGCGATGGTGTGGGGGAAGACAGGCAGACTTTTAGGGATTCCTCTGTTCTTTTTCTTGGTGACAGCGCTTCCAGACCAAGGGGGCTTCAGCAAGGCTGAAGGGGGTCCCGCTATGACAATCCTTATTCATAATACTCCTTCCACACAGACTGCCGCGGAGCCAGAAGTATAAATGGGGATGGTCTTTATTATTGCAGCCACTGCGATGTTGTTACAGCGAATGCTTTAGTGGATAAGGTAGATCCCTGGCTTCTGGATGGTACTGGCCTGCTGGTGATAGTGAGGCCTCTCTGGATTGAATTAATTTCCTCAGCCCATGAGGGACTGAGCACATGTCTCTCTCCCCCAGCCGGGAGGAGATCTCAGAGCTCCTACCCCATGAAGGGATAGTTTGGAACCCCAATCACAAACTGAAGGACCCACCCCTAAGGGGCTTAACTTCATACTATAATTTAGGTACTTCCTTCCTGTAGCTCGAAGAGGGAGGGCCCAGCACATGCACCACCACTCCTGTCACTCAGGAAGTCAGCATGAGGAGGGGGAAACCCCCATATGACAGCCTGTCACTGTCTGTGTCTTACTAGAACTTATATGACAGTGTAGGTAGAAAGATAGCTGGACACGCCATCGCTATACTTGTATAAATATTTAACAAACCCCTTTACCCCGCCGGAGTCCCCAAACATTTTGACAGCCCCACACACTGCCAAGATGATAGATGATTCTTGTCATCTAAATTTAGCATAGTTTGAACTTGATGGACGTATGTCTTTTTTCAACCTCATCGACTATGTAACTATGTACTACTGTATGTAACCTCATCCCAACCTTCAAGCATGATGACGGGAGTGTGATGGTTTGGGGCTGCTTTGTTGCCTCAGGACGGCTTGCCATCATTGACACACCCATGAATGCTGCATTGTATCAGAAGATTCTAGAAGAGAATGTCAAGTATTCCATCCGTGAGCTGAAGCTGAAGTGAAAGCGGGTCATGCAGCAAGACAATGATCCTAAACATACAAGCAGGTCTACAAAAGAACGGATGCAGAAGAAGAAATTCCGTGTTTCATAATGACTTAGTCAAAGTCCGGACCTAAACCCCATCAAAACATTGTGGCAGGACCTGAAGCGAGCTGTCCTTGCAAGAAATCCCTCAAATGTCACTGTGTTGAAGCAATTTTGTAAGGAGGGATGGGCCAAAATTCCTCAAAACCGATGTGCGAGACTGACCGGCAGTTACAGGGAACGCTTAGTTGAAGTCATTGCTGCTCAAGAGGGATCATAACATTGCGTAAAACAAGAAATGAAAACAAATGGTCATTTATTCCATAGAAACAGGCGTACACACAGTGGATTACAAAATAGAAGAGAAAACGCACTTACTGGGGGCCTGGGCAGCAAAACCAGACTTTCCTACAGTAGAGGCAACTCTTATTCGAACAAAAACCAGTGGCAATTCCCCAAAAAAACCAGGAAACACCCAGGTACATTCTGAATACATGATCTGTGTGTTTGGAGTGGTGCTCAAAAAGTGCTGGGACTGTATTAAAGGAAGGGAGCATAAACTGGGTAATCCACAAGTAAATAATTAGTACTGAGCCTTTGGAGGGCATAAGATACCCTGAAGGTTGGGGTGGGTTGCCCAAGGACAGCCCCCCCCTTCCTCATTGGGTTAGCCCCAGGTATAGTACTCACTGTAGTTTTCTTCTTCCTTCCCCAGTCTCCCTTCCAGAGCGTGCAGCTGTAGTAGAATATGTATCCAAAGCCAGGGTGTGCAGCGCACAGCAGTAATGAAAGAGTAGGTCTTGCAAAAAATGAGTCCTTTATTGACAATTCATAATGATGTGGGACAGCAGCAAACCTTCAACGCGTTTCGTTCAAAGGAACTTTATCAAGAAGTTGAAGGTTTGCTGCTGTCCCACATCATTATGAATTGTCAATAAAGGACTCATTTTTTGCAAGACCTGCTCTTTCATTACTGCTGTGCGCTGCACACCCTGGCTTTGGATACATTCTGAATACATGCCTTAAACTTTCCTTAAACTAGCCCCAGCATTTCTGCATTGATTAATGGCCTATCAGATTAACAGCGGAGGTCCCTGGCAGTCCCATTCAAACTGAATTGGACTGCCAAGGATCCCTGCTGTGTTAATCCTATGGGTCGTTAGTCAATGCAGAAATGCCTTAAACGTGCCTCAAACTAGCCCAGCACATACCCAGCATATACCCAGCACATACCCAGCACATACCCAGCACACACCCAGCACACACCCAGCACACACCCAGCACACACCCAGCACACACCCAGCACACACCCAGCACACACCCAGCACACACCCAGCACACACCCAGCACACACCCAGCACACACCCAGCACACACCCAGCACACACCCAGCACACACCCAGCACACACCCAGCACACACCCAGCACATACCCAGCACACACCCAGCACACACCCAGCACACACCCAGCACATACCCAGCACACACCCAGCACACACCCAGCACACACCCAGCACACACCCAGCACACACCCAGCACACACCCAGCACACACCCAGAACATACCCAGCACATACCCAGAACATACCCAGCACACACCCAGCACATACCCAGAACATACCCAGCACACACCCAGCACATACCCAGAACATACCCAGCACATACCCAGCACACACCCAGCACACACCCAGCACACACCCAGCACACACCCAGCACACACCCAGCACACACCCAGAACATACCCAGCACACACCCAGAATGTAACCCGGCTAGTTTACGGCAAATGTTAGAATAAACGTTGCCTCTACTGTAGCTTCTCTGGGACGTAAAATAAAGTTTGTAATTGACAGGGACTTAGCCCGAAATGCCCTGGAACTCAAATCGGCATGGAGTTCCTGACACCACCGCTGTATCCGCTCCGTAAACACCGAAATCACTTGACCGGGAGATGGTACCAAACGTCCTGGTACTCTTTTCGGCAGCAATCCCAGCCGCGACCGCTACGTCCTTCTCTCAGAACTTGGCCCCAAAATGTGGGACATAGAAAATTTCTCGCCTTGAAATCTCCGAAGCCGGCTCGCGTCTATTTCTATCTGAGCATCTTTTGGTGATTTCAAATTTGCTGCTGCTGTCTTGGCACTTAGAATCTGAGTGAATCTCGCGAACCGATTGGCTGCTGGCTTTCTTATAGTAGTTCGACTTCATTCATGAAATACTCAAGCCAATCCGAACGTGGGAGAAATCCTACCGGCCAATCAGAGCGTTGCCAGTATATCTAAGCCAGGCAAGCACGGAATCTGACAGGGGCATGCTCCAACCTGGCACCTCTGTTACTTGTCAATCAGAAGCCACCCGCTGGGTTAGGCTCCTCAAGGTCTGGGCTGGGAAAATGGTGGTCCGAGGACTTCCATTCATCCCAGAACGTGAGTACTTGAGGCTAACTCTGCTGCCCAAATGGCTTTCCCACCTTGGCAACCTCTGAGGCTTTCATGTCCGGGACCCGAGCAGACTTGGTGGCACCAAGCTTGGTAGTGAAATGGTCTCTCGGAACCATGGACCTGGAAGTCCCCAGCTCATAATACTGTGCGTGAGCATTTCCTCTTAAACACACTGTTAATAAAAATATGTTCACATTTTTCTTCTACGTAAGTCCTTTAGTTACGGGGATTGACTGAAAAGACGCGCACGTTCATTTTCAGCAGTCGTAGCTCTTCCTATAGTGAAAACTATTTCTAAGTAGGACGAAATAACGCTTAGGTTCATTTTCAGGGCTACATTCAAAATACATTGAAAACTGGACTTAGGGCCTCATGCAGTAAAGGTTGATAAAAAATATCGCCAGCCCATTTAAATCGCCGTTTTTTGGGCGTTGCTATCACAGTATTCATAAAGCCTTCATTACCGTTCATAGCAAAATTCCCAAAATGAACGATTTGCTGCCAGCGATAGCATCGACCCTCTGAAAAGGCCTAACCCGGCGATACATTTCTGCTCAGGGAGAGCTGCTCAGAGAGAGACGCCTCTCACAGCGAAAATGTCGCCCGAAAATTATGTTTTTTAATATACATTTTATTCCTAGTGTAGATGTGCAGGGGGTCTCCGGAGCTGAACCGTGTTGGTTTCAGGTCCCGGGACCCCCTGCTTCCCGAGATACAGGCCCCTTTATGGGGTGCTGGTACCTCCAATGCATGGAGATATCCCGATCACGTGACGCGGGACATCTCCATGCATAGGAGATACCGACACCCCATAAAGGGGCCTGTATTGTATTGTATGTCTTTATTTATATAGCGCCAAAAGTGTACTCAGCGCTTCACAAAGAGTACAGTACAGGGAATTATAATAATACAATAAGTGCAGCAAAATGAGACAATGGGAAAGGAAATCCCTGCCCCGAAGAGCTTACAATCTAAAAGGTTTAATGGGAAACTTACAGAGACAGCAGGTAAGGGAGTAAGTGCTGTAGATGGCAGTGCTTGGTCACAATGGGTGTGGTAGCAGTGACTGAATGTGGGACAATAGCCATGAGTGCAGGCTGTTGGGATGCTTGATTTGTGGGGCAAGTTTTCAGGTTAGTCAGTGTTAAATGAAAAGTTTATCACCTGTAACCCATGTCCCCCCCCCCCCCCGGACACAGATCGCTCTCTAGGGTGTAGTGAGGACTGGCTACATGTACTTGGGTGGTGCGTACCTGCTTGGAACAGGAGGGCCTGAGTCTCCCGCTGTGGTGTTGGGGACAACAGGACCAGGCTTCTGGGGTAATGGCCTTCATTCTTTAGCAACGGTGCAGCGCCTCCATTCTCTATAAGCCCCAGGGATATGGGGTAGGACCCTTACAGAGAAAGAACCCTGGTCCCAGGGTGAATGCTCCAGAACTCACACACAGTCTTATGTAAAACAGCAGACGTGTCTTTATTGTCTTGTAATACTTTGAGGTAGTACACAGCAGGTCATGCACTTCAGCAGTTCCAATACAGCAGGGCTCCCAAATAGAATCCCTCCTTTTGTCCTCTCCTTCTCCTCCAGACTATGTCCCTGCAGGATGGTCTGGATGGGGCCTCAATACCCCTGCCTCCACTCCCCCAGTGGGGTAGGCCCTCTGGGTGAGGCTAGATGACTTTCCCCTCACCCCCTGAACAGGGTAACGGGCCTTGGTCCACCTCTATAGTCCTGTCCGCTCTACTCAGAGGGGCTCTGAGGTCTCTCCTACAAATATCACTCTCACGTTGGGCAGGGCCTCTCAGATCAGGCATGCGCTCTGCTGGGTCTTACTACACTTCAGACCAGCACTCTCCTCCGCTCCAGGACATCACTCCACATACTCCCTACAGGCTCTCCACAGACTGCCAGTCCTGACACACTGCTTTCCAGACTCTGCTCTAGCTCAGACTGACATCCTCACAGAATGGGGCCTTCTGAACTGTCACCTCTTCCTCTCAGCTCTGACTCACTCACAGCCTGAACTAACAGAACCAATTGAACAGACACACACAGGACAGCCCACTAAATAGAGTCAGCCCTGCCCCTCATGATGTCAGCAGGACCTCCCCTCTGTCTAGGCCTGCACAGAGTCAGGGGGGCCCGCCTCCATCACTCCAGGCAGGGCTTGAAGGGGGGAAAACCCATGGTTACTACTGGCGCCTGCCCTTACCAGGGCTTACTCCAGTAGGAGAAGGATAAGTAGCCCGCACTACCTTACAGGGGCTACACTCTCCCTCTGGTGGAATCCAATGGTCCCCACTTGGACCTACTTTTAGCAGCACCATCCTGCAGTGAACAAACCTGGGAACACAAACACAAAACATTGCAGTTATCGTATTATCTGAATACAGTTACTCCCAACGGGGAGAACCTTAATAATAATGCTTCGGATCAGGCTTCCGCATCCTTCTACCATTATGGTCAGTTATGGTCACATGATATGACTGTACCGACCCAGACTCAGGCCGATATATTACATTGTGCATGTATATGCCCCATCCTATACTCCAGATCCTGACCAACTCACTGATCCTGTCCTGATTATGATAACCTGCCTTACCAAATTTCGTCCGCAAGTACTCTTGCACGGCTTCTCGGAGCCAACTATCTCTGTTCTCCTCGATCTCTCGCATTATGGGTTCAGGCACATAAGGGTATTCATAACCATGGGACTGCTTATACCTATCCACTATGGCTCTGTCTGCTCGGCTCAACTTAGTCAAGGTCTTCCGACCCGCCCTGCTTGGCAGCACCCAAAACTCTTGTTCTACAGGAGCAACATCGTCATATAATATACTCGGTCCCTTTGGCAGAATGATCTTTTGCTCTATCTCCCTGTACCGATGCTCCAGTTCATCCGCCACCTCCTGGGGAGTATAGGCACCTACCGCCCACCAATAATCGACTATTGCAGCTGCCATTGCTGCTTTCTGTGGAGAGAACAGCGCTCCCGGGCCCCTTTTCCAGTCGGACCCGGAAGTGATGTCATCGTCGGCGCCCGCGGAATCTCCATCTGCTCCGTGGTCACGCACCGGAAGTGCGTCGAGGACCGGAAGGGGTGGTGGTGGATCATCCGGTCCGCGGACGGTCAGGTAGGCCGCATCCCTCTTCGTGACGTCCTCTGCAGGTTCCATCTTCGCCTGGCGGGGGTAAAGGGGTGGTGAAGTCTCCTTACCGCTCCGATGCCGGCTGGTGATCTTTGGTTCCTCCGGAGCCGTATCCAATGTCACACTACCGACACGTTTAATCCGAGCAGGGCTAGTTCCGCAAGCCGGGGGATGCCCCGGCTTGCTAGCCCCACTCCCTCGGCGTGCCGCGCGTCACCGATGCGCGGTCATGCGTCATCGGGTGTCAGCGCCCCCTGCACGCGCGTCCAGGGCTCCCCGAGGGAGTCCTGGTGTCCCGCGATGTGGGGGATGGCGGCAGGGGGTTCCGGGGGACCCGGCGGACCCGGCAGCGGGAGGGAGAGCGCCCCGATCGGAGGGCGCTCTTCCGCTGCTTTGGCGTGCGCCCGGCACCCTCCGGCGCGCGCCAGGTTACTGCTGCGGCCGAGAACGGGCAAATGCTCGAATAAACTCGGCCGCAGCAGTCATCTCCGCCGCACTGGGAGTCACCACGGCCGTGGGACTTCTACGGGCCGCGGGCCGCACCAGCGCTCGCCGTTGGAAGGTGACCGGACTCGTCTGCTCCCTCTCTCCGGTAAGTGGACCACCATCTTGGTTACAGCTGGGGTGGTTCGCCGGTAGGCGCATCGCCACCGATGGGACGCCATCATCCTCCTCCGAAGATATTATGATTGGATCCTCCGCAAGGGAGTCACCGGGTTCTTGGGCGGTACCGCCAGTGGGTAGTGGTACAAAACGGGCTCGCTCTGGTACCTCCACTGCGGTCGCGCTCTTCTCTCGGCTCAATAGCTGGCTGGGCCTTGGTTCCTACCGCATGGGTGATGCGGGGAACTAGGGCCGCCTCGTCTCTTGTCTCCACCACCTCCGTTAGTGTTCCCGGAGAGGCACCCCGCGGGGTCTCGATCAGTGGCCATGGCTCATTAGGCCACAGGTAGTATGTGCCACATTTAGGGCATCGTGCTTTCGTGCCTGGGACCTGTCCGGGTGTCCCGCAGTGGATGCACAGGCACCGGAGGTACTCGTGGCCCTCAATCTCCACTACCAGTAAGCCTCCTGGAAGCTGGTAAATTGTGGTGCTTAGTTCTGACACAGTTAGTTCCGGGGTGGAACAGTTCATTGTTTCAGCTCCTTGCTCTTCGAATGTCAGACAGAAGTGAAGGATAGATTGTAGGGGAGACAGGTGAGAGGCAGGAAGGCCGGACAGCAGGAGGTTACAGTAATCAAGACGGGAGAGAATGAGGGCCTGAGTCAGAGTTTTAGCAGTCGAGCAACATAGGAAAGGGCGTATCTTAGTTATATTGCGGAGGAAAAAGCGACAGGTTTTAGAAATGTTTTGAATGTGAGGGGCGAATGTGAGAGAGGAGTCGAGTGTGACCCCTAGGCAGCGTGCTTGGGCTACTGGGTGAATGATCGTAGTTCCAACAGTAATGTGGAAGGAGGTAGTAGGGCCAGGTTTGGGAGGAAGTATGAGGAGCTCTGTTCTAGCCATGTTGAGTTTAAGGCGGCGGAGGGCTATCCAGGATGATATAGCAGAGAGACATTCAGAAACTTTGGTTTGTATAGCAGGTGTAAGGTCAGGGGTTGAAAATTTGCGTGTCGTCAGCATAGAGGTGATAATTAAACCCAAAAGATATTATTAGGTCACCTAGAGAGAGTGTGTATAGAGAAAAGAGAAGAGGTCCCAGGACAGAGCCCTGGGGTACCCCCACAGAGAGATCAATAGAGGAGGAGGTGTTAGCAGAAGAGACACTAAAAGTACGATGGGAGAGGTAGGATAACACTTAAATGTTACACTTTGATGTTACACAAAGTCTGTACAGTATCTCGGGAAGCAGGGGGTCCCCGGACCTCAAACCAAAGCGGTTCGTCTCCGGAGATCCCCTGCACATATACACTAAGAATTAAATGTATATTATAAAACATTTATTAAGCAACAATACACCCCCCCTCCGTGTCCCCTCATAATGTTAAACCATTATTTATTTTTTAACATACACTGTTAATACTCCTGTAGTCCCCGGTAGTCCCGATGGATGTCCGCAGGCCTCACAGTGCAGCAGAGGGGGGTGCCCACAGTGTCTGGGGGTCTCCGAGTGGTCCCTACTAGTTGCCGTGGGCTGCCAGGTGGTCCCGCGGGTCACCGTGGGCCACAATGGCATCCATGGATGGGCCCACGAGTGTCTGGGGGTCCCCGGGTCAACCCCACTGGTGTCTGAGGCCCTTGGGTGGTTCTCACGGAGGTCTGGGGGCCCTCTGGTTATCCCTGCAGGCCCCCAGTTCTTCCCCGCAGGTGTCCCCCGTGGGTCCGCTGGTGGTACCCATGGGCATCCGGGGGTCCTCAGGTGGCCTCCATAGGTCACCGCAGACCTAAGGTACCAACCCTGTATGTAAACAAATAAACATGGCCTACATTTCAATCAATTCCCTCCACACCCCCCCCACACCAAACACATACAGTACAGTAATGGGCAAAATAACTATTATCCAGATAGGGATAATAGATTATTTGCCCATTATTAAACACAACATTAACCAGCATAAATAAAGTAAATAAATATAGTTCTACTTACCACAGCAATGTGATGTGCGTCCTGTGATGTGCGTCCCCTGCAGGTCCCTGTCCTCCATTGCCAGAGAAATACATACCAAATTCATTCTAATGTCCCCTAACCCCTTAATCCCCTTAGCGGTTAATAACCACTATAGTAATTAAGGGGTTAACCCACCCTGCCACGCTACCCACCCGGGAGGCCTAAGCACCCACCCCGGACCCACTATACCCACTCTGTACCCATTGAGTAGTACAGTGGTACATCATACCGATATAATAATATGGGCATGATAAGCCTCTATAGCACTCAATGGGCACCCTAATCACAATACATTCATGCACCAGACACACAATAATAAAACATTACAAAACTCCAAAAAAACACAATTCACTAAATAAAAACACTAGCCAGCTGATCCAATTAATACAAGCAATAACCAGATCAACAATTAATTCATAAGACCATTAACCAATCAAAACAATTAATACAACAATAATGAATTAATTGAAACATTAAACGACAAATAAATACATTTTAAAAATATCAGAAACAACCATTAAACGCATTAGCCAACACAATACATCATTCATTAAAAATGAAAAACAGTCGTCAACATTTTATTTCAATAAAGCAGAAAAATACCAAACAATTACATCCACATAAGAATCTGACATTGAAAAAAACAGCAGCAATACAAAGCCAGAAATGCCCCCCAAATATTGTCCTAATAATGTATGGATCTGTACCCTAAAGTGGTACAGATTCATATATTATCACTCAATGTGCCCACATTTTTTTTCAAAATACACATCCAATGTAAAAACCTGTAAAAAAATACATTTACAAACATTCAATATATTACTTACCATTAGAAGCGGTGGCCCTCAGACTCCCGGGGTAACAGGAAGCTCACGTACCTTGAAGGCCTCCAACAGCATCCGATGCCATCAGCCATGAAGATCCGGATCAGGCACCCAAATCTTCTTTCTTCTATCTTTAATTAGCTTCTTCTATCTTCATCTGTCACTATTTCTTGATCTTCTTAATCTTCTATCTTCATCTGTCAATCCAAAAAGCCCCATGGTAGAACCTGTTAAAGCGTAGAAATAAAATCAATGAGTCAAGGGTTCAAAAATGTAACAACATGAGTTTATCTGTACCAAGGCACAATTGGGAGACAAGAATTCAGAAAGAACTCAAGCCTCTGAAAACATATTGCTTGGATCACATTTTTATACATTTCAAAATGAGTAATACACCCCTTAAGGGGGCTGGCTTAGAGATAAATAATAATATGATGACATGCAAAAATACATATTGGTTGATACATAAATATGCTGCATATACTATATTCTTATCGATAATTTACCATAATGTGGGCCTCTTAACCTTGTGACATAAGGGAGTTACTCTGTTCAGCCCTGTATACACTGTAACAGTTAGATAATAAAGCCTAAGTTCAGCAGGAATGTCTAAGACAGGAGAAATCGCTTACGAATGCTATTTCAATTTATTACATGACTCGTAGGAATTACACAAGGGTGGGTTAGATCCAGAAGCGATACTCTGCAGAATCAAACATTCACAGTTCATTCATTCACGAATGAAACAAATAAACATTCATATAAGCAAACACTCAGAAAATGGTGGTTTAGGCCAAAATGGAGGTGATGATAGCCACACACATTATCTCAATCTTCACAAACCCAACCGATGTTGTATAGAGCCTGTCACGGTAGCTTGTGACAGGGTATAATTCACACCAAAATATCTGGGTTGAATTGAACACGACTTAGATATAATAAATATAGTTTATTCCTTAAAGAAGGAGAACACACAAGATGATACAAATAACAGACAAAATATGGACACTTACTTAAGGGTTGGACAATGAAGCAATCAGGTACAGGATTGGCAATTCATTCAGCAATACAGGTTCAAATGAAGACATCACAAAAGACAATGGGTATAGGGCTTACACTTGTTTATATGGATTTTCAGCCCCATTCCCTAACATTTGGGCGCCTGAAAGTCTAGCAGACTTCTTTGTAGTCAGGAAACCCGTTTGTCTGTAAGTGTGAATTATGACACTTATAGACCACTCAGGCTCTGCGTTTCTCCGCCCTATTGTACACAATCAGAGTGGTCAGGTCTTTGATCAGGGAGGCTGTTTCTAGACAAATGGTTGCCATCCTGAACATTAACATAAAGCAGATCCAGTAACTTTCCCGGGTTTTATCCCAGCCTTGAAAAACAGTATATTCTTTAATATCATATCATATGAGAGATAAAAGGACCCAGTCTTCCAGCACTCTATCACAACAAATGTAGAATTGTAAATTTAAAATACTTTATTAATAACCAAGAATAAAAAATAAGGTGTTAAAACGTAATTAAACGGTGTATTACAACAGCACTTGACTGTATCCTTCATAACCCTTCCGTGGTTAGGTGGGTAGATATAGTAATAAGATCCCTTATAGATATTCGGGATCAAGGCGCTATATGTTATAGCTTCCTAAAAGATATAGGAGATGGGTCTATTGGAGCTCACTTATAGGTTGATCTCAGTATTAGTGTATCAGTGCATGTGTTACGCACTCAAATGATATACCAATAATGTAAGCGTTCTATGGCATAGTAAGCGAAAGGTCAGACCATATCTGCCCCTGCTTGAAATAGCGCTGCTCGCTTGATAATCTCGCTAACATTAAAGGTGCTAGGTCTATGGTGGAATCATATTGTGCCCACAAATGAAATAAAGCGCAGGCTAATAAGCAAACAATAGGTAAGGTATAATATAGTTGGCATTGATCGGGTGTGTGATTTGTATACCATGGACACCTATACTGCAGAAAAGTAATTGATGCAGACCACCATATGTGCTGCTGATAATGTCGTTGGATTTATGGGTGTGCTCTTAATCCACAGAGCTCACCTATATTATCAGTTGAGTATGGCTGCATCAATATTGAGCTTTTTGGTGCAATGTGATTACCAGTCGTACATTAGCCATTCTGTTAGAATCCACATGAATATTCGCCCCCCCTACAAACTGGTATTAGGTATATATCTGTTACTAAAGGGTTAATAAGGGGGGGGGTGATCTCACAGTGTTTTTCATCCCATCAGTAACCCCACAGACACCCGCTTTACCTATCGGTTGACACTGTTGGCATTTTGTCAGTGTACTCACCGAATACTGGCAGACTAACTTTTGAGCAGTTAACAGCGTTGATACCAGCTCTAGCCACCACAATTACAGTGGAGGTTGCTTTAATATTAGCCGCCTCCTTCATGCACCACATCACTCAGCCCTGGGATCAGTGACTATGAATGTGCGCTAGGTGTATTTATGTGGATTCTAACAGAATGGCTAATGTACTGTACGACTGGTAATTACATTGCACCATCAAGCTCAATATTGATGCAGCCATACTCAACTGATATTATAGGTGAGCTCTGTGGATTAAGAGCACACCCATAAATCCTACGACATATCAGCAGCACATATGGTGGTCTGCATCAATTACTTTTCTGCAGTATAGGTGTCCATGGTATACAAATCACACACCTGATCAATGCCAACTATATTATACCTTACCTATTGTTTGCTTATTAGCCTGCGCTTTATTTCATTTGTGGGCACAATATGATTCCACCATAGACCTAGCACCTTTAACGCTAGAGAGATTATCAAGCAAGCAGCGCTATTTCAAGCAGGGGCAGATATGGTCTAACCTGTCGCTTACTATGCCATAGAACGCTTACATTATTGGTATATCATCTGAGTGCGCAACACATGCACTGATACACTAATACTGAGATCAACCTCTTAGTGAGCTCCAATAGACCCATCTCCTATATCTTTTAGGAAGCTATAACATATAGCGTCTTGATCCCGAATATCTATAAGGGATCTTATTACTATATCTACCCACCTAACCACGGATGGGTTATGAAGGATACAGTCAAGTGCTGTTGTAATACACCGTTTAATTACGTTTTTACACCCTATTTTTTATTCTTGGTTATTAATAAAGTATTTTAAATTTACAATTCTACATTTGTTGTGATAGAGTGCTGGAAGACTGGGTCCTTTTTTCTCTCATATGATATAATCAGTCTCCATCCAGTCAGCACCTCACTGTGGTTAGCATAAGCTGTGCGGGTTTTTCTTGTGTGTATTATTCTTTAATATCTACATATATTAAAATAATCCGTTCTGTGGGTCTGAACAGGCTGAAATTTGCTAGGTCCTCATGCCGGAGGACCCTTGCCACAGTGGCCAAACATCAGCCTTCCACGACCCCCAGAACCGGAGATACTCAAACCAATTTTAAAATCCCCTATTAACTTTAATGCAGGATTCTCTGCTATAAGCTAAAAGAAATCTCTGCGTTTCACTCTCCCATTGAAATCAATCGGCTCCTCCGCTATAGGCTTTCAATGGAGCAACTCCACCATTGAAGTCAATGGGGAAATCACAATTTTCACATTTGCCCATACTCCGTCTGGTTGATCGGAGAGGGCTAGAAATGGCCATACAGTCATGCCGGAACAGTGACTACCTACGACCAAAACCCCCACCCTCTGGTACTCACAGAACCGGAGATATAGGCTTACACTTTTCACACTTTCGGACTTAGCCGTTTCAAAGCCACGCGGCTTTCCTCCATTAGAATCAATATGGCCGGCGCCGCCATAGGATTCAATGGGACCTCCGCTCCCATTAGAGTCAATGGCGCGACCCTCGTGGTGAGCGCGACCCTTTATGGGGGTCCTTAATTCTCGGACCCGGTGGTGGTCGAGTGTGGGGGTTCTTAGGGTCTAGGGGTAAAAATAATTTTATTCCTGGGTGCCCTAGAACCTAAGTTTCCCACGCCAATTGTGATTGAACTTGACCTAGTGTGATCAAAGCTCTTTTTTAGATATTGTATCCGGTCTGCAGTTTGGATGGGTGCCAACCCGTTCCTGGAGGTCGGTGTCGAGGAATCCCATTGAAATGAATGACTCCATTGACTTACAATGGGGAACTGCCGCACCTCCTCTCGGGAGCCACCTGCAGGTCTTCTGATGAAAATGGGTCCAAATCGCCAGTTTCCCCATAGGATCGTATGGAGCTGCAACGGCAACCTATGGGGAGCTGCAAAATGGAGCCTGCAAAGGCGGGAAAATGGAACAAAGGGCTATAATCACTCCTTAACTATTAACCCTTTCCCTCCTGCATCAATCCCAGTGTATGTGTTTGTGCAGACACTGGAATGGGAACAATACATATTTACAGGGGAATACACATTTGGGTGCTGAAGCAGGGTAAAAACACATTACTGGACCACAGTCCAGTTAACCCCTTGCTTCCCAAGTGAGAGCAGGGGGTGGCCAAATGGGGTGTAACCCCTTTAATACCGGGCCAAACCCCCTCTCCCAGGACAGTCTTATCATCTTCTTGGGCTCAAATGAGGCGTCACGGCCTTAAATAGGTCTTGTGACATCACATTTTGCCTCAAAATGGTTTAACAGCCACCTGATTGGCTGTTTAAACCATGTGCCGACTTTAATTTTTTTTATGACGTCATTTAAAAGGAATGATGCCAGCCAATCAGAATGCCTGTGCTTCATTTGCCTGTATGTACCTTTATTTTTCTCTATTTACATTAATATTTTACAATATACGCTTACTGCATAGACCCCTTAGACTTAAAAACAGCCTTGCAACTTAATGGATGGTTGGAGCACATGTACCGGTTCTGGTGATCTGGGCATATACTGGGGGACCCCCACTAACTTAGGGACCCCTGACTGTACCCGGGATACACATATCCCTATGCCCCCTTTTACCTTTCTGGTCTGTGCTGAAGCAGTGAAACCTGGCGGTGAGTCGCGTAACTGCTTTCAATTGTGACCGAGGTGGTGTTTCTAAATGTCCCCAGGAATCTGACCTGATTCCCGGATACATTTTTGGGGCGTCCAGCATCTCTGGACCCCTTCTACCTAGACACATTCTGACAACAGTTTTACCGCAATCCCCCCTCCCCCCCTTGAAACTCACAGCCTCTCTATCTCCACTGGTTAGCACTCCTGGAAAGGTAAAACACACAAATTATTTATTGTCATACAATTACATTCATGTCATGTATAACAAATGGGTCCAAGAGCTGACACTCTAATCCCCACAATATGGCTCCCAGGTTACCAGCCGGGCATAATACCTTTATTGATGGCCTGGTTACCCCCTCACCGTCAAACAGTATCACTACAACTGGTTAAAACACAGAAAGAGAACGTGAAAATGGTGAATAAAATCTAAAAAATAAAATGTGTGGTGGGCCAGAACAGGGCCACAGTGCGCGCTCGTGTTTCATGCTGCCAGTGCTTCTGGGGAGGGAAGTTACGCACAGATAAAGATTATATAAAAGGGGGGTCTTTATTAAACTTTCCCCTGACTAAGGCAGTCTGTGTCCTTCCGGGGGACGTCCTCTGGATGCTGAAGGGAACCGGGGAAGGTTAGGGATGTCCTCTCCCTGTTTTCCATCTCTTGGTGGGCAGTCATGTCAGGCCCTGGTCTGGCTACGTTTACAGAATGATCAAGAGGTGATCACAAAAAGATGCCCACTTAATTGCACTCAGCCTAATTGTCGTAGTTTATAAGACACAACAGTAAGCGTCAACACTATGCATATATGATGCAAACACCAGGGAGGGTAAGTACAAAATAATAACATTTTATTTAAACTCTTCTATATGAAAAAAGATATATACACACTATAATAAAATAAAATATTAAAACCGAAGTGTGCCTATTATTTACACAGTATACACCAGATCATGCATATAGATCCCCAAAGTGTAGTTAGATATCACCTGTGTTATAACCAAATCTATCACTGATATCAAGTTACAGTACAGATATCAAGTTCTACAGGTAATTGGGGTAAAATGTATATGCAGAAACTGGAGAGCAAAAGGAAAATACCCAATAATGGGCTGTACTTACCCCTCCATGTACAGCCCATTATTGGGTATTTTCCTTTTGCTCTCCAGTTTCTGCATATACATTTTACCCCAATTACCTGTAGAACTTGATATCTGTACTGTAACTTGATATCAGTGATAGATTTGGTTATAACACAGGTGATATCTAACTACACTTTGGGGATCTATATGCATGATCTGGTGTATACTGTGTAAATAATAGGCACACTTCGGTTTTAATATTTTATTTTATTATAGTGTGTATATATCTTTTTTCATATAGAAGAGTTTAAATAAAATGTTATTATTTTGTACTTACCCTCCCTGGTGTTTGCATCATATATGCATAGTGTTGACGCTTACTGTTGTGTCTTATAAACTACGACAATTAGGCTGAGTGCAATTAAGTGGGCATCTTTATTTTTTTATTTTGTTCATATATCATGTACATACAGTATATATGTTGATAACATAATACAAGATCGACATGCAACGTATGTAACCCCAATATGTGTGAGGACTTACATTTACAGACAAACCAGGCAGACAAACAAACGTACGTATAGTCCCCGGGATAGGGGGGAAAAGAAAAGAAGGGAGGGGAAGGGGGTATGGGAGATGGGGATGTGTGGGTTTCTCCTACTGTGGCTCCGCCTCTGTCGTGCTCCAGCTGGCTCTCTGCGTCCGGGGAGTCAGTGTGCTCCCCTTATATCGGTCCTGATTCACCTTCCGGTCCCTGTCTGCTGTTCTCTAGATATTCTCTGGGGGCGTAATGTGAGCAGATATGTTCTGCCCTGTTCAACTCTCCTGGGTCCCCGTTCAAGGGAGAACACATTTTCCTCTATCAGTGCCAGATTGTGGTCCTCTCCACCCCCGGGATGTCTGTTTGGGCTAACCATGGTAGCCAGACTTTTAGGAAATTTGTACCAGTGTCGTTGACCAAACTTGTCAACTTCTCCATCTGGCAAACTGACCAAATTCAGTTCCGAATTTTAGTAATTGATGGAATTTCATTCTGTTTCCAGCGTGCTGCGATCTCTCCTTTAACCGCCATAGCAAAGTGAGCTATTAGTTTGTTCTCTCCTCTGGTAAACCCTTCATCTGGCCTGTTCAGAAGGAACAGCCATGGGTCAAATGGTACGGGTTTACCTGTAATCTTGTTCAACCAGTCTTTAATTGAATCCCAGACTGGGACGATCTTGGGACAAGACCACAACATGTGTAACAGGTCTGCCTGCTGTCCACATTGTCTAGGACACAATGGGGAGTAACTGGGCAGAAATGTAGTTAGTTTTTTGGGGGTGTGGTACCAGCGCATCATGACCTTATATGCTTTCTCCCTTAAGGTCGTGCACATGGAGCTTTTGGATGTCGCCGTCACAATCTTTGTCCATTCCTCCAGCTCCAGCTCCTCTCCTAAGTCTTTCTCCCAGTTAGTCATATATCCCGTTTTGTTCGTCACAGTCGCGCTAGAACCGGTCACCTCTTTGTACATCTGCGATGTGAGTCCCGCTGTGGATGTCCCTGATCGACAGAGCTTTTCAAGATTTGCCATGGGGGTATGCGGCTGGACATTCTGATAGAATGCCCTGATCTGGAGGTATCTAAAGAACTCGGCATTGGGGATATTTTTGTCAGATTTAAGTAGATCGAATGTTTGTATGCCTCGTCTCCCTTCCAGGTCTATCAATCTCTTGATGTTTTTTTGTTTCCAGATAGTGAATTCTGCGCTGGACTGGCCCGGAGCAAAAAGTGGGTTGTCCTGCAATGGCGTCATGCCCGATGCCCTATGGGTCAATGTACATTTAAGCCTAGTGACCTCTCATACCGAGAGCGAGTTGGTCATTGAGGATAGCGGCAATTTGGCGCCTACTTGCACCTTTTTGTGGTATCAAATCAGATGCTCCAGTTCCACGGGGGAGCAAACTTCTCTTTCTAGCGCGACCCATCTTTTGGAGTCTGGGTTAGAATGCCACTGCACTATTTGACATAATTGACCCGCTTTGTAATAGGACAACAAACAAGGTACCGCGAGCCCACCTGCCCCGGTTTGTTTGCGCATGATTTGTTTGCCCACCCTCGCCTTCTTTCCTACCCAGATACATTTATCTATCTCGGATTGGAGCGAGAGAGTCTCCTTCAATCCTACAGGCACCGGAAGGGTTTGGTAGAGATATAGAAGGCGCGGTAGCAAGTTCATAAGTGGGCATCTTTTCGTGATCACCTCTTGATCATTCTGTAAACATATCTCTCATTCCCAATGCACCGCCACTCTCTCATATATTAACGAATATTAAGGTAGAGCTGTGATGACCCTTTCCTACTTTGACTGGTCTGGCTACCACTGAATGTCTCCGAGTCCCGGCTGCACCATATTCTCTCTCCCTGAGTTCTCTATTCCATTTTCTCTCCAGTTTTGCACATGGGAAACATGTTTCCTTGCCCTAAAAGCTTACAATCTATTTTGATGACTACCATTTTGCCACGAGTGCCCCAAGCCATAGTGCTACTGCTTACTTCTATTTACTGAAGAGCTTACACTCAGAACGATACCTGTGCACATTTACATGCTTCAGTTTTGCTCTGCAAACATTCGTAAAATAATTGCTAGTGATTTAAGATTATAATTCTCCCTGTTGAAGAATTGTGATGGTTGTTATTTCTTTTATTGTAGAAGACAAGTAAAGGAGTTGCCATTTCTGTGTTAAAATGTTAAGTGGACCTGGAATGAGATTGTGGTTATTTTGGTCAATATGCTATGAATAGAATAATGCAGAAGTTGGAGGAATCGGAACGATGTTCTCTCAGTCTGCTTTCAGTCACAGCGCATTACTGTGCCAGTATATGGAGTGGAAAACACTAGTGGATGTGCAATAAATACAATAACCTGAGAAGAACAAGAACAATTATATTACTCTTTGAAAGGAAGTAAAAGAAAAAAATAGAAACACTTAGGAGTGTTCCTCAAGCTAAAAATTAAATAAAATACAAAAGTAAAACAGGAAAGGGAGTTTAACTCTTTAGTCTCCAGAGAGACATGTGTTAGGGTCTCTAAGGACAAGCACTTTGTATGAGATGTGGAGGAAGAGATAGAGGGAACGTAAGGAACAGGGGAGAAGGAAGACAATAGGAGAGGTCTGCAAGTTTTATGGGGTTCGGACGGGTAGAAGTATGATAGGTACAAAACGGCGTTCCCTAAAAGTCTGGGATGGAATGTGAAGGATATGGAACTGTGGATGTCCAAAATGAGGCCGCACAGGACGCCCGCTGTCAGGCATGGGCCGGCAGGTCACAATGTGCTGGGAAGTCCGCTGGGAAGGGGACATGATGGCAATTTGATAAGGGGCAGTGTAAGTGGGGTGGAGGGTGTTGATTTAGGCACGAGTACCCCGGCTGCGGGGGTAACCACCCAGCATCGAAATGTGTCAAAAAGGGCAAGGTTGCATTGAAAACGGAAGCCAGTGGAGAGGCTGGGACAAAGAGCGAGGACACCGGAGAACATGAACGAGATGGCACCGGGGCTCCGTCGCTACTTAATCATGGAACGAAAAGTTATCGGATTACTTATCACTGCTGTAAAGGGCTGGGGGTTTCTAGATCCAATCAAACAGTTCCCAGCAGCTTCACTACAGCTGCAGCGGCCGTTATTCGAACAAATCATGGCGCCGTTTTCATGTTCGTGGCTGTATTCCACGCGGCATGAACGCAGCCAATCACCCGAGGCACACGGGTTTATCGCGGTTTCTTTGTTTGAGTTTTATTGATTGTGTTTCTTTGTGTGCAATGAAATGAATGAATTGCAATGTGTACAGCACTGTGCTACTGTGTTACTGTGTTACTGTGTCACTGTGTTACTGTGTTACTGTGCTACTGTGTCACTGTGCTACTGTGTTACTGTGCTACTGTGTCACTGTGTTACTGTGTCAATGTGCTACTGTGCTACTGTGTTACTGTGTTACTGTGTCACTATGTTACTGTGTCACTGTGCTACTGTGTCACTTTCAGGTGTTTAAACACCAGAACAGTAAAACGCCATTTTCTGCGCTCGCGTCTTTGCCTGTGAGACCTTCTGTAACAGGCAGATTATGGGCACTATGTTTGAGGGAAGGAAATTGGGATCTCTCTAATTAAACTTCACCACTTAATGCCACAGCAGGCAGAGAAGTAATGACGCCTGAAACAGAGCCAGGGCACTGGGGCACGGGATGGGGACACTCGGACACGGTGTCCTTGAATCTTGGTTACCGCAGGAAAGTCCTTTTAGCTCAGACATTAATCTGAAGTCAGATTGTTTGTTTTTAGGAGCAATGTTCTTTATCTCTAAAGGTACTTACTTATTTTTGGTGCAGCGATCACCATATTATATCATAAATCCCTGTATGTTACAGAGACACTCCAGGCGTCACGATGAGGCTTCTTTATATACGATTGAAGTATGGAATCCCCGGATCTGAACGCATCACGTGAGCCAATAGAAAGACACACAGGGCGACGAAGTGACAAGGTGCGCCAGAGGTTGATACTTACCACTGTAGGTGCTGCCGGCAGGAACCCCAGCTGAACTCACAATATGGCGGCTTTAAAAGTACCGCATCCCTATGGTTCAATTGTAAGCGGTGTCACAGGAGACCAGGTAATTTACACCTTTTTACCGCGATCATTCACTGAGCAAAACGAGTTAGTAAAACAAATTGTCATTTATTCACTTAAAATAGGCATACACAATGGAACACAAAATGCATAAGAAAGACACACTTACTGGGGGTCTGGGGCTAAAAACTAGACTTTCCTAGCAGATATAGAACATAAAACAAAGTTTTGGTTGGCTCAAAATGTCCTGGAACTCAAATCGGCAGGAAGTTGCTGACCCCACCGCTCTCTTTCTTCCGGAGAGGCTGAAATCCCTTGACAGGGAGATAGTCCCAAACGTGTTGGACTATTTTCGGCTTGTAATCCTGGCCGCGCCCGCTGCGTTCAATTCTCAGAACTTGGCTCCTAAAAGTGGGACCTAGTGGGAAAAGTGGGAAAATGTTCCGACCTGAAATTCCTGAAGCCGGCTCACTGCTATTTCTCAGAGAGCATCTTTTCGTACATTCAAAATTGCCGCTGCTGTTCTGGCGCTTAAAATCTGCTCTCCGGATTGGCTAAGGATTTCTTATAGTATTTCAGAGTTCATTCATGAAATACTTCAGCCAATCCGAGCGTGGGAAATTTCCTACCAGCCAATCAGAGCGATGCTAGTTTACTGAAGCTGGGCAAGTGGTTCTTCTGAATCAGACAAGGGCATGCACCAACCTGGCACCTCAGCCACTTGCTATTCAGAAGCCACCCGCTGGTTTAGGCTCCACTCTGTCTGGTGGGGCAAATGGTAGTCCGAGGACTTGAATTCAGCCCAGGATGTGAGAACTCAAGCTTAAACCTCCTGCCCAAATCCTCTTCAAACCTCTGGCATTCTCTGAGGCTTTCATGTCCGATGTCTGGGTAGACACAGTGGCACCAAGCTGGTAGTTCAGTGACTCACCCAGAACATCGATCCGGAAAGACCCAGCCCATAATACCGTGCACAAGCATACTATGTACTTCAAACGCACTGTTTAATACATTATACATTTGTATACCTTTCCTTAGTCCTATGGTTAAGGGGAATAGAATAAGAAGCTGCACTTTATTCCTACTGGCCATATTCCCCACATACTATAATAGAGTTAGACTTTAAACTTCCTCACAACAGGTTGTATGGTTGGAGCAGCCCCAGAAACCCTATACCAGGTTCTGGGTGACCTGGGCATTAACTGGGCATCCTCCCCTAACTTAGGGACCCCTTTACCATTCCAGGGACACCACACATAACCAATGCCCCATTTACCTTTCTGGTCTTTGCTGAAGCAGGGAATCCTAGGGCTGAGTCGCACAAACGTTTTCAAGGGGCGATTATGCCTGAGAAATGTGTCTCAATGTATCCCAGAATCCGACCTGATTCCCGGGTACATTTGTGGGGTATTAAGGAACTCTGGAACCTGGTAACCTAGACACATTCTGACAACACTTCCCCCATAACCCCCCCCCCCCCCCCCTGAAACTCATAGCCCAGCAATCCCTGCTCGCTGGCACTCCTGGAAAGGTAAAAACAGATACATTCTTTATTGTCTCATAATTCCATAAAATGCATTTACAATCAACGTGCTCAAGAGCTGACACTCCAAACACCAATACATGGATTAGAGGTAACCAAATGGGCTTAGACCTTTATTAGTGTGCCTGGTTACCCCCTCACCTTCACACTGCCCCAGCTTGCACCTTGGGGAGAGTCAATAGGAGAAGTTAGGGAGGAGTTACATGTGCACAGTAGGACGGTGAGGGGGTAACCAGGCACACTAATAAATGTCAAGCCCACTTGGTTGCCCCTGATCCATGTGTTGGGGCCCTAGAGTGTCAGCTCTTGGGCCTGACTGTTGTACTGTATATGTACTGTCATGCATTGTATGAACATACAGTATGCGACAATAAAGAATTTGTGTGTCTTTTGCCTTTCCAGGAGTGCTAAGCAGTGGAGATTCTCAGGCTATGAGTTTCAGGGTGAACTTTGCGGCAAACGTGTTGTCGGATTGTGTCTAGCTAATCGGGTTACAGAGTTGCTGGCCACCCCAAAAATGTATCCGGGAACCGAGTCAGATTCCCAGTTACATGTAGACACGGACCTCCGAAAAAAGTCCTCCCTGGAAAGTAGTTACACGGCTCACCGCAGGATGCTCTGCTTCAGCACAGACTAGAAAGGTAAAAGGGGGCATAGGGATACACGCATCCCTGGTATAGTCAGAGGTCCCTAGTTTAATGGGAGTCCACCCCCAGTATATACCCAGAACCCCGGACCCGGTATAGTGTATCGGGGTGTCTCCAACCATCCATGAGGTTGCGAGAGGGAAATTATTTCTAAGTCCAGCTTCGGTACACTAGAAGCAACTGAAACGAGGGTCACGTGATGACAGAGAGGTGAATGACTGCTTAGTACCTGAGCTCCATTCCCACCGACACTAGTTATTTAAATAACTACAGCAAAAACAGCAAAAACAGCAACACAACCAGCAGTAAAGAATCTCTAAATATATCAGGATGGCTTCTAATAGAACAGTCCGAAGAAAAACCCAGACAGTTTCTACTTATTTTAAAAAAGGTGAGGCAGCACAGGGAGACAGGCCCGAGTCCCCTGCACAACCCACCATGGCAGACCCTGAGGGAGAAAATGCAGTTACTACACTGGCGACACACTTTATTCGAGCTCGGCTAGTCCCACGAATTCGGGTATACCCGGGTGTATTGAGGTTTGTGACTGTTTTCTGCCCGAGTGCATTGGGTTATTTTCCAGGCAGGGATTGAAGCATTTTATTCCCGCTGGCTGCAATACTGCACAGTATATATATATATATACTGCATTACAATTCATGAATTTATGCCATCTGGTAGACACGCGAAGCATTGCAGCCTATTAAATCCTAATCATTATCATTTAACAGATCAGCCGCCCATCAGCCAGGCATGAACCCAGGCTGGGAAGGCAAACGCAACGGGGCTTGTCAGAGGTGAGGAGCGGCGCATTCCAGGTATCTGCCAGGTACATACCGGGTATTTGCTCGAATAAAGTGTGTCGCAGCAGTACATTGGATGACATGGAGGTAATGAGGCGCAAGGATATGAAAGCTTTCTGCGCTGAAATGAAGCAATTTTTTAAAACGGAGCTTTGGGCTCTCAGGAAAGATATTGATGCCCTGGGGGAACGGACAAACTCCCTAGAGGCTAAATCTGATGACACTGTCACTGCACTGGCACAAACCCAGAAACAAGTGACTAAGCTGGGGGACCAGGTCAGGTTCCTAGAGGAAAAGATCGAGGACTCTGAAAACAAGGACAGAAGAAGTAATATTTGTCTGAGGGGTGTCCCTGAGTCTGTCACCGATCCGGAGGAATTTGCCACCAAGTGGCTAGAACAACTCTTCCCTGACAAGACGGACCGTGAGCTCCTGTTAGATAGATGTCATCATGCCCTGAGAGGAAGATCTCAGGCAGGGGACCCCCCAAGAGACATTGTTATCAGGTTCCACCATTACCGCACGAAAGAGGAGGTCTGCAGGATCTCACGGGACACTAAACATATGGAGTTTGATAAAGTCAGATTCCAGGTGTTCCAAGACCTGTCCCCTGCCACGCTGGCCAAAAGAAAATTCCTATCCCCCATTACAAAAATTCTGAGGGACCAGCAGATTAGGTACCGGTGGGTATTCCCATGTGCACGGATGGTGCTGCGGAACGGGGTAGCTCATACCTTGAGGAGTCTGGAGGACGGCGAGGGATTCCTCGGCAAGCTGGGAGCATTGGAGGCTCTGCAGGCATCCCCACGAGCAGAGGCAGGAGACGCGGTGGCACCCTTGCCCACGTGGAGCAAAGTGTGGGCTCATCGATCGGCTGCAGGGGAAACGGGAGCAGCGGCAGCCCACAACTGAGTTCTCACCCCATCCGGCGGATGGCACAACTTCACCCAGAAGGAGGGGTCAAAACCGCGTCCTCCGGTGACCCAGCTGTCCCCCAGATCCTGCGGCTGCCCTCTTGGTCACGAGCGGGTCCGTCGCTGACTTTTGGAGGGCAGCCATCTTGCCTCGATCCTCCCCCATGCTCGGCGGGAACGGCTCTGGCTTTCGCGGGCTTTGCCGCTGACGTCACTGTCAGGCGACGAGCCAGAAGCCGTTCTCTCGCGAGAACACGGCGCGGCCCCTTGTGACGCGGCACACACGGTGGAGAGACTCTGCCCAGGAGGCAGGAGGAGTCCGCAGATGTGGGAGGGATAAAGGAAGGGGGGGGTGATGATGCTAATGAAAGGGGGGGGGGTGATGATGATGATGATGCTAATGAAAGGGGGGGAAGGATGCTAATGAAAGGGGGGGAGGATGATAATCAAAGGGGGGGGAGGATGATAATGAAAGGGGGAGGATGATAATGAAAGGGGGGGGAGGATGATAATGAAAGGGGGGGAGGAAGATAATGAAAGGGGGGAGGATGATAATGAAAGGGGGGGAGGATGATAATGAAAGGGGGGGAGGATGATAATGAAAGGGGGGGAGGATGATAATGAAAGGGGGAGGGAAGATACAAAGAAGGGAGGGGGAGGGTATAAAGAAATGGGGGGAGATGAAGAAAGGGGGAGATGAAGAAAGGGGGGGAGATGAAGAAAGGGGGGGAGATGAAGAAAGGGGGGTGGATATAACGAAAGGGGGGGAGGATATAAAGAAAGAGGGGGGAGATAAAGAAAAGGGGGGGAGATAAAGAAAGGGGGGGAAGTAAAGAAGGGGGGGGGATAATGAAAGGGGGGGATAATGAATGAGGAGGTAAAGAAAGATTCAATTTACTTGTCACCATCTGACGTTGAGCCCTTCCCAATAAAGTTTCAAGGAGGCTCTGTATGTTATATGTATGTAGGTTATATGGTATAGAATATCTATTGCATCTGTTCTATATGTTATAGGTTATATATGTTATTTATGGTTCATATGTTATATAGGGTTAATAGGTTAAATATGTTAAATATGTTCATTATAGCATTAAATAATTGGGTTCATTCAAATGCTGGGTATATATATATATATATATATATATATATATATATATATATATATATATATATATTTATATTGACATAGATATATGGATATGCACTCATTATAACTCAGGTACTGCTGTAAGTCATTATGAATTTAAAAATCACGCTGCAGTTTAAGGTTAAGTTGGTTATCAGTTCTGCGCCGGTGGGATTCACCCACGACGTCGTACATGTGTCCCTCACATAGGTCCCTGACGAATCTGGACCTTAAACAAGTCGCGGGTGGGGGGCGGTCCCGGGAAGGGAAAGCCGGCCATTTTGGAAGGTCAGGCATACCGACCTGCGCATTGGGCGTCAGACTCCCACTCGGGGGGCGTCAGACTCCCACTCGGGGGACCCCGAGGGGAGCTCTGGTTTCTCTTTTATTTTTTTTCATTATTACAAAGCTGTTTAACTTTTGTTTCGAATTTTGCTTTACCCCTTATGTGTTTTCCCTTGTACTGTCTCCTCCCTCCCTACCTCTCCCAATCCTTTCCCCACCCGGCCGGGGAGGAGGCCGGCCTCGACGGAACACAAGAACTTTACCGGATGCCAACACCAGAAACGTCCGCCAGTTGAACAAGAGACAAAGTGGACAGGGTGAGTCATCAAACGTTAGCTTGTTACACTTCTCAAATATTAAGTGATGGCGTTAACCCTTCTATCACATAATGTTTAGGGCGTTAATAGCCCAACCAAGAGAAAAATAGAATTCACTGACTATAAAAGAAAACACGCAGATGTCCTAATGTTACAGGAGACTCATTTTAGCAAGACCAATGCACCTAAATTCCTAGACAAAGACTATGCCCAGTTCTACCTTTCCTCCGCACCGGTTAAAAAATGTGTGGTGGCCATCTTATTCCATAATAAAATCCCATTTGTAGCCCAAACTATTAAAAGAGACACAGAGGGACGTTTTGTTATATTAGTGGGCACGATACAGGAGCAATGCATCACAATAGCCACAATCTATGCCCCCTGCAAGCAGGACGCAGTCTTCTTTGAAGACTTTTTTCGAACTCTACGCGCCGCTGCAAGGGGTGGCGTAATACTCGCAGGGGATATCAACATGGTCATGCAACCAAATCTAGACAGATCAGGGAATACGGGCGCAGTACATAAAAAAGTGGGGACCTCTTTATGCAAGGGCCTCAAAGACAACCAACTGACTGACATATGGAGAGAACTACACCCGACTGATAGGGACTATACGTTCTATTCCCACCCACATGGCTCCTACAGCAGAATCAATTACTTTTTCGTCTCTTGCCAACTGGTTCCTCTGGTCTCCCGAGCTGGGATCCATGATATTTCATGGTCTGACCATGCACCGATAGAACTAAGGTGCAAGCACATCCGAACAGGCAGACCAGGAGCGAACTGGAAGCTCAACGAATCAATCCTAAAAATCCCTGAGATTTATGAGACGATAAAGGAAGAAATAGTTCAATTCTTCCACACAAACACAGGCTCTGTAGATTCCCAGCTTGTATTATGGGAGGCTCACAAAGCGACGCTGAGGGGCATACTAATTAGCACCACAGCTAGGAGAAAACGGGAAAGGGACTCTAAAATTACGAAGCTTCAATCGAGATTACACTCCCTTACATCTCTCCATAAGAGTAACCCTGACCTGCAAACCCTACAAGAATTGAAAGATACCAAAATTGAATTGAACATGTTGTTGACCTCCAGGGCAGATAACGCGCTGAGTTGGTCTAAGAGGAAATTTTACGAAAAAGCGAACAGGCCGGATACTATGCTGGCTCGAGCGTTAAGGGACAGACAAGTGAAGTTTAATATCCAAACTATACGCTTAAAATCAGGCACCCCCACGGCCGACCCTAAGAAAATAGTAGAAGAATTTGGTTTGTTCTATGAAACATATAACGGAGAGAAAGTGGCACATAACGCTAAAACGAGCGAGAAGCTGAGAGATTTCTTAGCCAGCTCAAAACTAGGGAGACTGACAGAGGCAGAGAGAGAGGCAATGGGCGCTGATTTCTCTATAGAGGAGGTGTCACAAGCCATTAAGGAACTCAAACCCTCAAAAGCCCCAGGGCCAGATGGCTTCTCGGGCAATACTATAAGAAATTTTCCAAAGTACTAGCCCCTAGGTTGCTCCACGTGTTCAATGCAATATTAGCAGGAGCCCCCATCCCCAGAGAGATGTTACAGGCATCTATATCATTAATCCATAAACCAGGTAAAGATCCGCTGGACTGCAAAAGTTATAGGCCCATATCCCTAATCAATACTAATATTAAAATATACGCTAAACTATTGGCCAATAGATTATGTCTAATCCTACCCAGACTTATACACCCAGACCAGGTCGGATTCATCAAAGGCAGACAGGCAGCAGACAATACCCGGCGCTTTATTGATCTGGTAGAATTGGCTGATAAAAATAACACACAAAGTATGCTGTTAAGTCTGGATGCAGAAAAAGCTTTTGATAGGATAGACTGGCCTTACCTGGAGGAGACGCTTGCGGCATTTGGCTTTGGGGATCAGGTGAGTAGAGCGATTCTCTCGCTGTACTCAGGACCTACCGCCAGGGTAATACATCAGGGCTTTCCATCTCTCCCCTTTCAAATTAAGAGTGGCACGAGACAGGGATGCCCATTATCCCCTCTTCTGTTCGCTCTATGTATAGAACCACTGGCGGCGCAACTTAGAGGCAACCCGGACATCTCAGGGTTAAACGCATATTCTCAAACACATAAAGCGGCCCTGTACGCAAATGATATCCCACTAATTATCTCAAAGCCCCTCACCTCCTTGCCAAACCTATTGGATTTATTGGACAGATTCTCGAACATTTCGGGATTTTAAATAAATCAAGCTAAATCTGAAGCCCTCAACATCAATCTCCCTAGACACGTAGAGAAGTTATTGCAACTGAATTTTAACTTCCACTGGCAACAGAAATACATAAAATATCTAGGAGTCCACATAACCAAGAACATCAAAGACATTTACACTGCAAATTACCCCAACCTAATTCGGACGTTGATAGCTGACCTCCATAAATGGTCCTCTATACGAATATACTGGATAGGTAGGATACATAGCGTCAAAATGAACCTACTCCCCATATCTTATACCTTTTCCAGACGTTACCAGTACCACTCAGACTGAAGGATTTGCTCTCACTTCAGTCTGAAATCTCTAAATTTATCTGGGGAGGGAAAAAACCGAGAGTCAACAAATTAAATATGAAACGACCTGTACTAGCGGAGGGCCTAGCGGTACCCTGCCTTCTCTCATACTACAAAGCGGCTCAATTAAGCCAAATTGTTCAATGGCAATCCAATCCGCATCTAAAACGGTGGGTGGAATTAGAGAGTGCTTGCTGCCTGCGCTCCTTTGAAAATACGCAATTTGATCTGGCTACCTAAAACAGCACGGCGATCTGCTAACATGCCGCTTTCCTCAATGACCAACTCGTTGTCTATCTGGGAGGCCAATAAGACTAAATACTTCCTCACAACGAGTAATTCTTCAATGTCCCCAATTTGGAACAATCCCAAGTTCGCTCCTGGCCTACTAGAGGGAGATGCATCAATTTGGAAACAAAAAGGTTATATACGAATCAAAGATCTGGAGGGATACAATAGCAAGATTAAAACGTTTGATCACGTCAGACTAGAAAAAGATATACCCCACTCAGAATTTTTTAGGTACCTCAAGCTCCGAGCATTTTATAACAATTGGCCCCATACCCCCCCCTGGCGTCATTCGAAAAGCTCTGTCTGGAAGAAACCGACACAAAGGGACTCACATCACAATTGTACAAGGAAGTAGTTGATTCTGCGAGCTCTAGACAACTGCCATCGTCATTTAGAACCCAATGGGAAAGAGACCTGGGAGAGACATTAGAAGATGACGAGTGGAACGCTATATATCTGGCCACGGCAAAAAGCTCCATATGTACCACACTAAAGGAGAACGCATATAAGGTCTTAATGCGGTGGTACCTCACCCCAATGAAATTAGCCAAGTTCGTGCCTGGATTCTCCTCGCTATGCCCCCGGCAGTGTGGAGGATCGGCCGACCTGTTACATATGCTGTGGTCTTGCCCGCGGATCTCCCCGCTATGGGAAGAAATCAGAAATTGGATACAGAGGGTCTTCGACCTCACTATTCCCGCAGACCCATGGCTATTCCTCTTGAATAGACCATTAACGGGCCTGTCCAAAGCAAACAATAAACTAATAGCACATTTTGCAATAGCCACGCGGAGCGAGATCGCAGCACTATGGAAACGCCCCGAAATTCCAAGTATCCCAAAGATTCGAAATCGATTGTGGTTTATCTGCCAGATGGAAAAGTTGACGAGTCTAGTTAACGACACTGGCACCAATTATCTCAAAGTATGGACGCCTTGGCTGGCGCAGACAGATATCCCCGGGGTTGAGCGGAACACAATCTGGCTGTGATAGATGCAGGTGTGTTCTCCTTTAGAAGTGGTAACTCAGCTCATGACGACTACACAGACAAATAGACAGAAAGCCTACAGAGGTGATAAACTGGAGAGGACGCAACCCACAAAGAGCCTTACTAGGAACAGTTGAGAGACCTAGCACGAGTGGATGCTCCTCTCTCGGCCGCACCGCCCCTTACTCTCTCCCTACCCTCCCCATCCCTTCCTACCCTCCCCATCCCTTCCTACCCTCCCCATCCATCTTTTTTTTTTTTTTTCCGTCTTTATTGATTTTGTTTTTGTGTTTGTCAATTTGAATTAATTGTATTATGTAAATTATGTTATTATCTTTAGTCCACCCAAAACACCCCGGTCGAGTAGGGACCGAAAAACCAGGATATGTCTCACGAGCTGACATACGGTACTGTCTATAGCAGAGAAAAACACTAAAAATGAATGTAATGTATACTGTATTCTGTATCACTTGTTTGGAAAAAATGCAATAAAATCTAAGTTACTAAAAAATAAAAAGAAGCAACTGAAACTTAACCTAAGCGTTATTTGAAGTAACTTTTTAGCTTACTTCTTATAAGAAGATCTTGGAGCTCTGAAAATGAGCGTGCGCGTCTTTTCAGTAGATCCTAGGGGACGAGGGACTTAGAAGAATTTTGTAATATTTTTATTAACCTAGGTGCAGAAAAAGAAAACCGGCGCCTTACAAGTCCAATTGGGTGAAATTCTGGGAGTCCAATGAGTGATGAAAAAAGTGTCCAAATGTGTATAGACCCTTGTGATCCTTTGGTACCAGATGGTCAGATGCGGCTTCCGCCGTGTGGTTCGTGATATGTGAAGAAAACACAAAGAGAAATATAGTGCAATATTGCCTGCAAATAATGACACAAATTGAACAAAGACTAACACTACATACAAAATAATACAAAACAAGACAAATATGACAAACAATAGCAAGGCTGAAATAGTAAAAGCTAATTTAATATATAGATAAAACAACATAAAATAACTAATATGCGGATGACTGAGAGACCGCCGCTCCGGAGAGTCTAAAACCGGGACCCTACTCACAGAAATAAGGAAGTATGCAGGCAATGAATATCGGCAGTGGAAAGGTGACAATCTCCCTCTTGTCACACTGGAGCGTTTCTTAGATGTACTCCTGCGATTCCCCGCGTCCCTAGGGCGGATACTCCGTCACTTGTAATGATATGTATCACATTCTGCGTCTCTGCCCCAGCTTGCACCTTGGGGAGAGTCAGTTGGAGGAGTTGGGGGAGTTACATGGGGCACAGATTATAATGAGATGTATCACATTCTGCGTCTCTGCCCCAGCTTGCACCTTGGGGAGCGTCAGTAGGAGGAGTTGGGGGGAGTTACATGGGGCACAGATTATAATGAGATGTATCACATTCTGCGTCTCTGTCCCAGCTTGCACCTTGGGGAGAGTCAGTAGGAGGAGTTGGGGGGAGTTACATGGGGCACAGATTATAATGATATGTATCACATTCTGCGTCTCTGCCCCAGCTTGCACCTTGGGGAGAGTCAGTAGGAGGAGTTGGGAAGGAGTTACATGGAGCAGAGATTATAATGAGATGTATCACATACTGCGTCTCTGTCCCAGCATGCACCTTGGGGAGAGTCAGTAGGAGGAGTTGGGGGAGTTACATGGTGCACAGATTATAATGAGATGTATCACATTCTGCGTCTCTGTCCCAGCTTGCACCTTGGGGAGAGTCAGTAGGAGGAGTTGGGGAGAGTTACATGGGGCACAGATTATAATGAGATGTATCACATTCTGCGTCTCTGTCCCAGCTTGCACCTTGGGGAGAGTCAGTAGGAGGAGTTGGGGAGAGTTACATGGGGCACAGATTATAATGAGATGTATCACATTCTGCGTCTCTGTCCCAGCTTGCACCTTGGGGAGAGTCAGTAGGAGGAGTTGGGGGAGTTACATGGTGCACAGATTATAATGAGATGTATCACATTCTGCGTCTCTGCCCCAGCTTGCACCTTGGGGAGCGTCAGTAGGAGGAGTTGGGGGGAGTTACATGGGGCACAGATTATAATGAGATGTATCACATTCTGCGTCTCTGCCCCAGTTTGCACCTTGGGGAGCGTCAGTAGGGGGAGTTGGGGGGAGTTACATGGTGCACAGATTATAATGAGATGTATCACATTCTGCGTCTCTGCCCCAGTTTGCACCTTGGGGAGCGTCAGTAGGGGGAGTTGGGGGGAGTTACATGGTGCACAGATTATAATGAGATGTATCACATTCTGCGTCTCTGTCCCAGCTTGCACCTTGGGGAGAGTCAGTAGGAGGAGTTGGGGGAGTTACATGGTGCACAGATTATAATGAGATGTATCACATTCTGCGTCTCTGCCCCAGTTTGCACCTTGGGGAGCGTCAGTAGGGGGAGTTGGGGGGAGTTACATGGGGCACAGATTATTATGAGATGTATCACATTCTGCGTCTCTGCCCCAGTTTGCACCTTGGGGAGCGTCAGTAGGGGGAGTTGGGGGGAGTTACATGGTGCACAGGTTATAATGAGATGTATCACATTCTGCGTCTCTGTCCCAGCTTGCACCTTGGGGAGAGTCAGTAGGAGGAGTTGGGGAGAGTTACATGGGGCACAGATTATAATGAGATGTATCACATTCTGCGTCTCTGTCCCAGCTTGCACCTTGGGGAGAGTCAGTAGGAGGAGTTGGGGGGAGTTACATGGTGCACAGATTATAATGAGATGTATCACATTCTGCGTCTCTTTCCCAGCTTGCACCTTGGGGAGAGTCAGTAGGAGGAGTTGGGGGAGTTACATGGTGCACAGATTATGAGATATATCACATTCTGCGTCTCTGTCCCAGCTTGCACTTTGGGAGAGTCAGTAGGAGGAGTTGGGGGGAGTTACATGGTGCACAGATTATAATGAGATGCATCACATTCTGCGTCTCTGCCCCAGCTTGCACCTTGGGGAGAGTCAGTAGGAGGAGTTGGGGGGAGTTACATGGTACACAGATTATAATGATATGTATCACATTCTGCATCTCTGTCCCAGCTTGTACCTTGGGGGGAGTCAGTAGGAGGAGTTGGGGGGAGTTACATGGTGCACAGATTATAATGAGATGCATCACATTCTGCGTCTCTGCCCCAGCTTGCACCTTGGGGAGAGTCAGTAGGAGGAGTTGGGGGGAGTTACATGGTACACAGATTATAATGATATGTATCACATTCTGCATCTCTGTCCCAGCTTGTACCTTGGGGGGAGTCAGTAGGAGGAGTTGGAGGGGAGTTACATGGTGCACAGATTATAATGAGATGTATCACATTCTGCGTCTCTGCCCCAGCTTGCACCTTGGGGAGAGTCAGTAGGAGGAGTTGGGGGAGTTACATGGTACACAGATTGTAATGAGATGTATCACATTCTGCTTCTCTGCCCCAGCTTGCGCCTTGGGGAGAGTCAGTAGGAGGAGTTGGGGGGAGTTACATGGTGCACAGATTATAATGAGATGTATCACATCCTGCGTCTCTGCCCCAGCTTGCACCTTGGGGAGAGTCAGTAGGAGGAGTTGGGGGGAGTTACATGGTGCACAGATTATAATGAGATGTATCACATTCTGCGTCTCTGCCCCAGCTTGCACCTTGGGGAGAGTCAGTAGGAGGAGTTGGGGGAGTAACATGGGGCACAGATTATAATGAGATGTATCACATTCTGCGTCTCTGTCCCAGCTTGCACCTTGGGGAGAATCAGTAGGAGGAGTTGGGGGAGTTACATGGGGCACAGATTATAATGAGATGTATCACATTCTGCGTCTCTGTCCCAGCTTGCACCTTGGGGAGAGTCAGTAGGAGGAGTTGGGGGAGTTACATGGTGCACAGATTATAATGAGATGTATCACATTCTGCGTCTCTGTCCCAGCTTGCACCTGGGGGGAGTAAGTAGGAGGAGTTGGGGGGTTACATGGTGCACAGATTATAATGAGATGTATCACATTCTGCGTCTCTGCCCCAGCTTGCAACTTTGGGAGAGTCAGTAGGAGGAGTTGGGGGGGGGGGGGGGGGAGTTACACGGTGCATCCGTGGATGGAAGCTGCAGTTTGGGTCAGTACAGAAGATTTCTGCTCAGTGACAGGATGGAAGCTGCAGTGTGGGTCAGTACAAGAGAGTCGTGCTCAGTGACAGGTGGAAGCTGCAGTGTGGGTCAGTACAGGAGAGTTCTGCTCAGTGACAGGTGGAAGCTGCAGTGTGGGTCAGTACAGCACAGTTCTGCTCAGTGACAGGTGGAAGCTGCAGTGCGGGTCAGTACAGGAGAGTTCTGCTCAGTGACAGGTGGAAGCTGCAGTGTGGGTCAGTACAGGACAGTTCTGCTCAGTGACAGGTGGAAGCTGCAGTGCGGGTCAGTACAGGAGAGTTCTGCTCAGTGACAGGTGGAAGCTGCAGTGCGGGTCAGTACAGGAGAGTTCTGCTCAGTGACAGGTGGAAGCTGCAGTGTGGGTCAGTACAGGAAAGTTCTGCTCAGTGAGAGGTGGAAGCTGCAGTGTGGGTCAGTACAGGAGAGTTCTGCTCAGTGACAGGATGGAAGCTGCAGTGCGGGTCAGTACACGAGAGTTCTGCTCAGTGACAGGTGGAAGCTGCAGTGTGGGTCAGTACAGGAGAGTTCTGCTCAGTGACAGGATGGAAGCTGCAGTGTGGGTCAGTACAGGAGAGTTCTGCTCAGTGACAGGTGGATGGAAGCTGCAGTGCGGGTCAGTACAGGAGAGTTCTGCTCAGTGACAGGTGGAAGCTGTAGTGTGGATCAGTACAGGAGAGTTCTGCTCAATGACAGGTGGAAGCTGCAGTGCGGGTCAGTACAGGACAGTTCTGCTCAGTGACAGGTGGAAGCTGCAGTGCGGGTCAGTACAGGACAGTTCTGCTCAGTGACAGGTGGAAGCTGCAGTGCGGGTCAGTACAGGAGAGTTCTGCTCAGTGACAGGTGGATGGAAGCTGCAGTGCGGGTCAGTACAGGAGAGTTCTGCTCAGTGACAGGTGGAAGCTGTAGTGTGGATCAGTACAGGAGAGTTCTGCTCAATGACAGGTGGAAGCTGCAGTGCGGGTCAGTACAGGAGAGTTCTGCTCAGTGACAGGTGGAAGCTGCAGTGCGGGTCAGTACAGGAGAGTTCTGCTCAGTGACAGGTGGAAGCTGCAGTGCGGGTCAGTACAGGAGAGTTCTGCTCAGTGACAGGTGGAAGCTGCAGTGTGGGTCAGTACAGGAGAGTTCTGCTCATTGAGAGGTGGAAGCTGCAGTGCGGGTCAGTACAGGACAGTTCTGCTCAGTGACAGGTGGAAGCTGCAGTGCGGGTCAGTACAGGAGAGTTCTGCTCAGTGACAGGTATAAGCTGCAGTGCGGGTCAGTACAGGAGAGTTCTGCTCAGTGACAGGTGGAAGCTGCAGTGCGGGTCAGTACAGGAGAGTTCTGCTCAGTGACAAGTGGAAGCTGCAGTGTGGGTCAGTACAGGAGAGTTCTGCTCAGTGACAGGTGGAAGCTGCAGTGTGGGTCAGTACAGGAGAGTTCTGCTCAGTGACAGGTGGATGGAAGCTGCAGTGTGGGTCAGTAGAGGAGAGTTCTGCTCAGTGACAGGTGGAAGCTGCAGTGCGGGTCAGTACAGGAGAGTTCTGCTCAGTGACAGGTGGAAGCTGCAGTACGGGTCAGTACAGGAGAGTTCTGCTCAGTGACAGGTGGAAGCAGCAGTGCGGGTCAGTACAGGAGAGTTCTGCTCAGTGACAGGTGGAAGCTGCAGTGTGGGTCAGTACAGGAGAGTTCTCCTCAGTGACAGGTGGAAGCTGCAGTGTGGGTCAGTACAGGAGAGTTCTGCTCAGTGACAGGTGGAAGCTGCAGTGTGGGTCAGTACAGGAGAGTTCTGCTCAGTGACAGGTGGAAGCTGCAGTGTGAGTCACTACAGGAGAGTTCTGCTCAGTGACAGGTGGAAGCTGCAGTGTGGGTCAGTACACGAGAGTTCTGCTCAGTGACAGGTGGAAGCTGCAGTGTGGGTCAGTACAGGAGAGTTCTGCTCAGTGACAGGTGGAAGCTGCAGTGTGGGTCAGTACAGGAGAGTTCTGCTCAGTGACAGGTGGAAGCTGCAGTGTGGGTCAGTACAGGAGAGTTCTGCTCAGTGACAGGTGGATGGAAGCTGCAGTGCGGGTCAGTACAGGACAGTTCTGCTCAGTGACAGGTGGAAGCTGCAGTGCGGATCAGTACAGGAGAGTTCTGCTCAGTGACAGGTGGAAGCTGCAGTGCGGGTCAGTACAGGAGAGTTCTGCTCAGTGACAGGTGGAAGCTGCAGTGCTGGTCAGTACATGAGAGTTCTGCTCAGTGACAGGTGGAAGCCGCAGTGTGGGTCAGAACAGGAGAGTTCTGCTCAGTGACAGGTGGAAGCCGCAGTGTGGGACAGTACAGGAGGGTTCTGCTCAGTGACAGGTGGAAGCTGCAGTGTGGGTCAGTACAGGAGAGTTCTGCTCAGTGACAGGTGGAAGCTGCAGTGCGGGTCAGTACAGGAGAGTTCTGCTCAGTGACAGGTGGAAGCTGCAGTGTGGGTCAGTACAGGAGTGTTCTGCTCAGTGACAGGTGGAAGCTGCAGTGCGGGTCAGTACAGGAGAGTTCTGCTCAGTGACAGGTGGAAGCCGCAGTGTGGGTCAGAACAGGAGAGTTCTGCTCAGTGACAGGTGGAAGCCGCAGTGTGGGACAGTACAGGAGGGTTCTGCTCAGTGACAGGTGGAAGCTGCAGTGTGGGTCAGTACAGGAGAGTTCTGCTCAGTGACAGGTGGAAGCTGCAGTGCGGGTCAGTACAGGAGAGTTCTGCTCAGTGACAGGTGGAAGCTGCAGTGCGGGTCAGTACAGGAGAGTTCTGCTCAGTGACAGGTGGAAGCTGCAGTGCGGGTCAGTACAGGATAGTTCTGCTCAGTGAGAGGTGGAAGCTGCAGTGCGGGTCAGTACACGAGTGTTCTGCTCAGTGACAGGTGGAAGCTGCAGTGTGGGTCAGTACAGGAGAGTTCTGCTCAGTGACAGGTGGATGCTGCAGTGTGGGTCAGTACAGGATAGTACTGCTCAGTGACAGGTGGATGCTGCAGTTTGGGTCAGTAAAGGAGAGTTCTGCTCAGTGACAGGTGGATGGAAGCTGCAGTGCGGGTCAGAACAGGACAGTTCTGCTCAGTGACAGGTGGAAGCTGCAGTGCGGGTCAGTACAGGAGAGTTCTGCTCAGTGACAGGTGGAAGCTGCAGTGCGGGTCAGTACAGGAGAGTTCTGCTCAGTGACAGGTGGAAGCTGCAGTGCTGGTCAGTACAGGAGAGTTCTGCTCAGTGACAGGTGGAAGCCGCAGTGTGGGTCAGAACAGGAGAGTTCTGCTCAGTGACAGGTGGAAGCCGCAGTGTGGGTCAGTACAGGAGTGTTCTGCTCAGTGACAGGTGGAAGCTGCAGTGTGGGTCAGTACAGGAGAGTTCTGCTCAGCGACAGGTGGAAGCTGCAGTGCGGGTCAGTACAGGAGAGTTCTGCTCAGTGACAGGTGGAAGCTGCAGTGTGGGTCAGTACAGGAGAGTTCTGCTCAGTGACAGGTGGAAGCTGCAGTGCGGGTCAGTACAGGAGAGTTCTGCTCAGTGAGAGGTGGAAGCTGCAGTGCGGGTCAGAACAGGAGAGTTCTGCTCAGTGACAGGTGGAAGCTGCAGTGCGGGTCAGTAAAGGAGAGTTCTGCTCAGTGACAGGTGGAAGCTGCAGTGCGGGTCAGTACAGGAGAGTTCTGCTCAGTGACAGGTGGAAGCTGCAGTGCGGGTCAGTACAGGACAGTTCTGCTCAGTGACAGGTGGAAGCTGCAGTGCGGGTCAGTACTGGAGAGTTCTGCTCAGTGACAGGTGGAAGCTGCAGTGCGGGTCAGTACAGGAGAGTTCTGCTCAGTGACAGGTGGAAGCTGCAGTTTGGGTCAGTACTGGAGAGTTCTGCTCAGTGACAGGTGGAAGCTGGAGTGCGGGTCAGTACAGGAGAGTTCTGCTCAGTGACAGGTGGAAGATGCAGTGTGGGTCAGTACAGGAGAGTTCTGCTCAGTGACAGGTGGAAGCTGCAGTGCGGGTCAGAACAGGAGAGTTCTGCTCAGTGACAGGTGGAACTGCAGTGCGGGTCAGTACAGGAGAGTTCTGCTCAGTGACAGGTGGAAGCTGCAGTGCGGGTCAGTACAGGAGAGTTCTGCTCAGTAACAGGTGGAAGCTGCAGTGCGGGTCAGTACAGGAGAGTTCTGCTCAGTGACAGGTGGAAGCTGCAGTGCGGGTCAGTACAGGAGAGTGCTGCTCAGTGACAGGTGGAAGCTGCAGTGCGGGTCAGTACAGGAGAGTTCTGCTCAGTGACAGGTGGAAGCTGCAGTGCGGGTCAGTACAGGACAGTTCTGCTCAGTGACAGGTGGAAGCTGCAGTGCGGGTCAGTACTGGAGAGTTCTGCTCAGTGACAGGTGGAAGCTGCAGTGCGGGTCAGTACAGGAGAGTTCTGCTCAGTGACAGGTGGAAGCTGCAGTTTGGGTCAGTACTGGAGAGTTCTGCTCAGTGACAGGTGGAAGCTGGAGTGCGGGTCAGTACAGGAGAGTTCTGCTCAGTGACAGGTGGAAGATGCAGTGTGGGTCAGTACAGGAGAGTTCTGCTCAGTGACAGGTGGAAGCTGCAGAGCGGGTCAGAACAGGAGAGTTCTGCTCAGTGACAGGTGGAACTGCAGTGCGGGTCAGTACAGGAGAGTTCTGCTCAGTGACAGGTGGAAGCTGCAGTGCGGGTCAGTACAGGAGAGTTCGGCTCAGTAACAGGTGGAAGCTGCAGTTCGGGTCAGTACAGGAGAGTTCTGCTCAGTGACAGGTGGAAGCTGCAGTGCGGGTCAGTACAGGAGAGTGCTGCTCAGTGACAGGTGGAAGCTGCAGTGCGGGTCAGAACAGGAGAGTTCTGCTCAGTGACAGGTGGAAGCTGCAGTGCGGGTCAGTACAGGAGAGTTCTGCTCCGTGACAGGAGGAAGCTGCAGTGTGGGTCAGTACAGGAGAGTTCTGCTCAGTGACAGGTGGAAGCTGCAGTGCGGGTCAGTACAGGATAGTTCTGCTCAGTGACAGGTGGAAGCTGCAGTGCGGGTCAGTACAGGAGAGTTCTGCTCAGTGACAGGTGGAAGCTGCAGTGCGGGTCAGTACAGGAGATTTCTGCTCAGTGACAGGTGGAAGCTGCAGTGCGGGTCAGTACAGGACAGTTCTGCTCAGTGACAGGTGGAAGCTGCAGTGCGGGTCAGTACAGGAGAGTTCTGCTCAGTGACAGGTGGAAGCTGCAGTGCGGGTCAGTACAGGAGAGTTCTGCTCAGTGACAGGTGGAAGCTGCAGTTTGGGTCAGTACTGGAGAGTTCTGCTCAGTGACAGGTGGATGCTGGAGTGCGGGTCAGTACAGGAGAGTTCTGCTCAGTGACAGGTGGAAGATGCAGTGTGGGTCAGTACAGGAGAGTTCTGCTCAGTGACAGGTGGAAGCTGCAGTGCGGGTCAGAACAGGAGAGATCTGCTCAGTGACAGGTGGAAGATGTAATGCGGGTCAGTACAGGAGAGTTCTGCTCAGTGACAGGTGGAAGCTGCAGTGCGGGTCAGTACAGGAGAGTTCTGCTCAGTGACAGGTGGAAGCTGCAGTGCGGGTCAGTACAGGACAGTTCTGCTCAGTGACAGGTGGAAGCTGCAGTGCGGGTCAGTACAGGAGAGTTCTGCTCAGTGACAGGTGGAAGCTGCAGTGCGGGTCAGTACAGGAGAGTTCTGCTCAGTGACAGGTGGAAGCTGCAGTTTGGGTCAGTACTGGAGAGTTCTGCTCAGTGACAGGTGGAAGCTGGAGTGCGGGTCAGTACAGGAGAGTTCTGCTCAGTGACAGGTGGAAGATGCAGTGTGGGTCAGTACAGGAGAGTTCTGCTCAGTGACAGGTGGAAGCTGCAGTGCGGGTCAGAACAGGAGAGTTCTGCTCAGTGACAGGTGGAACTGCAGTGCGGGTCAGTACAGGAGAGTTCTGCTCAGTGACAGGTGGAAGCTGCAGTGCGGGTCAGTACAGGAGAGTTCTGCTCAGTGACAGGTGGAAGCTGCAGTGCGGGTCAGTACAGGACAGTTCTGCTCAGTGACAGGTGGAAGCTGCAGTGCGGGTCAGTACAGGAGAGTTCTGCTCAGTGACAGGTGGAAGCTGCAGTGCGGGTCAGTACAGGAGAGTTCTGCTCAGTGACAGGTGGAAGCTGCAGTTTGGGTCAGTACTGGAGAGTTCTGCTCAGTGACAGGTGGAAGCTGGAGTGCGGGTCAGTACAGGAGAGTTCTGCTCAGTGACAGGTGGAAGATGCAGTGTGGGTCAGTACAGGAGAGTTCTGCTCAGTGACAGGTGGAAGCTGCAGTGCGGGTCAGAACAGGAGAGTTCTGCTCAGTGACAGGTGGAACTGCAGTGCGGGTCAGTACAGGAGAGTTCTGCTCAGTGACAGGTGGAAGCTGCAGTGCGGGTCAGTACAGGAGAGTTCTGCTCAGTAACAGGTGGAAGCTGCAGTGCGGGTCAGTACAGGAGAGTTCTGCTCAGTGACAGGTGGAAGCTGCAGTGCGGGTCAGTACAGGAGAGTGCTGCTCAGTGACAGGTGGAAGCTGCAGTGCGGGTCAGAACAGGAGAGTTCTGCTCAGTGACAGGTGGAAGCTGCAGTGCGGGTCAGTACAGGAGAGTTCTGCTCCGTGACAGGAGGAAGCTGCAGTGTGGGTCAGTACAGGAGAGTTCTGCTCAGTGACAGGTGGAAGCTGCAGTGCGGGTCAGTACAGGATAGTTCTGCTCAGTGACAGGTGGAAGCTGCAGTGCGGGTCAGTACAGGAGAGTTCTGCTCAGTGACAGGTGGAAGCTGCAGTGCGGGTCAGTACAGGAGATTTCTGCTCAGTGACAGGTGGAAGCTGCAGTGCGGGTCAGTACAGGACAGTTCTGCTCAGTGACAGGTGGAAGCTGCAGTGCGGGTCAGTACAGGAGAGTTCTGCTCAGTGACAGGTGGAAGCTGCAGTGCGGGTCAGTACAGGAGAGTTCTGCTCAGTGACAGGTGGAAGCTGCAGTTTGGGTCAGTACTGGAGAGTTCTGCTCAGTGACAGGTGGATGCTGGAGTGCGGGTCAGTACAGGAGAGTTCTGCTCAGTGACAGGTGGAAGATGCAGTGTGGGTCAGTACAGGAGAGTTCTGCTCAGTGACAGGTGGAAGCTGCAGTGCGGGTCAGAACAGGAGAGATCTGCTCAGTGACAGGTGGAAGATGTAATGCGGGTCAGTACAGGAGAGTTCTGCTCAGTGACAGGTGGAAGCTGCAGTGCGGGTCAGTACAGGAGAGTTCTGCTCAGTGACAGGTGGAAGCTGCAGTGCGGGTCAGTACAGGAGAGTTCTGCTCAGTGACAGGTGGAAGCTGCAGTGCGGGTCAGTACAGGAGAGTTCTGCTCAGTGACAGGTGGAAGCTGCAGTGCGGGTCAGTACAGAAGAGTTCTGCTCAGTGACAGGTGGAAGCAGCAGTGCGGGTCAGAACAGGAGGGTTCTGCTCAGTAACAGGTGGAAGCTGCAGTGCGGGTCAGTACAGGAGAGTTCTGCTCAGTGACAGGTGGATGCTGCAGTGTGGTTCAGTACAGGAGAGTTCTGCTCAGTGACAGTTGGAAGCTGCAGTGTGGGTCAGTACAGGAGAGTTCTGCTCAGTGACAGGTGGAAGCTGCAGTGCGGGTCAGTACAGGAGAGTTCTGCTCAGTGACAGGTGGAAGCTGCAGTGCGGGTCAGTACAGGAGAGTTCTGCTCAGTGACAGGTGGAAGCTGCAGTGTGGGTCAGTACAGAATAGTTCTGCTCAGTGACAGGTGGAAGCTGCAGTGTGGGCCAGTACAGTAGAGTTCTGCTCAGTGACAGGTGGAAGCTGCAGTGTGGGTCAGTACAGGAGAGTTCTGCTCAGTGACAGGAGGAAGCTGCAGTGTGGGTCAGTACAGGAGAGTTCTGCTCAGTGACAGGTGGAAGCTGCAGTGCGGGTCAGTACAGGATAGTTCTGCTCAGTGACAGGTGGAAGCTGCAGTGCGGGTCAGTACAGGAGAGTTCTGCTCAGTGACAGGTAGAAGCTGCAGTGCGGGTCAGTACAGGAGATTTCTGCTCAGTGACAGGTGGAAGCTGCAGTGCGGGTCAGTACAGGACAGTTCTGCTCAGTGACAGGTGGAAGCTGCAGTGCGGGTCAGTACAGGAGAGTTCTGCTCAGTGACAGGTGGAAGCTGCAGTGCGGGTCAGTACAGGAGAGTTCTGCTCAGTGACAGGTGGAAGCTGCAGTTTGGGTCAGTACTGGAGAGTTCTGCTCAGTGACAGGTGGAAGCTGGAGTGCGGGTCAGTACAGGAGAGTTCTGCTCAGTGACAGGTGGAAGATGCAGTGTGGGTCAGTACAGGAGAGTTCTGCTCAGTGACAGGTGGAAGCTGCAGTGCGGGTCAGAACAGGAGAGTTCTGCTCAGTGACAGGTGGAACTGCAGTGCGGGTCAGTACAGGAGAGTTCTGCTCAGTGACAGGTGGAAGCTGCAGTGCGGGTCAGTACAGGAGAGTTCTGCTCAGTGACAGGTGGAAGCTGCAGTGCGGGTCAGTACAGGAGAGTTCTGCTCAGTGACAGGTGGATGCTGCAGTGTGGTTCAGTACAGGAGAGTTCTGCTCAGTGACAGTTGGAAGCTGCAGTGTGGGTCAGTACAGGAGAGTTCTTCTCAGTGACAGGTGGAAGCTGCAGTGCGGGTCAGTACAGGAGAGTTCTGCTCAGTGACAGGTGGAAGCTGCAGTGCGGGTCAGTACAGGAGAGTTCTGCTCAGTGACAGGTGGAAGTTGCAGTGCGGGTCAGTACAGGAGAGTTCTGCTCAGTGACAGGTGGAAGCTGCAGTGCGGGTCAGTACAGGAGAGTTCTGCACAGTGACAGGTGGAAGCTGCAGTGCGGGTCAGTACAGGAGAGTTCTGATCAGTGACAGGTGGAAGCTGCAGTGTGGGTCAGTACAGGAGAGTTCTGCTCAGTGACAGATGGAAGCTGCAGTGTGGGTCAGTACAGGAGAGTTCTGCTCAGTGACAGGTGGAAGCTGCAGTGCGGGTCAGTACAGGAGAGTTCTGCTAAGTGACAGGTGGATGGAAGCAGCAGTGCGGGTCAGTACAGGAGAGTTCTGCTCAGTGACAGGTGGTAGCTGCAGTGCGGGTCAGTACAGGAGAGTTCTGCTCAGTGACAGGTGGAAGCTGCAGTGTGGGTCAGTACAGGAGAGTTCTGCTCAGTGACAGGTGGAAGCTGCAGTGCGGGTCAGTACAGGAGAGTTCTGCTCAGTGACAGGTGGAAGCAGCAGTGCGGGTCAGTACAGGAGAGTTCTGCTCAGTGACAGGTGGAAGCTGCAGTGTGGGTCAGTACAGGAGAGTTCTGCTAAGTGACAGGTGGAAGCTGCAGTGTGGGTCAGTACAGGAGAGTTCTGCTCAGTGACAGGTGGAAGCTGCAGTGTGGGTCAGTACAGAATAGTTCTGCTCAGTGACAGGTGGAAGCTGCAGTGTGGGTCAGTACAGGAGAGTTCTGCTCAGTGACAGGTGGAAGCTGCAGTGCGGGTCAGTACAGGAGAGTTCTGCTCAGTGACAGGTGGAAGCTGCAGTGCGGGTCAGTACAGGAGAGTTCTGCTCAGTGACAGGTGGAAGCTGCAGTGCGGGTCAGTACAGGAGAGTTCTGCTCAGTAACAGGTGGAAGCTGCAGTGCGGGTCAGTACAGGAGATTTCTGCTCAGTGACAGGTGGAAGCTGCAGTGTGGGTCAGTACAGGAGAGTTCTGCTCAGTGACAGGTGGAAGCTGCAGTGCGGGTCAGTACAGGAGAGTTCTGCTCAGTGACAGGTGGATGGAAGCTGCAGTGCGGGTCAGTACAGGAGAGTTCTGCTCAGTGACAGGTGGAAGCTGCAGTGTGGGTCAGTACAGGAGAGTTCTGCTCAGTGACAGGTGGAAGCTGCAGTGTGGGTCAGTACAGGAATGTTCTGCTCAGTGACAGGTGGAAGCTGCAGTGCGGGTCAGTACAGGAGAGTTCTGCTCAGTGACAGGTGGAAGTTGCAGTGCGGGTCAGTACAGGAGAGTTCTGCTCAGTGACAGGTGGAAGTTGCAGTGCGGGTCAGTACAGGAGAGTTCTGCTCAGTGACAGGTGGAAGCTGCAGTGCGGGTCAGTACAGGAGAGTTCTGCTCAGTGACAGGTGGAAGCCGCAGTGTGGGTCAGAACAGGAGAGTTCTGCTCAGTGACAGGTGGAAGCCGCAGTGTGGGTCTGTACAGGAGTGTTCTGCTCAGTGACAGGTGGAAGCTGCAGTGTGGGTCAGTACAGGAGAGTTCTGCTCAGCGACAGGTGGAAGCTGCAGTGCGGGTCAGTACAGGAGAGTTCTGCTCAGTGACAGGTGGAAGCTGCAGTGTGGGTCAGTACAGGAGAGTTCTGCTCAGTGACAGGTGGAAGCTGCAGTGCGGGTCAGTACAGGAGAGTTCTGCTCAGTGAGAGGTGGAAGCTGCAGTGCGGGTCAGAACAGGAGAGTTCTGCTCAGTGACAGGTGGAAGCTGCAGTGCGGGTCAGTAAAGGAGAGTTCTGCTCAGTGACAGGTGGAAGCTGCAGTGCGGGTCAGTACAGGAGAGTTCTGCTCAGTGACAGGTGGAAGCTGCAGTGCGGGTCAGTACAGGACAGTTCTGCTCAGTGACAGGTGGAAGCTGCAGTGCGGGTCAGTACAGGAGAGTTCTGCTCAGTGACAGGTGGAAGCTGCAGTGCGGGTCAGTACAGGAGAGTTCTGCTCAGTGACAGGTGGAAGCTGCAGTGTGGGTCAGTACAGAATAGTTCTGCTCAGTGACAGGTGGAAGCTGCAGTGTGGGCCAGTACAGTAGAGTTCTGCTCAGTGACAGGTGGAAGCTGCAGTGTGGGTCAGTACAGGAGAGTTCTGCTCAGTGACAGGAGGAAGCTGCAGTGTGGGTCAGTACAGGAGAGTTCTGCTCAGTGACAGGTGGAAGCTGCAGTGCGGGTCAGTACAGGATAGTTCTGCTCAGTGACAGGTGGAAGCTGCAGTGCGGGTCAGTACAGGAGAGTTCTGCTCAGTGACAGGTAGAAGCTGCAGTGCGGGTCAGTACAGGAGATTTCTGCTCAGTGACAGGTGGAAGCTGCAGTGCGGGTCAGTACAGGACAGTTCTGCTCAGTGACAGGTGGAAGCTGCAGTGCGGGTCAGTACAGGAGAGTTCTGCTCAGTGACAGGTGGAAGCTGCAGTGCGGGTCAGTACAGGAGAGTTCTGCTCAGTGACAGGTGGAAGCTGCAGTTTGGGTCAGTACTGGAGAGTTCTGCTCAGTGACAGGTGGAAGCTGGAGTGCGGGTCAGTACAGGAGAGTTCTGCTCAGTGACAGGTGGAAGATGCAGTGTGGGTCAGTACAGGAGAGTTCTGCTCAGTGACAGGTGGAAGCTGCAGTGCGGGTCAGAACAGGAGAGTTCTGCTCAGTGACAGGTGGAACTGCAGTGCGGGTCAGTACAGGAGAGTTCTGCTCAGTGACAGGTGGAAGCTGCAGTGCGGGTCAGTACAGGAGAGTTCTGCTCAGTGACAGGTGGAAGCTGCAGTGCGGGTCAGTACAGGAGAGTTCTGCTCAGTGACAGGTGGATGCTGCAGTGTGGTTCAGTACAGGAGAGTTCTGCTCAGTGACAGTTGGAAGCTGCAGTGTGGGTCAGTACAGGAGAGTTCTTCTCAGTGACAGGTGGAAGCTGCAGTGCGGGTCAGTACAGGAGAGTTCTGCTCAGTGACAGGTGGAAGCTGCAGTGCGGGTCAGTACAGGAGAGTTCTGCTCAGTGACAGGTGGAAGTTGCAGTGCGGGTCAGTACAGGAGAGTTCTGCTCAGTGACAGGTGGAAGCTGCAGTGCGGGTCAGTACAGGAGAGTTCTGCACAGTGACAGGTGGAAGCTGCAGTGCGGGTCAGTACAGGAGAGTTCTGATCAGTGACAGGTGGAAGCTGCAGTGTGGGTCAGTACAGGAGAGTTCTGCTCAGTGACAGATGGAAGCTGCAGTGTGGGTCAGTACAGGAGAGTTCTGCTCAGTGACAGGTGGAAGCTGCAGTGCGGGTCAGTACAGGAGAGTTCTGCTAAGTGACAGGTGGATGGAAGCAGCAGTGCGGGTCAGTACAGGAGAGTTCTGCTCAGTGACAGGTGGTAGCTGCAGTGCGGGTCAGTACAGGAGAGTTCTGCTCAGTGACAGGTGGAAGCTGCAGTGTGGGTCAGTACAGGAGAGTTCTGCTCAGTGACAGGTGGAAGCTGCAGTGCGGGTCAGTACAGGAGAGTTCTGCTCAGTGACAGGTGGAAGCAGCAGTGCGGGTCAGTACAGGAGAGTTCTGCTCAGTGACAGGTGGAAGCTGCAGTGTGGGTCAGTACAGGAGAGTTCTGCTAAGTGACAGGTGGAAGCTGCAGTGTGGGTCAGTACAGGAGAGTTCTGCTCAGTGACAGGTGGAAGCTGCAGTGTGGGTCAGTACAGAATAGTTCTGCTCAGTGACAGGTGGAAGCTGCAGTGTGGGTCAGTACAGGAGAGTTCTGCTCAGTGACAGGTGGAAGCTGCAGTGCGGGTCAGTACAGGAGAGTTCTGCTCAGTGACAGGTGGAAGCTGCAGTGCGGGTCAGTACAGGAGAGTTCTGCTCAGTGACAGGTGGAAGCTGCAGTGCGGGTCAGTACAGGAGAGTTCTGCTCAGTAACAGGTGGAAGCTGCAGTGCGGGTCAGTACAGGAGATTTCTGCTCAGTGACAGGTGGAAGCTGCAGTGTGGGTCAGTACAGGAGAGTTCTGCTCAGTGACAGGTGGAAGCTGCAGTGCGGGTCAGTACAGGAGAGTTCTGCTCAGTGACAGGTGGATGGAAGCTGCAGTGCGGGTCAGTACAGGAGAGTTCTGCTCAGTGACAGGTGGAAGCTGCAGTGTGGGTCAGTACAGGAGAGTTCTGCTCAGTGACAGGTGGAAGCTGCAGTGTGGGTCAGTACAGGAATGTTCTGCTCAGTGACAGGTGGAAGCTGCAGTGCGGGTCAGTACAGGAGAGTTCTGCTCAGTGACAGGTGGAAGTTGCAGTGCGGGTCAGTACAGGAGAGTTCTGCTCAGTGACAGGTGGAAGTTGCAGTGCGGGTCAGTACAGGAGAGTTCTGCTCAGTGACAGGTGGAAGCTGCAGTGCGGGTCAGTACAGGAGAGTTCTGCTCAGTGACAGGTGGAAGCCGCAGTGTGGGTCAGAACAGGAGAGTTCTGCTCAGTGACAGGTGGAAGCCGCAGTGTGGGTCTGTACAGGAGTGTTCTGCTCAGTGACAGGTGGAAGCTGCAGTGTGGGTCAGTACAGGAGAGTTCTGCTCAGCGACAGGTGGAAGCTGCAGTGCGGGTCAGTACAGGAGAGTTCTGCTCAGTGACAGGTGGAAGCTGCAGTGTGGGTCAGTACAGGAGAGTTCTGCTCAGTGACAGGTGGAAGCTGCAGTGCGGGTCAGTACAGGAGAGTTCTGCTCAGTGAGAGGTGGAAGCTGCAGTGCGGGTCAGAACAGGAGAGTTCTGCTCAGTGACAGGTGGAAGCTGCAGTGCGGGTCAGTAAAGGAGAGTTCTGCTCAGTGACAGGTGGAAGCTGCAGTGCGGGTCAGTACAGGAGAGTTCTGCTCAGTGACAGGTGGAAGCTGCAGTGCGGGTCAGTACAGGACAGTTCTGCTCAGTGACAGGTGGAAGCTGCAGTGCGGGTCAGTACAGGAGAGTTCTGCTCAGTGACAGGTGGAAGCTGCAGTGCGGGTCAGTACAGGAGAGTTCTGCTCAGTGACAGGTGGAAGCTGCAGTTTGGGTCAGTACTGGAGAGTTCTGCTCAGTGACAGGTGGAAGCTGGAGTGCGGGTCAGTACAGGAGAGTTCTGCTCAGTGACAGGTGGAAGATGCAGTGTGGGTCAGTACAGGAGAGTTCTGCTCAGTGACAGGTGGAAGCTGCAGTGCGGGTCAGAACAGGAGAGTTCTGCTCAGTGACAGGTGGAACTGCAGTGCGGGTCAGTACAGGAGAGTTCTGCTCAGTGACAGGTGGAAGCTGCAGTGCGGGTCAGTACAGGAGAGTTCTGCTCAGTAACAGGTGGAAGCTGCAGTGCGGGTCAGTACAGGAGAGTTCTGCTCAGTGACAGGTGGAAGCTGCAGTGCGGGTCAGTACAGGAGAGTGCTGCTCAGTGACAGGTGGAAGCTGCAGTGCGGGTCAGAACAGGAGAGTTCTGCTCAGTGACAGGTGGAAGCTGCAGTGCGGGTCAGTACAGGAGAGTTCTGCTCCGTGACAGGAGGAAGCTGCAGTGTGGGTCAGTACAGGAGAGTTCTGCTCAGTGACAGGTGGAAGCTGCAGTGCGGGTCAGTACAGGATAGTTCTGCTCAGTGACAGGTGGAAGCTGCAGTGCGGGTCAGTACAGGATAGTTCTGCTCAGTGACAGGTGGAAGCTGCAGTGCGGGTCAGTACAGGAGAGTTCTGCTCAGTGACAGGTGGAAGCTGCAGTGCGGGTCAGTACAGGAGATTTCTGCTCAGTGACAGGTGGAAGCTGCAGTGCGGGTCAGTACAGGACAGTTCTGCTCAGTGACAGGTGGAAGCTGCAGTGCGGGTCAGTACAGGAGAGTTCTGCTCAGTGACAGGTGGAAGCTGCAGTGCGGGTCAGTACAGGAGAGTTCTGCTCAGTGACAGGTGGAAGCTGCAGTTTGGGTCAGTACTGGAGAGTTCTGCTCAGTGACAGGTGGATGCTGGAGTGCGGGTCAGTACAGGAGAGTTCTGCTCAGTGACAGGTGGAAGATGCAGTGTGGGTCAGTACAGGAGAGTTCTGCTCAGTGACAGGTGGAAGCTGCAGTGCGGGTCAGAACAGGAGAGATCTGCTCAGTGACAGGTGGAAGATGTAATGCGGGTCAGTACAGGAGAGTTCTGCTCAGTGACAGGTGGAAGCTGCATTGCGGGTCAGTACAGGAGAGTTCTGCTCAGTGACAGGTGGAAGCTGCAGTGCGGGTCAGTACAGGACAGTTCTGCTCAGTGACAGGTGGAAGCTGCAGTGCGGGTCAGTACAGGAGAGTTCTGCTCAGTGACAGGTGGAAGCTGCAGTGCGGGTCAGTACAGGAGAGTTCTGCTCAGTGACAGGTGGAAGCTGCAGTTTGGGTCAGTACTGGAGAGTTCTGCTCAGTGACAGGTGGAAGCTGGAGTGCGGGTCAGTACAGGAGAGTTCTGCTCAGTGACAGGTGGAAGATGCAGTGTGGGTCAGTACAGGAGAGTTCTGCTCAGTGACAGGTGGAAGCTGCAGTGCGGGTCAGAACAGGAGAGTTCTGCTCAGTGACAGGTGGAACTGCAGTGCGGGTCAGTACAGGAGAGTTCTGCTCAGTGACAGGTGGAAGCTGCAGTGCGGGTCAGTACAGGAGAGTTCTGCTCAGTGACAGGTGGAAGCTGCAGTGCGGGTCAGTACAGGACAGTTCTGCTCAGTGACAGGTGGAAGCTGCAGTGCGGGTCAGTACAGGAGAGTTCTGCTCAGTGACAGGTGGAAGCTGCAGTGCGGGTCAGTACAGGAGAGTTCTGCTCAGTGACAGGTGGAAGCTGCAGTTTGGGTCAGTACTGGAGAGTTCTGCTCAGTGACAGGTGGAAGCTGGAGTGCGGGTCAGTACAGGAGAGTTCTGCTCAGTGACAGGTGGAAGATGCAGTGTGGGTCAGTACAGGAGAGTTCTGCTCAGTGACAGGTGGAAGCTGCAGTGCGGGTCAGAACAGGAGAGTTCTGCTCAGTGACAGGTGGAACTGCAGTGCGGGTCAGTACAGGAGAGTTCTGCTCAGTGACAGGTGGAAGCTGCAGTGCGGGTCAGTACAGGAGAGTTCTGCTCAGTAACAGGTGGAAGCTGCAGTGCGGGTCAGTACAGGAGAGTTCTGCTCAGTGACAGGTGGAAGCTGCAGTGCGGGTCAGTACAGGAGAGTGCTGCTCAGTGACAGGTGGAAGCTGCAGTGCGGGTCAGAACAGGAGAGTTCTGCTCAATGACAGGTGGAAGCTGCAGTGCGGGTCAGTACAGGAGAGTTCTGCTCCGTGACAGGAGGAAGCTGCAGTGTGGGTCAGTACAGGAGAGTTCTGCTCAGTGACAGGTGGAAGCTGCAGTGCGGGTCAGTACAGGATAGTTCTGCTCAGTGACAGGTGGAAGCTGCAGTGCGGGTCAGTACAGGAGAGTTCTGCTCAGTGACAGGTGGAAGCTGCAGTGCGGGTCAGTACAGGAGATTTCTGCTCAGTGACAGGTGGAAGCTGCAGTGCGGGTCAGTACAGGACAGTTCTGCTCAGTGACAGGTGGAAGCTGCAGTGCGGGTCAGTACAGGAGAGTTCTGCTCAGTGACAGGTGGAAGCTGCAGTGCGGGTCAGTACAGGAGAGTTCTGCTCAGTGACAGGTGGAAGCTGCAGTTTGGGTCAGTACTGGAGAGTTCTGCTCAGTGACAGGTGGATGCTGGAGTGCGGGTCAGTACAGGAGAGTTCTGCTCAGTGACAGGTGGAAGATGCAGTGTGGGTCAGTACAGGAGAGTTCTGCTCAGTGACAGGTGGAAGCTGCAGTGCGGGTCAGAACAGGAGAGATCTGCTCAGTGACAGGTGGAAGATGTAATGCGGGTCAGTACAGGAGAGTTCTGCTCAGTGACAGGTGGAAGCTGCAGTGCGGGTCAGTACAGGAGAGTTCTGCTCAGTGACAGGTGGAAGCTGCAGTGCGGGTCAGTACAGGAGAGTTCTGCTCAGTGACAGGTGGAAGCTGCAGTGCGGGTCAGTACAGGAGAGTTCTGCTCAGTGACAGGTGGAAGCTGCAGTGCGGGTCAGTACAGAAGAGTTCTGCTCAGTGACAGGTGGAAGCAGCAGTGCGGGTCAGAACAGGAGGGTTCTGCTCAGTAACAGGTGGAAGCTGCAGTGCGGGTCAGTACAGGAGAGTTCTGCTCAGTGACAGGTGGATGCTGCAGTGTGGTTCAGTACAGGAGAGTTCTGCTCAGTGACAGTTGGAAGCTGCAGTGTGGGTCAGTACAGGAGAGTTCTGCTCAGTGACAGGTGGAAGCTGCAGTGCGGGTCAGTACAGGAGAGTTCTGCTCAGTGACAGGTGGAAGCTGCAGTGCGGGTCAGTACAGGAGAGTTCTGCTCAGTGACAGGTGGAAGCTGCAGTGTGGGTCAGTACAGAATAGTTCTGCTCAGTGACAGGTGGAAGCTGCAGTGTGGGCCAGTACAGGAGAGTTCTGCTCAGTGACAGGTGGAAGCTGCAGTGTGGGTCAGTACAGGAGAGTTCTGCTCAGTGACAGGAGGAAGCTGCAGTGTGGGTCAGTACAGGAGAGTTCTGCTCAGTGACAGGTGGAAGCTGCAGTGCGGGTCAGTACAGGATAGTTCTGCTCAGTGACAGGTGGAAGCTGCAGTGCGGGTCAGTACAGGAGAGTTCTGCTCAGTGACAGGTAGAAGCTGCAGTGCGGGTCAGTACAGGAGATTTCTGCTCAGTGACAGGTGGAAGCTGCAGTGCGGGTCAGTACAGGACAGTTCTGCTCAGTGACAGGTGGAAGCTGCAGTGCGGGTCAGTACAGGAGAGTTCTGCTCAGTGACAGGTGGAAGCTGCAGTGCGGGTCAGTACAGGAGAGTTCTGCTCAGTGACAGGTGGAAGCTGCAGTTTGGGTCAGTACTGGAGAGTTCTGCTCAGTGACAGGTGGAAGCTGGAGTGCGGGTCAGTACAGGAGAGTTCTGCTCAGTGACAGGTGGAAGATGCAGTGTGGGTCAGTACAGGAGAGTTCTGCTCAGTGACAGGTGGAAGCTGCAGTGCGGGTCAGAACAGGAGAGTTCTGCTCAGTGACAGGTGGAACTGCAGTGCGGGTCAGTACAGGAGAGTTCTGCTCAGTGACAGGTGGAAGCTGCAGTGCGGGTCAGTACAGGAGAGTTCTGCTCAGTGACAGGTGGAAGCTGCAGTGCGGGTCAGTACAGGAGAGTTCTGCTCAGTGACAGGTGGATGCTGCAGTGTGGTTCAGTACAGGAGAGTTCTGCTCAGTGACAGTTGGAAGCTGCAGTGTGGGTCAGTACAGGAGAGTTCTTCTCAGTGACAGGTGGAAGCTGCAGTGCGGGTCAGTACAGGAGAGTTCTGCTCAGTGACAGGTGGAAGCTGCAGTGCGGGTCAGTACAGGAGAGTTCTGCTCAGTGTCAGGTGGAAGTTGCAGTGCGGGTCAGTACAGGAGAGTTCTGCTCAGTGACAGGTGGAAGCTGCAGTGCGGGTCAGTACAGGAGAGTTCTGCACAGTGACAGGTGGAAGCTGCAGTGCGGGTCAGTACTGGAGAGTTCTGCTCAGTGACAGGTGGAAGCTGGAGTGCGGGTCAGTACAGGAGAGTTCTGCTCAGTGACAGGTGGAAGATGCAGTGTGGGTCAGTACAGGAGAGTTCTGCTCAGTGACAGGTGGAAGCTGCAGTGCGGGTCAGAACAGGAGAGTTCTGCTCAGTGACAGGTGGAACTGCAGTGCGGGTCAGTACAGGAGAGTTCTGCTCAGTGACAGGTGGAAGCTGCAGTGCGGGTCAGTACAGGAGAGTTCTGCTCAGTGACAGGTGGAAGCTGCAGTGCGGGTCAGTACAGGAGAGTTCTGCTCAGTGACAGGTGGATGCTGCAGTGTGGTTCAGTACAGGAGAGTTCTGCTCAGTGACAGTTGGAAGCTGCAGTGTGGGTCAGTACAGGAGAGTTCTTCTCAGTGACAGGTGGAAGCTGCAGTGCGGGTCAGTACAGGAGAGTTCTGCTCAGTGACAGGTGGAAGCTGCAGTGCGGGTCAGTACAGGAGAGTTCTGCTCAGTGACAGGTGGAAGTTGCAGTGTGGGTCAGTACAGGAGAGTTCTGCTCAGTGACAGGTGGAAGCTGCAGTGCGGGTCAGTACAGGAGAGTTCTGCACAGTGACAGGTGGAAGCTGCAGTGCGGGTCAGTACAGGAGAGTTCTGATCAGTGACAGGTGGAAGCTGCAGTGTGGGTCAGTACAGGAGAGTTCTGCTCAGTGACAGATGGAAGCTGCAGTGTGGGTCAGTACAGGAGAGTTCTGCTCAGTGACAGGTGGAAGCTGCAGTGCGGGTCAGTACAGGAGAGTTCTGCTAAGTGACAGGTGGATGGAAGCAGCAGTGCGGGTCAGTACAGGAGAGTTCTGCTCAGTGACAGGTGGTAGCTGCAGTGCGGGTCAGTACAGGAGAGTTCTGCTCAGTGACAGGTGGAAGCTGCAGTGTGGGTCAGTACAGGAGAGTTCTGCTCAGTGACAGGTGGAAGCTGCAGTGCGGGTCAGTACAGGAGAGTTCTGCTCAGTGACAGGTGGAAGCAGCAGTGCGGGTCAGTACAGGAGAGTTCTGCTCAGTGACAGGTGGAAGCTGCAGTGTGGGTCAGTACAGGAGAGTTCTGCTCAGTGACAGGTGGAAGCTGCAGTGTGGGTCAGTACAGAATAGTTCTGCTCAGTGACAGGTGGAAGCTGCAGTGTGGGTCAGTACAGGAGAGTTCTGCTCAGTGACAGGTGGAAGCTGCAGTGCGGGTCAGTACAGGAGAGTTCTGCTCAGTGACAGGTGGAAGCTGCAGTGCGGGTCAGTACAGGAGAGTTCTGCTCAGTGACAGGTGGAAGCTGCAGTGCGGGTCAGTACAGGAGAGTTCTGCTCAGTAACAGGTGGAAGCTGCAGTGCGGGTCAGTACAGGAGATTTCTGCTCAGTGACAGGTGGAAGCTGCAGTGTGGGTCAGTACAGGAGAGTTCTGCTCAGTGACAGGTGGAAGCTGCAGTGCGGGTCAGTACAGGAGAGTTCTGCTCAGTGACAGGTGGATGGAAGCTGCAGTGCGGGTCAGTACAGGAGAGTTCTGCTCAGTGACAGGTGGAAGCTGCAGTGTGGGTCAGTACAGGAGAGTTCTGCTCAGTGACAGGTGGAAGCTGCAGTGTGGGTCAGTACAGGAAAGTTCTGCTCAGTGACAGGTGGAAGCTGCAGTGCGGGTCAGTACAGGAGAGTTCTGCTCAGTGACAGGTGGAAGTTGCAGTGCGGGTCAGTACAGGAGAGTTCTGCTCAGTGACAGGTGGAAGTTGCAGTGCGGGTCAGTACAGGAGAGTTCTGCTCAGTGACAGGTGGAAGCTGCAGTGCGGGTCAGTACAGGAGAGTTCTGCTCAGTGACAGGTGGAAGCCGCAGTGTGGGTCAGAACAGGAGAGTTCTGCTCAGTGACAGGTGGAAGCCGCAGTGTGGGTCAGTACAGGAGTGTTCTGCTCAGTGACAGGTGGAAGCTGCAGTGTGGGTCAGTACAGGAGAGTTCTGCTCAGTGACAGGTGGAAGCTGCAGTGCGGGTCAGTACAGGAGAGTTCTGCTCAGTGACAGGTGGAAGCTGCAGTGTGGGTCAGTACAGGAGAGTTCTGCTCAGTGACAGGTGGAAGCTGCAGTGCGGGTCAGTACAGGAGAGTTCTGCTCAGTGAGAGGTGGAAGCTGCAGTGCGGGTCAGAACAGGAGAGTTCTGCTCAGTGACAGGTGGAAGCTGCAGTGCGGGTCAGTAAAGGAGAGTTCTGCTCAGTGACAGGTGGAAGCTGCAGTGCGGGTCAGTACAGGAGAGTTCTGCTCAGTGACAGGTGGAAGCTTCAGTGCGGGTCAGTACAGGAGAGTTCTGCTCAGTGACAGGTGGAAGCTGCAGTGCGGGTCAGTACAGGAGAGTGCTGCTCAGTGACAGGTGGAAGCTGCAGTGCGGGTCAGAACAGGAGAGTTCTGCTCAGTGACAGGTGGAAGCTGCAGTGCGGGTCAGTACAGGAGAGTTCTGCTCCGTGACAGGAGGAAGCTGCAGTGTGGGTCAGTACAGGAGAGTTCTGCTCAGTGACAGGTGGAAGCTGCAGTGCGGGTCAGTACAGGATAGTTCTGCTCAGTGACAGGTGGAAGCTGCAGTGCGGGTCAGTACAGGAGAGTTCTGCTCAGTGACAGGTGGAAGCTGCAGTGCGGGTCAGTACAGGAGATTTCTGCTCAGTGACAGGTGGAAGCTGCAGTGCGGGTCAGTACAGGACAGTTCTGCTCAGTGACAGGTGGAAGCTGCAGTGCGGGTCAGTACAGGAGAGTTCTGCTCAGTGACAGGTGGAAGCTGCAGTGCGGGTCAGTACAGGAGAGTTCTGCTCAGTGACAGGTGGAAGCTGCAGTTTGGGTCAGTACTGGAGAGTTCTGCTCAGTGACAGGTGGATGCTGGAGTGCGGGTCAGTACAGGAGAGTTCTGCTCAGTGACAGGTGGAAGCTGCAGTGCGGGTCAGTACAGGACAGTTCTGCTCAGTGACATGTGGAAGCTGCAGTGCGGGTCAGTACAGGAGAGTTCTGCTCAGTGACAGGTGGAAGCTGCAGTGCGGGTCAGTACAGGAGAGTTCTGCTCAGTGACAGGTGGAAGTTGCAGTGCGGGTCAGTACAGGAGAGTTCTGCTCAGTGACAGGTGGAAGCTGCAGTGCGGGTCAGTACAGGAGAGTTCTGCACAGTGACAGGTGGAAGCTGCAGTGCGGGTCAGTACTGGAGAGTTCTGCTCAGTGACAGGTGGAAGCTGGAGTGCGGGTCAGTACAGGAGAGTTCTGCTCAGTGACAGGTGGAAGATGCAGTGTGGGTCAGTACAGGAGAGTTCTGCTCAGTGACAGGTGGAAGCTGCAGTGCGGGTCAGAACAGGAGAGTTCTGCTCAGTGACAGGTGGAACTGCAGTGCGGGTCAGTACAGGAGAGTTCTGCTCAGTGACAGGTGGAAGCTGCAGTGCGGGTCAGTACAGGAGAGTTCTGCTCAGTGACAGGTGGAAGCTGCAGTGCGGGTCAGTACAGGAGAGTTCTGCTCAGTGACAGGTGGATGCTGCAGTGTGGTTCAGTACAGGAGAGTTCTGCTCAGTGACAGTTGGAAGCTGCAGTGTGGGTCAGTACAGGAGAGTTCTTCTCAGTGACAGGTGGAAGCTGCAGTGCGGGTCAGTACAGGAGAGTTCTGCTCAGTGACAGGTGGAAGCTGCAGTGCGGGTCAGTACAGGAGAGTTCTGCTCAGTGACAGGTGGAAGTTGCAGTGCGGGTCAGTACAGGAGAGTTCTGCTCAGTGACAGGTGGAAGCTGCAGTGCGGGTCAGTACAGGAGAGTTCTGCACAGTGACAGGTGGAAGCTGCAGTGCGGGTCAGTACAGGAGAGTTCTGATCAGTGACAGGTGGAAGCTGCAGTGTGGGTCAGTACAGGAGAGTTCTGCTCAGTGACAGATGGAAGCTGCAGTGTGGGTCAGTACAGGAGAGTTCTGCTCAGTGACAGGTGGAAGCTGCAGTGCGGGTCAGTACAGGAGAGTTCTGCTAAGTGACAGGTGGATGGAAGCAGCAGTGCGGGTCAGTACAGGAGAGTTCTGCTCAGTGACAGGTGGTAGCTGCAGTGCGGGTCAGTACAGGAGAGTTCTGCTCAGTGACAGGTGGAAGCTGCAGTGTGGGTCAGTACAGGAGAGTTCTGCTCAGTGACAGGTGGAAGCTGCAGTGCGGGTCAGTACAGGAGAGTTCTGCTCAGTGACAGGTGGAAGCAGCAGTGCGGGTCAGTACAGGAGAGTTCTGCTCAGTGACAGGTGGAAGCTGCAGTGTGGGTCAGTACAGGAGAGTTCTGCTAAGTGACAGGTGGAAGCTGCAGTGTGGGTCAGTACAGGAGAGTTCTGCTCAGTGACAGGTGGAAGCTGCAGTGTGGGTCAGTACAGAATAGTTCTGCTCAGTGACAGGTGGAAGCTGCAGTGTGGGTCAGTACAGGAGAGTTCTGCTCAGTGACAGGTGGAAGCTGCAGTGCGGGTCAGTACAGGAGAGTTCTGCTCAGTGACAGGTGGAAGCTGCAGTGCGGGTCAGTACAGGAGAGTTCTGCTCAGTGACAGGTGGAAGCTGCAGTGCGGGTCAGTACAGGAGAGTTCTGCTCAGTAACAGGTGGAAGCTGCAGTGCGGGTCAGTACAGGAGATTTCTGCTCAGTGACAGGTGGAAGCTGCAGTGTGGGTCAGTACAGGAGAGTTCTGCTCAGTGACAGGTGGAAGCTGCAGTGCGGGTCAGTACAGGAGAGTTCTGCTCAGTGACAGGTGGATGGAAGCTGCAGTGCGGGTCAGTACAGGAGAGTTCTGCTCAGTGACAGGTGGAAGCTGCAGTGTGGGTCAGTACAGGAGAGTTCTGCTCAGTGACAGGTGGAAGCTGCAGTGTGGGTCAGTACAGGAAAGTTCTGCTCAGTGACAGGTGGAAGCTGCAGTGCGGGTCAGTACAGGAGAGTTCTTCTCAGTGACAGGTGGAAGTTGCAGTGCGGGTCAGTACAGGAGAGTTCTGCTCAGTGACAGGTGGAAGTTGCAGTGCGGGTCAGTACAGGAGAGTTCTGCTCAGTGACAGGTGGAAGCTGCAGTGCGGGTCAGTACAGGAGAGTTCTGCTCAGTGACAGGTGGAAGCCGCAGTGTGGGTCAGAACAGGAGAGTTCTGCTCAGTGACAGGTGGAAGCCGCAGTGTGGGTCAGTACAGGAGTGTTCTGCTCAGTGACAGGTGGAAGCTGCAGTGTGGGTCAGTACAGGAGAGTTCTGCTCAGTGACAGGTGGAAGCTGCAGTGCGGGTCAGTACAGGAGAGTTCTGCTCAGTGACAGGTGGAAGCTGCAGTGTGGGTCAGTACAGGAGAGTTCTGCTCAGTGACAGGTGGAAGCTGCAGTGCGGGTCAGTACAGGAGAGTTCTGCTCAGTGAGAGGTGGAAGCTGCAGTGCGGGTCAGAACAGGAGAGTTCTGCTCAGTGACAGGTGGAAGCTGCAGTGCGGGTCAGTAAAGGAGAGTTCTGCTCAGTGACAGGTGGAAGCTGCAGTGCGGGTCAGTACAGGAGAGTTCTGCTCAGTGACAGGTGGAAGCTTCAGTGCGGGTCAGTACAGGAGAGTTCTGCTCAGTGACAGGTGGAAGCTGCAGTGCGGGTCAGTACAGGAGAGTGCTGCTCAGTGACAGGTGGAAGCTGCAGTGCGGGTCAGAACAGGAGAGTTCTGCTCAGTGACAGGTGGAAGCTGCAGTGCGGGTCAGTACAGGAGAGTTCTGCTCCGTGACAGGAGGAAGCTGCAGTGTGGGTCAGTACAGGAGAGTTCTGCTCAGTGACAGGTGGAAGCTGCAGTGCGGGTCAGTACAGGATAGTTCTGCTCAGTGACAGGTGGAAGCTGCAGTGCGGGTCAGTACAGGAGAGTTCTGCTCAGTGACAGGTGGAAGCTGCAGTGCGGGTCAGTACAGGAGATTTCTGCTCAGTGACAGGTGGAAGCTGCAGTGCGGGTCAGTACAGGACAGTTCTGCTCAGTGACAGGTGGAAGCTGCAGTGCGGGTCAGTACAGGAGAGTTCTGCTCAGTGACAGGTGGAAGCTGCAGTGCGGGTCAGTACAGGAGAGTTCTGCTCAGTGACAGGTGGAAGCTGCAGTTTGGGTCAGTACTGGAGAGTTCTGCTCAGTGACAGGTGGATGCTGGAGTGCGGGTCAGTACAGGAGAGTTCTGCTCAGTGACAGGTGGAAGCTGCAGTGCGGGTCAGTACAGGACAGTTCTGCTCAGTGACATGTGGAAGCTGCAGTGCGGGTCAGTACAGGAGAGTTCTGCTCAGTGACAGGTGGAAGCTGCAGTGCGGGTCAGTACAGGAGAGTTCTGCTCAGTGACAGGTGGAAGCTGCAGTGCGGGTCAGAACAGGAGAGATCTGCTCAGTGACAGGTGGAAGATGTAATGCGGGTCAGTACAGGAGAGTTCTGCTCAGTGACAGGTGGAAGCTGCAGTGCAGCTCAGTACAGGAGAGATCTGCTCAGTGACAGGAGGAAGCTGCAGTGTGGGTCAGTACAGGAGAGTTCTGCTCAGTGACAGGTGGAAGCTGCAGTGCGGGTCAGTACAGGATAGTTCTGCTCAGTGACAGGTGGAAGCTGCAGTGCGGGTCAGTACAGGAGAGTTCTGCTCAGTGACAGGTGGAAGCTGCAGTGCGGGTCAGTACAGGAGATTTCTGCTCAGTGACAGGTGGAAGCTGCAGTGCGGGTCAGTACAGGACAGTTCTGCTCAGTGACAGGTGGAAGCTGCAGTGCGGGTCAGTACAGGAGAGTTCTGCTCAGTGACAGGTGGAAGCTGCAGTGCGGGTCAGTACAGGAGAGTTCTGCTCAGTGACAGGTGGAAGCTGCAGTTTGGGTCAGTACTGGAGAGTTCTGCTCAGTGACAGGTGGAAGCTGGAGTGCGGGTCAGTACAGGAGAGTTCTGCTCAGTGACAGGTGGAAGATGCAGTGTGGGTCAGTACAGGAGAGTTCTGCTCAGTGACAGGTGGAAGCTGCAGTGCGGGTCAGAACAGGAGAGTTCTGCTCAGTGACAGGTGGAACTGCAGTGCGGGTCAGTACAGGAGAGTTCTGCTCAGTGACAGGTGGAAGCTGCAGTGCGGGTCAGTACAGGAGAGTTCTGCTCAGTCACAGGTGGAAGCTGCAGTGCGGGTCAGTACAGGAGAGTTCTGCTCAGTGACAGGTGGATGCTGCAGTGTGGTTCAGTACAGGAGAGTTCTGCTCAGTGACAGTTGGAAGCTGCAGTGTGGGTCAGTACAGGAGAGTTCTTCTCAGTGACAGGTGGAAGCTGCAGTGCGGGTCAGTACAGGAGAGTTCTGCTCAGTGACAGGTGGAAGCTGCAGTGTGGGTCAGTACAGGAGAGTTCTGCTAAGTGACAGGTGGATGGAAGCAGCAGTGCGGGTCAGTACAGGAGAGTTCTGCTCAGTGACAGGTGGTAGCTGCAGTGCGGGTCAGTACAGGAGAGTTCTGCTCAGTGACAGGTGGAAGCTGCAGTGTGGGTCAGTACAGGAGAGTTCTGCTCAGTGACAGGTGGAAGCTGCAGTGCGGGTCAGTACAGGAGAGTTCTGCTCAGTGACAGGTGGAAGCAGCAGTGCGGGTCAGTACAGGAGAGTTCTGCTCAGTGACAGGTGGAAGCTGCAGTGTGGGTCAGTACAGGAGAGTTCTGCTAAGTGACAGGTGGAAGCTGCAGTGTGGGTCAGTACAGGAGAGTTCTGCTCAGTGACAGGTGGAAGCTGCAGTGTGGGTCAGTACAGAATAGTTCTGCTCAGTGACAGGTGGAAGCTGCAGTGTGGGTCAGTACAGGAGAGTTCTGCTCAGTGACAGGTGGAAGCTGCAGTGCGGGTCAGTACAGGAGAGTTCTGCTCAGTGACAGGTGGAAGCTGCAGTGCGGGTCAGTACAGGAGAGTTCTGCTCAGTGACAGGTGGAAGCTGCAGTGCGGGTCTGTACAGGAGAGTTCTGCTCAGTAACAGGTGGAAGCTGCAGTGCGGGTCAGTACAGGAGAGTTCTGCTCAGTGACAGGTGGAAGCTGCAGTGTGGGTCAGTACAGGAGAGTTCTGCTCAGTGACAGGTGGAAGCTGCAGTGCGGGTCAGTACAGGAGAATTCTGCTCAGTGACAGGTGGATGGAAGCTGCAGTGCGGGTCAGTACAGGAGAGTTCTGCTCAGTGACAGGTGGAAGCTGCAGTGTGGGTCAGTACAGGAGAGTTCTGCTCAGTGACAGGTGGAAGCTGCAGTGTGGGTCAGTACAGGAAAGTTCTGCTCAGTGACAGGTGGAAGCTGCAGTGCGGGTCAGTACAGGAGAGTTCTGCTCAGTGACAGGTGGAAGTTGCAGTGCGGGTCAGTACAGGAGAGTTCTGCTCAGTGACAGGTGGAAGCTGCAGTGCGGGTCAGTACAGGAGAGTTCTGCACAGTGACAGGTGGAAGCTGCAGTGCGGGTCAGTACAGGAGAGTTCTGCTCAGTGACAGGTGGTAGCTGCAGTGCGGGTCAGTACAGGAGAGTTCTGCTCAGTGACAGGTGGAAGCTGCAGTGCGTTTCAGTACAGGAGAGTTCTGCTAAGTGACAGGTGGATGGAAGCAGCAGTGCGGGTCAGTACAGGAGAGTTCTGCTCAGTGACAGGTGGTAGCTGCAGTGCGGGTCAGTACAGGAGAGTTCTGCTCAGTGACAGGTGGAAGCTGCAGTGTGGGTCAGTACAGGAGAGTTCTGCTCAGTGACAGGTGGAAGCTGCAGTGCGGGTCAGTACAGGAGAGTTCTGCTCAGTGACAGATGGAAGCTGCAGTGTGGGTCAGTACAGGAGAGTTCTGCTCAGTGACAGGTGGAAGCTGCAGTTCGGGTCAGTACAGGAGAGTTCTGCTAAGTGACAGGTGGATGGAAGCAGCAGTGCGGGTCAGTACAGGAGAGTTCTGCTAAGTGACATGTGGTAGCTGCAGTGCGGGTCAGTACAGGAGAGTTCTGCTCAGTGACAGGTGGAAGCTGCAGTTTGGGTCAGTACAGGAGAGTTCTGCTCAGTGACAGGTGGAAGCTGCAGTGCGGGTCAGTACAGGAGAGTTCTGCTCAGTGACAGGTGGAAGCTGCAGTGCGGGTCAGTACAGGAGAGTTCTGCTCAGTGACAGGTGGAAGCTGCAGTGCGGGTCAGTACAGGAGAGTTCTGCTCAGTAACAGGTGGAAGCTGCAGTGCGGGTCAGTACAGGAGAGTTCTGCTCAGTGACAGGTGGAAGCTGCAGTGTGGGTCAGTACAGGAGAGTTCTGCTCAGTGACAGGTGGAAGCTGCAGTGCGGGTCAGTACAGGAGAGTTCTGCTCAGTGACAGGTGGATGGAAGCTGCAGTGCGGGTCAGTACAGGAGAGTTCTGCTCAGTGACAGGTGGAAGCTGCAGTGTGGGTCAGTACAGGAGAGTTCTGCTCAGTGACAGGTGGAAGCTGCAGTGTGGGTCAGTACAGGAAAGTTCTGCTCAGTGACAGGTGGAAGCTGCAGTGCGGGTCAGTACAGGAGAGTTCTGCTCAGTGACAGGTGGAAGTTGCAGTGCGGGTCAGTACAGGAGAGTTCTGCTCAGTGACAGGTGGAAGCTGCAGTGCGGGTCAGTACAGGAGAGTTCTGCACAGTGACAGGTGGAAGCTGCAGTGCGGGTCAGTACAGGAGAGTTCTGCTCAGTGACAGGTGGTAGCTGCAGTGCGGGTCAGTACAGGAGAGTTCTGCTCAGTGACAGGTGGAAGCTGCAGTGTGGGTCAGTACAGGAGAGTTCTGCTCAGTGACAGGTGGAAGCTGCAGTGCGGGTCAGTACAGGAGAGTTCTGCTCAGTGACAGGTGGAAGCAGCAGTGCGGGTCAGTACAGGAGAGTTCTGCTAAGTGACAGGTGGAAGCTGCAATGCGGGTCAGTACAGGAGAGTTCTGCTAAGTGACAGGTGGAAGCTGCAGTGTGGGTCATTACAGGAGAGTTCTGCTCAGTGACAGGTGGAAGCTGCAGTGTGGGTCAGTACAGGAAAGTTCTGCTCAGTGACAGGTGGAAGCTGCAGTGCGGGTCAGTACAGGAGAGTTCTGCTCAGTGACAGGTGGAAGTTGCAGTGCGGGTCAGTACAGGAGAGTTCTGCTCAGTGACAGGTGGAAGCTGCAGTGCGGGTCAGTACAGGAGAGTTCTGCACAGTGACAGGTGGAAGCTGCAGTGCGGGTCAGTACAGGAGAGTTCTGCTCAGTGACAGGTGGAAGCTGCAGTGCGGGTCAGTACAGGAGAGTTCTGCTCAGTGACAGGTGGATGGAAGCTGCAGTGCGGGTCAGTACAGGAGAGTTCTGCTCAGTGACAGGTGGAAGCTGCAGTGTGGGTCAGTACAGGAGAGTTCTGCTCAGTGACAGGTGGAAGCTGCAGTGTGGGTCAGTACAGGAAAGTTCTGCTCAGTGACAGGTGGAAGCTGCAGTGCGGGTCAGTACAGGAGAGTTCTGCTCAGTGACAGGTGGAAGTTGCAGTGCGGGTCAGTACAGGAGAGTTCTGCTCAGTGACAGGTGGAAGCTGCAGTGCGGGTCAGTACAGGAGAGTTCTGCACAGTGACAGGTGGAAGCTGCAGTGGGGTCAGTACAGGAGAGTTCTGCTCAGTGACAGGTGGTAGCTGCAGTGCGGGTCAGTACAGGAGAGTTCTGCTCAGTGACAGGTGGAAGCTGCAGTGTGGGTCAGTACAGGAGAGTTCTGCTCAGTGACAGGTGGAAGCTGCAGTGCGGGTCAGTACAGGAGAGTTCTGCTCAGTGACAGGTGGAAGCAGCAGTGCGGGTCAGTACAGGAGAGTTCTGCTCAGTGACAGGTGGAAGCTGCAGTGCGGGTCAGTACAGGAGAGTTCTGCTAAGTGACAGGTGGAAGCTGCAGTGTGGGTCATTACAGGAGAGTTCTGCTCAGTGACAGGTGGAAGCTGCAGTGTGGGTCAGTACAGAATAGTTCTGCTCAGTGACAGGTGGAAGCTGCAGTTTGGGTCAGTACAGGAGAGTTCTGCTCAGTGACAGGTGGAAGCTGCAGTGTGGGTCAGTACAGGAAAGTTCTGCTCAGTGACAGGTGGAAGCTGCAGTGCGGGTCAGTACAGGAGAGTTCTGCTCAGTGACAGGTGGAAGTTGCAGTGCGGGTCAGTACAGGAGAGTTCTGCTCAGTGACAGGTGGAAGCTGCAGTGCGGGTCAGTACAGGAGAGTTCTGCACAGTGACAGGTGGAAGCTGCAGTGCGGGTCAGTACAGGAGAGTTCTGCTCAGTGACAGGTGGTAGCTGCAGTGCGGGTCAGTACAGGAGAGTTCTGCTCAGTGACAGGTGGAAGCTGCAGTGCGGGTCAGTACAGGAGAGTTCTGCTAAGTGACAGGTGGATGGAAGCAGCAGTGCGGGTCAGTACAGGAGAGTTCTGCTCAGTGACAGGTGGTAGCTGCAGTGCGGGTCAGTACAGGAGAGTTCTGCTCAGTGACAGGTGGAAGCTGCAGTGTGGGTCAGTACAGGAGAGTTCTGCTCAGTGACAGGTGGAAGCTGCAGTTCGGGTCAGTACAGGAGAGTTCTGCTAAGTGACAGGTGGATGGAAGCAGCAGTGCGGGTCAGTACAGGAGAGTTCTGCTCAGTGACATGTAGCTGCAGTGCGGGTCAGTACAGGAGAGTTCTGCTCAGTGACAGGTGGAAGCTGCAGTGTGGGTCAGTACAGGAGAGTTCTGCTCAGTGACAGGTGGAAGCTGCAGTGCGGGTCAGTACAGGAGAGTTCTGCTCAGTGACAGGTGGAAGCAGCAGTGCGGGTCAGTACAGGAGAGTTCTGCTCAGTGACAGGTGGAAGCTGCAGTGTGGGTCAGTACAGGAGAGTTCTGCTAAGTGACAGGTGGAAGCTGCAGTGTGGGTCAGTACAGGAGAGTTCTGCTCAGTGACAGGTGGAAGCTGCAGTGTGGGTCAGTACAGAATAGTTCTGCTCAGTGACAGGTGGAAGCTGCAGTTTGGGTCAGTACAGGAGAGTTCTGCTCAGTGACAGGTGGAAGCTGCAGTGCGGGTCAGTACAGGAGAGTTCTGCTCAGTGACAGGTGGAAGCTGCAGTGCGGGTCAGTACAGGAGAGTTCTGCTCAGTGACAGGTGGAAGCTGCAGTGCGGGTCAGTACAGGAGAGTTCTGCTCAGTAACAGGTGGAAGCTGCAGTGCGGGTCAGTACAGAAGAGTTCTGCTCAGTGACAGGTGGAAGCTGCAGTGTGGGTCAGTACAGGAGAGTTCTGCTCAGTGACAGGTGGAAGCTGCAGTGCGGGTCAGTACAGGAGAGTTCTGCTCAGTGACAGGTGGATGGAAGCTGCAGTGCGGGTCAGTACAGGAGAGTTCTGCTCAGTGACAGGTGGAAGCTGCAGTGTGGGTCAGTACAGGAGAGTTCTGCTCAGTGACAGGTGGAAGCTGCAGTGTGGGTCAGTACAGGAAAGTTCTGCTCAGTGACAGGTGGAAGCTGCAGTGCGGGTCAGTACAGGAGAGTTCTGCTCAGTGACAGGTGGAAGTTGCAGTGCGGGTCAGTACAGGAGAGTTCTGCTCAGTGACAGGTGGAAGCTGCAGTGCGGGTCAGTACAGGAGAGTTCTGCACAGTGACAGGTGGAAGCTGCAGTGCGGGTCAGTACAGGAGAGTTCTGCTCAGTGACAGGTGGTAGCTGCAGTGCGGGTCAGTACAGGAGAGTTCTGCTCAGTGACAGGTGGAAGCTGCAGTGTGGGTCAGTACAGGAGAGTTCTGCTCAGTGACAGGTGGAAGCTGCAGTGCGGGTCAGTACAGGAGAGTTCTGCTCAGTGACAGGTGGAAGCAGCAGTGCGGGTCAGTACAGGAGAGTTCTGCTCAGTGACAGGTGGAAGCTGCAGTGCGGGTCAGTACAGGAGAGTTCTGCTCAGTGACAGGTGGAAGCTGCAGTGTGGGTCAGTACAGGAGAGTTCTACTCAGTGACAGGTGGAAGCTGCAGTGTGGGTCAGTACAGGAGAGTTCTGCTCAGTGACAAGTGGAAGCTGCAGTGTGGGTCAGTACAGAATAGTTCTGCTCAGTGACAGGTGGAAGCTGCAGTGTGGGTCAGTACAGGAGAGTTCTGCTCAGTGACAGGTGGAAGCTGCAGTGCGGGTCAGTACAGGAGAGTTCTGCTCAGTGACAGGTGGAAGCTGCAGTGCGGATCAGTACAGTTGAGTTCTGCTCAGGGACACGTGGAAGCTGCAGTGTGGGTAAGTACAGGAGAGTTCTGCTCAGTGACAGGTGGAAGCTGCAGTGCGGGTCAGTACAGGAGAGTTCTGCTCAGTGACAGGTGGAAGCTGCAGTGCGGGTCAGTACAGGAGAGTTCTGCTCAGTAACAGGTGGAAGCTGCAGTGCGGGTCAGTACAGGAGAGTTCTGCTCAGTGACAGGTGGAAGCTGCAGTGTGGGTCAGTACAGGAGAGTTCTGCTCAGTGACAGGTGGAAGCTGCAGTGCGTGTCAGTACAGGAGAGTTCTGCTCAGTGACAGGTGGATGGAAGCTGCAGTGCGGGTCAGTACAGGAGAGTTCTGCTCAGTGACAGGTGGAAGCTGCAGTGTGGGTCAGTACAGGATAGTTCTGCTCAGTGACAGGTGGAAGCTGCAGTGTGGGTCAGTACAGGAAAGTTCTGCTCAGTGACAGGTGGAAGCTGCAGTGCGGGTCAGTACAGGAGAGTTCTGCTCAGTGACAGGTGGAAGTTGCAGTGCGGGTCAGTACAGGAGAGTTCTGCTCAGTGACAGGTGGAAGCTGCAGTGCGGGTCAGTACAGGAGAGTTCTGCACAGCGACAGGTGGAAGCTGCAGTGCGGGTCAGTACAGGAGAGTTCTGCTCAGTGACAGGTGGAAGCTGCAGTTTGGGTCAGTACTGGAGAGTTCTGCTCAGTGACAGATGGAAGCTGCAGTGTGGGTCAGTACAGGAGAGTTCTGCTCAGTGACAGGTGGAAGCTGCAGTGCGGGTCAGTACAGGAGAGTTCTGCTCAGTGACAGGTGGATGGAAGCAGCAGTGCGGGTCAGTACAGGAGAGTTCTGCTCAGTGACAGGTGGTAGCTGCAGTGCGGGTCAGTACAGGAGAGTTCTGCTCAGTGACAGGTGGAAGCTGCAGTGTGGGTCAGTACAGGAGAGTTCTGCTCAGTGACAGGTGGAAGCTGCAGTGCGGGTCAGTACAGGAGAGTTCTGCACAGTGACAGGTGGAAGCTGCAGTGCGGGTCAGTACAGGAGAGTTCTGCTCAGTGACAGGTGGAAGCTGCAGTTTGGGTCAGTACTGGAGAGTTCTGCTCAGTGACAGATGGAAGCTGCAGTGTGGGTCAGTACAGGAGAGTTCTGCTCAGTGACAGGTGGAAGCTGCAGTGCGGGTCAGTACAGGAGAGTTCTGCTCAGTGACAGGTGGATGGAAGCAGCAGTGCGGGTCAGTACAGGAGAGTTCTGCTCAGTGACAGGTGGTAGCTGCAGTGCGGGTCAGTACAGGAGAGTTCTGCTCAGTGACAGGTGGAAGCTGCAGTGTGGGTCAGTACAGGAGAGTTCTGCTCAGTGACAGGTGGAAGCTGCAGTGTGGGTCAGTGCAGGAGAGTTCTGCTCAGTGACAGGTTGGAGCTGCAGTGCGGGTCAGTACAGGAGAGTTCTGCTCAGTGACAGGTGGAAGCTGCAGTGTGGGTCAGTACAGGAGAGTTCTGCTCAGTGACAGGTGGAAGCTGCAGTGTGGGTCAGTACAGGAAAGTTCTGCTCAGTGACAGGTGGAAGTTGCAGTGCGGGTCAGGACAGGAGAGTTCTGCTCAGTGACAGGTGGAAGCTGCAGTGCGGGTCAGTACAGGAGAGTTCTGCACAGTGACAGGTGGAAGCTGCAGTGCGGGTCAGTACAGGAGAGTTCTGATCAGTGACAGGTGGAAGCTGCAGTGTGGGTCAGTACAGGAGAGTTCTGCTCAGTGACAGATGGAAGCTGCAGTGTGGGTCAGTACAGGAGAGTTCTGCTCAGTGACAGGTGGAAGCTGCAGTGCGGGTCAGTACAGGAGAGTTCTGCTCAGTGACAGGTGGATGGAAGCAGCAGTGCGGGTCAGTACAGGAGAGTTCTGCTCAGTGACAGGTGGAAGCTGCAGTGCGGGTCAGTACAGGAGAGTTCTGCTCAGTGACAGGTGGATGGAAGCAGCAGTGCGGGTCAGTACAGGAGAGTTCTGCTCAGTGACAGGTGGTAGCTGCAGTGCGGGTCAGTACAGGAGAGTTCTGCTCAGTGACAGGTGGAAGCTGCAGTGTGGGTCAATAAAGGAGAGTTCTGCTCAGTGACAGGTGGAAGCTGCAGTGCGGGTCAGTACAGGAGAGTTCTGCTCAGTGACAGGTGGAAGCTGCAGTGTGGGTCAGTACAGGAGAGTTCTGCTCAGTGACAGGTGGAAGCTGCAGTGTGGGTCAGTACAGGAGAGTTCTGCTCAGTGACAGGATGGAAGCTGCAGTGCGGGTCAGTACAGGAGGGTTCTGCTCAGTGACAGGTGGATGGAAGCTGCAGTGTGGGTCAGTACAGGAGAGTTCTGCTCAGTGACAGGTGGAAGCTGCAGTGTGGGTCAGTACAGGAGAGTTCTGCTCAGTGACAGGTGGAAGCTGCAGTGCGGGTCAGTACAGGAGAGTTCTGCTCAGTGACAGGTGGAAGCTGCAGTGCGGGTCAGTACAGGAGAGTTCTGCTCAGTGACAGGTGGAAGCTGCAGTGCGGGTCAGTACAGGAGGGTTCTGCTCAGTGACAGGTGGATGGAAGCTGCAGTGTGGGTCAGTACAGGAGAGTTCTGCTCAGTGACAGGTGGAAGCTGCAGTGTGGGTCAGTACAGGCGATTTGTGCTCAGTGACAGGTGGAAGCTGCAGTGCGGGTCAGTACAGGAGAGTTCTGCACAGTGACAGGTGGAAGCTGCAGTGCGGGTCAGTACAGGAGAGTTCTGCTCAGTGACAGGTGGTAGCTGCAGTGCGGGTCAGTACAGGAGAGTTCTGCTCAGTGACAGGTGGAAGCTGCAGTGTGGGTCAGTACAGGAGAGTTCTGCTCAGTGACAGGTGGAAGCTGCAGTGCGGGTCAGTACAGGAGAGTTCTGCTCAGTGACAGGTGGAAGCAGCAGTGCGGGTCATGACAGGAGAGTTCTGCTAAGTGACAGGTGGAAGCTGCAGTGCGGGTCAGTACAGGAGAGTTCTGCTAAGTGACAGGTGGAAGCTGCAGTGTGGGTCAGTACAGGAGAGTTCTGCTCAGTGACAGGTGGAAGCTGCAGTGTGGGTCAGTACAGAATAGTTCTGCTCAGTGACAGGTGGAAGCTGCAGTGTGGGTCAGTACAGGAGAGTTCTGCTCAGTGACAGGTGGAAGCTGCAGTGTGGGTCAGTACAGGAAAGTTCTGCTCAGTGACAGGTGGAAGCTGCAGTGCGGGTCAGTACAGGAGAGTTCTGCTCAGTGACAGGTGGAAGTTGCAGTGCGGGTCAGTACAGGAGAGTTCTGCTCAGTGACAGGTGGAAGCTGCAGTGCGGGTCAGTACAGGAGAGTTCTGCACAGTGACAGGTGGAAGCTGCAGTGCGGGTCAGTACAGGAGAGTTCTGCTCAGTGACAGGTGGTAGCTGCAGTGCGGGTCAGTACAGGAGAGTTCTGCTCAGTGACAGGTGGAAGCTGCAGTGCGGGTCAGTACAGGAGAGTTCTGCTAAGTGACAGGTGGATGGAAGCAGCAGTGCGGGTCAGTACAGGAGAGTTCTGCTCAGTGACAGGTGGTAGCTGCAGTGCGGGTCAGTACAGGAGAGTTCTGCTCAGTGACAGGTGGAAGCTGCAGTGTGGGTCAGTACAGGAGAGTTCTGCTCAGTGACAGGTGGAAGCTGCAGTTCGGGTCAGTACAGGAGAGTTCTGCTAAGTGACAGGTGGATGGAAGCAGCAGTGCGGGTCAGTACAGGAGAGTTCTGCTCAGTGACATGTGGTAGCTGCAGTGCGGGTCAGTACAGGAGAGTTCTGCTCAGTGACAGGTGGAAGCTGCAGTGTGGGTCAGTACAGGAGAGTTCTGCTCAGTGACAGGTGGAAGCTGCAGTGCGGGTCAGTACAGGAGAGTTCTGCTCAGTGACAGGTGGAAGCAGCAGTGCGGGTCAGTACAGGAGAGTTCTGCTCAGTGACAGGTGGAAGCTGCAGTGTGGGTCAGTACAGGAGAGTTCTGCTAAGTGACAGGTGGAAGCTGCAGTGTGGGTCAGTACAGGAGAGTTCTGCTCAGTGACAGGTGGAAGCTGCAGTGTGGGTCAGTACAGAATAGTTCTGCTCAGTGACAGGTGGAAGCTGCAGTTTGGGTCAGTACAGGAGAGTTCTGCTCAGTGACAGGTGGAAGCTGCAGTGCGGGTCAGTACAGGAGAGTTCTGCTCAGTGACAGGTGGAAGCTGCAGTGTGGGTCAGTACAGGAGAGTTCTGCTCAGTGACAGGTGGAAGCTGCAGTGTGGGTCAGTGCAGGAGAGTTCTGCTCAGTGACAGGTTGGAGCTGCAGTGCGGGTCAGTACAGGAGAGTTCTGCTCAGTGACAGGTGGAAGCTGCAGTGTGGGTCAGTACAGGAGAGTTCTGCTCAGTGACAGGTGGAAGCTGCAGTGTGGGTCAGTACAGGAAAGTTCTGCTCAGTGACAGGTGGAAGTTGCAGTGCGGGTCAGTACAGGAGAGTTCTGCTCAGTGACAGGTGGAAGCTGCAGTGCGGGTCAGTACAGGAGAGTTCTGCACAGTGACAGGTGGAAGCTGCAGTGCGGGTCAGTACAGGAGAGTTCTGATCAGTGACAGGTGGAAGCTGCAGTGTGGGTCAGTACAGGAGAGTTCTGCTCAGTGACAGATGGAAGCTGCAGTGTGGGTCAGTACAGGAGAGTTCTGCTCAGTGACAGGTGGAAGCTGCAGTGCGGGTCAGTACAGGAGAGTTCTGCTCAGTGACAGGTGGATGGAAGCAGCAGTGCGGGTCAGTACAGGAGAGTTCTGCTCAGTGACAGGTGGAAGCTGCAGTGCGGGTCAGTACAGGAGAGTTCTGCTCAGTGACAGGTGGATGGAAGCAGCAGTGCGGGTCAGTACAGGAGAGTTCTGCTCAGTGACAGGTGGTAGCTGCAGTGCGGGTCAGTACAGGAGAGTTCTGCTCAGTGACAGGTGGAAGCTGCAGTGTGGGTCAATAAAGGAGAGTTCTGCTCAGTGACAGGTGGAAGCTGCAGTGCGGGTCAGTACAGGAGAGTTCTGCTCAGTGACAGGTGGAAGCTGCAGTGTGGGTCAGTACAGAATAGTTCTGCTCAGTGACAGGTGGAAGCTGCAGTGTGGGTCAGTACAGGAGAGTTCTGCTCAGTGACAGGTGGAAGCTGCAGTGTGGGTCAGTACAGGAAAGTTCTGCTCAGTGACAGGTGGAAGCTGCAGTGCGGGTCAGTACAGGAGAGTTCTGCTCAGTGACAGGTGGAAGTTGCAGTGCGGGTCAGTACAGGAGAGTTCTGCTCAGTGACAGGTGGAAGCTGCAGTGCGGGTCAGTACAGGAGAGTTCTGCACAGTGACAGGTGGAAGCTGCAGTGCGGGTCAGTACAGGAGAGTTCTGCTCAGTGACAGGTGGTAGCTGCAGTGCGGGTCAGTACAGGAGAGTTCTGCTCAGTGACAGGTGGAAGCTGCAGTGCGGGTCAGTACAGGAGAGTTCAGCTAAGTGACAGGTGGATGGAAGCAGCAGTGCGGGTCAGTACAGGAGAGTTCTGCTCAGTGACAGGTGGTAGCTGCAGTGCGGGTCAGTACAGGAGAGTTCTGCTCAGTGACAGGTGGAAGCTGCAGTGTGGGTCAGTACAGGAGAGTTCTGCTCAGTGACAGGTGGAAGCTGCAGTTCGGGTCAGTACAGGAGAGTTCTGCTAAGTGACAGGTGGATGGAAGCAGCAGTGCGGGTCAGTACAGGAGAGTTCTGCTCAGTGACATGTGGTAGCTGCAGTGCGGGTCAGTACAGGAGAGTTCTGCTCAGTGACAGGTGGAAGCTGCAGTGTGGGTCAGTACAGGAGAGTTCTGCTCAGTGACAGGTGGAAGCTGCAGTGCGGGTCAGTACAGGAGAGTTCTGCTCAGTGACAGGTGGAAGCAGCAGTGCGGGTCAGTACAGGAGAGTTCTGCTCAGTGACAGGTGGAAGCTGCAGTGTGGGTCAGTACAGGAGAGTTCTGCTAAGTGACAGGTGGAAGCTGCAGTGTGGGTCAGTACAGGAGAGTTCTGCTCAGTGACAGGTGGAAGCTGCAGTGTGGGTCAGTACAGAATAGTTCTGCTCAGTGACAGGTGGAAGCTGCAGTTTGGGTCAGTACAGGAGAGTTCTGCTCAGTGACAGGTGGAAGCTGCAGTGTGGGTCAGTACAGGAGAGTTCTGCTCAGTGACAGGTGGAAGCTGCAGTGTGGGTCAGTACAGGAAAGTTCTGCTCAGTGACAGGTGGAAGCTGCAGTGCGGGTCAGTACAGGAGAGTTCTGCTCAGTGACAGGTGGAAGTTGCAGTGCGGGTCAGTACAGGAGAGTTCTGCTCAGTGACAGGTGGAAGCTGCAGTGCGGGTCAGTACAGGAGAGTTCTGCACAGTGACAGGTGGAAGCTGCAGTGCGGGTCAGTACAGGAGAGTTCTGCTCAGTGACAGGTGGTAGCTGCAGTGCGGGTCAGTACAGGAGAGTTCTGCTCAGTGACAGGTGGAAGCTGCAGTGCGGGTCAGTACAGGAGAGTTCTGCTAAGTGACAGGTGGATGGAAGCAGCAGTGCGGGTCAGTACAGGAGAGTTCTGCTCAGTGACAGGTGGTAGCTGCAGTGCGGGTCAGTACAGGAGAGTTCTGCTCAGTGACAGGTGGAAGCTGCAGTGTGGGTCAGTACAGGAGAGTTCTGCTCAGTGACAGGTGGAAGCTGCAGTTCGGGTCAGTACAGGAGAGTTCTGCTAAGTGACAGGTGGATGGAAGCAGCAGTGCGGGTCAGTACAGGAGAGTTCTGCTCAGTGACATGTGGTAGCTGCAGTGCGGGTCAGTACAGGAGAGTTCTGCTCAGTGACAGGTGGAAGCTGCAGTGTGGGTCAGTACAGGAGAGTTCTGCTCAGTGACAGGTGGAAGCTGCAGTGCGGGTCAGTACAGGAGAGTTCTGCTCAGTGACAGGTGGAAGCAGCAGTGCGGGTCAGTACAGGAGAGTTCTGCTCAGTGACAGGTGGAAGCTGCAGTGTGGGTCAGTACAGGAGAGTTCTGCTAAGTGACAGGTGGAAGCTGCAGTGTGGGTCAGTACAGGAGAGTTCTGCTCAGTGACAGGTGGAAGCTGCAGTGTGGGTCAGTACAGAATAGTTCTGCTCAGTGACAGGTGGAAGCTGCAGTTTGGGTCAGTACAGGAGAGTTCTGCTCAGTGACAGGTGGAAGCTGCAGTGCGGGTCAGTACAGGAGAGTTCTGCTCAGTGACAGGTGGAAGCTGCAGTGTGGGTCAGTACAGGAGAGTTCTGCTCAGTGACAGGTGGAAGCTGCAGTGTGGGTCAGTGCAGGAGAGTTCTGCTCAGTGACAGGTTGGAGCTGCAGTGCGGGTCAGTACAGGAGAGTTCTGCTCAGTGACAGGTGGAAGCTGCAGTGTGGGTCAGTACAGGAGAGTTCTGCTCAGTGACAGGTGGAAGCTGCAGTGTGGGTCAGTACAGGAAAGTTCTGCTCAGTGACAGGTGGAAGTTGCAGTGCGGGTCAGTACAGGAGAGTTCTGCTCAGTGACAGGTGGAAGCTGCAGTGCGGGTCAGTACAGGAGAGTTCTGCACAGTGACAGGTGGAAGCTGCAGTGCGGGTCAGTACAGGAGAGTTCTGATCAGTGACAGGTGGAAGCTGCAGTGTGGGTCAGTACAGGAGAGTTCTGCTCAGTGACAGATGGAAGCTGCAGTGTGGGTCAGTACAGGAGAGTTCTGCTCAGTGACAGGTGGAAGCTGCAGTGCGGGTCAGTACAGGAGAGTTCTGCTCAGTGACAGGTGGATGGAAGCAGCAGTGCGGGTCAGTACAGGAGAGTTCTGCTCAGTGACAGGTGGAAGCTGCAGTGCGGGTCAGTACAGGAGAGTTCTGCTCAGTGACAGGTGGATGGAAGCAGCAGTGCGGGTCAGTACAGGAGAGTTCTGCTCAGTGACAGGTGGTAGCTGCAGTGCGGGTCAGTACAGGAGAGTTCTGCTCAGTGACAGGTGGAAGCTGCAGTGTGGGTCAATAATGGAGAGTTCTGCTCAGTGACAGGTGGAAGCTGCAGTGCGGGTCAGTACAGGAGAGTTCTGCTCAGTGACAGGTGGAAGCTGCAGTGTGGGTCAGTACAGAATAGTTCTGCTCAGTGACAGGTGGAAGCTGCAGTGTGGGTCAGTACAGGAGAGTTCTGCTCAGTGACAGGTGGAAGCTGCAGTGTGGGTCAGTACAGGAAAGTTCTGCTCAGTGACAGGTGGAAGCTGCAGTGCGGGTCAGTACAGGAGAGTTCTGCTCAGTGACAGGTGGAAGTTGCAGTGCGGGTCAGTACAGGAGAGTTCTGCTCAGTGACAGGTGGAAGCTGCAGTGCGGGTCAGTACAGGAGAGTTCTGCACAGTGACAGGTGGAAGCTGCAGTGCGGGTCAGTACAGGAGAGTTCTGCTCAGTGACAGGTGGTAGCTGCAGTGCGGGTCAGTACAGGAGAGTTCTGCTCAGTGACAGGTGGAAGCTGCAGTGCGGGTCAGTACAGGAGAGTTCTGCTAAGTGACAGGTGGATGGAAGCAGCAGTGCGGGTCAGTACAGGAGAGTTCTGCTCAGTGACAGGTGGTAGCTGCAGTGCGGGTCAGTACAGGAGAGTTCTGCTCAGTGACAGGTGGAAGCTGCAGTGTGGGTCAGTACAGGAGAGTTCTGCTCAGTGACAGGTGGAAGCTGCAGTTCGGGTCAGTACAGGAGAGTTCTGCTAAGTGACAGGTGGATGGAAGCAGCAGTGCGGGTCAGTACAGGAGAGTTCTGCTCAGTGACATGTGGTAGCTGCAGTGCGGGTCAGTACAGGAGAGTTCTGCTCAGTGACAGGTGGAAGCTGCAGTGTGGGTCAGTACAGGAGAGTTCTGCTCAGTGACAGGTGGAAGCTGCAGTGCGGGTCAGTACAGGAGAGTTCTGCTCAGTGACAGGTGGACGCAGCAGTGCGGGTCAGTACAGGAGAGTTCTGCTCAGTGACAGGTGGAAGCTGCAGTGTGGGTCAGTACAGGAGAGTTCTGCTAAGTGACAGGTGGAAGCTGCAGTGTGGGTCAGTACAGGAGAGTTCTGCTCAGTGACAGGTGGAAGCTGCAGTGTGGGTCAGTACAGAATAGTTCTGCTCAGTGACAGGTGGAAGCTGCAGTTTGGGTCAGTACAGGAGAGTTCTGCTCAGTGACAGGTGGAAGCTGCAGTGCGGGTCAGTACAGGAGAGTTCTGCTCAGTGACAGGTGGAAGCTGCAGTGTGGGTCAGTACAGGAGAGTTCTGCTCAGTGACAGGTGGAAGCTGCAGTGTGGGTCAGTGCAGGAGAGTTCTGCTCAGTGACAGGTTGGAGCTGCAGTGCGGGTCAGTACAGGAGAGTTCTGCTCAGTGACAGGTGGAAGCTGCAGTGTGGGTCAGTACAGGAGAGTTCTGCTCAGTGACAGGTGGAAGCTGCAGTGTGGGTCAGTACAGGAAAGTTCTGCTCAGTGACAGGTGGAAGTTGCAGTGCGGGTCAGTACAGGAGAGTTCTGCTCAGTGACAGGTGGAAGCTGCAGTGCGGGTCAGTACAGGAGAGTTCTGCACAGTGACAGGTGGAAGCTGCAGTGCGGGTCAGTACAGGAGAGTTCTGATCAGTGACAGGTGGAAGCTGCAGTGTGGGTCAGTACAGGAGAGTTCTGCTCAGTGACAGATGGAAGCTGCAGTGTGGGTCAGTACAGGAGAGTTCTGCTCAGTGACAGGTGGAAGCTGCAGTGCGGGTCAGTACAGGAGAGTTCTGCTCAGTGACAGGTGGATGGAAGCAGCAGTGTGGGTCAGTACAGGAGAGTTCTGCTCAGTGACAGGTGGAAGCTGCAGTGCGGGTCAGTACAGGAGGGTTCTGCTCAGTGACAGGTGGATGGAAGCTGCAGTGTGGGTCAGTACAGGAGAGTTCTGCTCAGTGACAGGTGGAAGCTGCAGTGTGGGTCAGTACAGGAGAGTTCTGCTCAGTTACAGGTGGAAGCTGCAGTGCGGGTCAGTACAGGAGAGTTCTGCTCAGTGACAGGTGGAAGCTGCAGTGCGGGTCAGTACAGGAGAGTTCTGCTCAGTGACAGGTGGAAGCTGCAGTGCGGGTCAGTACAGGAGGGTTCTGCTCAGTGACAGGTGGATGGAAGCTGCAGTGTGGGTCAGTACAGGAGAGTTCTGCTCAGTGACAGGTGGAAGCTGCAGTGTGGGTCAGTACAGGAGAGTTCTGCTCAGTTACAGGTGGAAGCTGCAGTGCGGGTCAGTACAGGAGAGTTCTGCTCAGTGACAGGTGGAAGCTGCAGTGCGGGTCAGTACAGGAGAGTTCTGCTCAGTGACAGGTGGAAGCAGCAGTGCGGGTCAGTACAGGAGAGTTCTGCTCTGTGACAGGTGGAAGCAGCAGTGCGGGTCAGTACAGGAGAGTTCTGCTCAGTGACAGGTGGAAGCTGCAGTGTGGGTCAGTACCGGAGAGTTCTTCTCAGTGACAAGTGGAAGCAGCAGTGCGGGTCAGTACAGGAGAGTTCTGCTCAGTGACAGGTGGAAGCAGCAGTGCGGGTCAGTGCAGGAGAGTTCTGCTCAGTGACAGGTTGGAGCTGCAGTGCGGGTCAGTACAGGAGAGTTCTGCTCAGTGACAGGTGGAAGCTGCAGTGTGGGTCAGTACAGGAGAGTTCTGCTCAGTGACAGGTGGAAGCTGCAGTGTGGGTCAGTACAGGAAAGTTCTGCTCAGTGACAGGTGGAAGTTGCAGTGCGGGTCAGTACAGGAGAGTTCTGCTCAGTGACAGGTGGAAGCTGCAGTGCGGGTCAGTACAGGAGAGTTCTGCACAGTGACAGGTGGAAGCTGCAGTGCGGGTCAGTACAGGAGAGTTCTGATCAGTGACAGGTGGAAGCTGCAGTGTGGGTCAGTACAGGAGAGTTCTGCTCAGTGACAGATGGAAGCTGCAGTGTGGGTCAGTACAGGAGAGTTCTGCTCAGTGACAGGTGGAAGCTGCAGTGCGGGTCAGTACAGGAGAGTTCTGCTCAGTGACTTGTGGAAGCTGCAGTGTGGGTCAGTACAGGAGAGTTCTGCTCAGTGACAGGTGGAAGCTGCAGTGCGGGTCAGTACAGGAGAGTTCTGCTCAGTGACAGGTGGAAGCAGCAGTGCGGGTCAGTACAGGAGAGTTCTGCTCTGTGACAGGTGGAAGCAGCAGTGCGGGTCAGTACAGGAGAGTTCTGCTCAGTGACAGGTGGAAGCTGCAGTGTGGGTCAGTACCGGAGAGTTCTTCTCAGTGACAAGTGGAAGCAGCAGTGCGGGTCAGTACAGGAGAGTTCTGCTCAGTGACAGGTGGAAGCAGCAGTGCGGGTCAGTACAGGAGAGTTCTGCTCAGTGACAGGTGGAAGCTGCAGTGCGGGTTCAGTACAGGAGAGTTCTGCTCAGTGACAGGTGGAAGCTGCAGTGCGGGTCAGTACAGGAGAGTTCTGCTCAGTGACAGGTGGACGCAGCAGTGCGGGTCAGTACAGGAGAGTTCTGCTCAGTGACAGGTGGAAGCTGCAGTGTGGGTCAGTACAGGAGAGTTCTGCTAAGTGACAGGTGGAAGCTGCAGTGTGGGTCAGTACAGGAGAGTTCTGCTCAGTGACAGGTGGAAGCTGCAGTGTGGGTCAGTACAGAATAGTTCTGCTCAGTGACAGGTGGAAGCTGCAGTTTGGGTCAGTACAGGAGAGTTCTGCTCAGTGACAGGTGGAAGCTGCAGTGCGGGTCAGTACAGGAGAGTTCTGCTCAGTGACAGGTGGAAGCTGCAGTGTGGGTCAGTACAGGAGAGTTCTGCTCAGTGACAGGTGGAAGCTGCAGTGTGGGTCAGTGCAGGAGAGTTCTGCTCAGTGACAGGTTGGAGCTGCAGTGCGGGTCAGTACAGGAGAGTTCTGCTCAGTGACAGGTGGAAGCTGCAGTGTGGGTCAGTACAGGAGAGTTCTGCTCAGTGACAGGTGGAAGCTGCAGTGTGGGTCAGTACAGGAAAGTTCTGCTCAGTGACAGGTGGAAGTTGCAGTGCGGGTCAGTACAGGAGAGTTCTGCTCAGTGACAGGTGGAAGCTGCAGTGCGGGTCAGTACAGGAGAGTTCTGCACAGTGACAGGTGGAAGCTGCAGTGCGGGTCAGTACAGGAGAGTTCTGATCAGTGACAGGTGGAAGCTGCAGTGTGGGTCAGTACAGGAGAGTTCTGCTCAGTGACAGATGGAAGCTGCAGTGTGGGTCAGTACAGGAGAGTTCTGCTCAGTGACAGGTGGAAGCTGCAGTGCGGGTCAGTACAGGAGAGTTCTGCTCAGTGACAGGTGGATGGAAGCAGCAGTGTGGGTCAGTACAGGAGAGTTCTGCTCAGTGACAGGTGGAAGCTGCAGTGCGGGTCAGTACAGGAGGGTTCTGCTCAGTGACAGGTGGATGGAAGCTGCAGTGTGGGTCAGTACAGGAGAGTTCTGCTCAGTGACAGGTGGAAGCTGCAGTGTGGGTCAGTACAGGAGAGTTCTGCTCAGTTACAGGTGGAAGCTGCAGTGCGGGTCAGTACAGGAGAGTTCTGCTCAGTGACAGGTGGAAGCTGCAGTGCGGGTCAGTACAGGAGAGTTCTGCTCAGTGACAGGTGGAAGCTGCAGTGCGGGTCAGTACAGGAGGGTTCTGCTCAGTGACAGGTGGATGGAAGCTGCAGTGTGGGTCAGTACAGGAGAGTTCTGCTCAGTGACAGGTGGAAGCTGCAGTGTGGGTCAGTACAGGCGATTTGTGCTCAGTGACAGGTGGATGCTGCAGTGCGGGTCAGTACAGGAGAGTTCTGCTCAGTGACAGGTGGATGGAAGCTGCAGTGTGGGTCAGTACAGGAGAGTTCTGCTCAGTGACAGGTGGAAGCTGCAGTGTGGGTCAGTACAGGAGAGTTCTGCTCAGTGACAGGTGGAAGCTGCAGTTTGGGTCAGTACAGGAGAGTTCTGCTCAGTGACAGGTGGAAGCTGCAGTGTGGGTCAGTACAGGAGAGTTCTGCTCAGTGACAGGTGGAAGCTGCAGTGTGGGTCAGTACAGGCGATTTCTGCTCAGTGACAGGTGGAAGCTGCAGTGCGGATCAGTACAGGAGAGTTCTGCTCAGTGACAGGTGGAAGCTGCAGTGCAGGTCAGTACAGGAGAGTTCTGCTCAGTGACAGGTGGAAGCTGCAGTGCGGGTCAGTACAGGAGAGTTCTGCTCAGTGACAGGATGGAAACTGCAGTGCGGGTCAGTACAGGAGAGTTCTGCTCAGTGACAGGTGGAAGCAGCAGTGCGGGTCTGTACAGGAGGGTTCTTCTCAGTGACAGGTGGAAGCAGCAGTGCGGGTCAGTACAGGAGAGTTCTGCTCAGTGACAGGTGGAAGCTGCAGTGCGGGTCAGTACAGGAGAGTTCTGCTCAGTGACAGGTGGAAGCTGCAGTGCGGGTCAGTACAGGAGAGTTCTGCTCAGTGACAGGTGGAAGCAGCAGTGCGGGTCAGTACAGGAGAGTTCTGCTCAGTGACAGGTGGAAGCTGCAGTGTGGGTCAGTACAGGAGAGTTCTGCTCAGTGACAGGTGGATGCTGCAGTGCGGGTCAGTACAGGAGAGTTCTGCTCAGTGACAGGTGGAAGCTGCAGTGTGGGTCAGTACAGGAGAGTTCTGCTCAGTGACAGTTGGAAGCTGCAGTGCGGATCAGTACAGGAGAGTTCTGCTCAGTAACAGGTGGAAGCTGCAGTTTGGGTCAGTACAGGAGAGTTCTGCTCAGTGACAGGTGGAAGCAGCAGTGCGGGTCAGTACAGGAGGGTTCTTCTCAGTGACAGGTGGAAGCTGCAGTGCGGGTCAGTACAGGAGAGTTCTGCTCAGTGACAGGTGGAAGCTGCAGTGTGGGTCAGTACAGGAGAGTTCTGCTCAGTGACAGGTGGAAGCTGCAGTGCGGGTCAGTACAGGAGAGTTCTGCTCAGTGACAGGTGGAAGCTGCAGTGCGGGTCAGTACAGGAGAGTTCTTCTCAGTGACAAGTGGAAGCAGCAGTGCGGGTCAGTACAGGAGAGTTCTGCTCAGTGACAGGTGGAAGCTGCAGTGTGGGTCAGTACAGGAGAGTTCTGCTCAGTGACAGGTGGATGCTGCAGTGCGGGTCAGTACAGGAGAGTTCTGCTCAGTGTCAGGTGGAAGCTGCAGTGTGGGTCAGTACAGGAGAGTTCTGCTCAGTGACAGTTGGAAGCTGCAGTGCGGATCAGTACAGGCGAGTTCTGCTCAGTGACAGGTGGAAGCTGCAGTGTGGGTCAGTACAGGAGAGTTCTGCTCAGTGACAGGTGGAAGCTGCAGTGTGGGTCAGTACAGGAGAGTTCTGCTCAGTGACAGGTGGAAGCTGCAGTGTGGATCAGTACAGGAGAGTTCTGCTCAGTGACAGGTGGAAGCTGCAGTGCGGGTCAGTACAGGAGAGTTCTGCTCAGTGACAGGTGGAAGCAGCAGTGTGGGTCAGTACAGGAGAGTTCTGCTCAGTGACAGGTGGAAGCTGCAGTGCGGGTCAGTACAGGAGAGTTCTGCTCAGTGACTTGTGGAAGCTGCAGTGTGGGTCAGTACAGGAGAGTTCTGCTCAGTGACAGGTGGAAGCTGCAGTGCGGGTCAGTACAGGAGAGTTCTGCTCAGTGACAGGTGGAAGCAGCAGTGCGGGTCAGTACAGGAGAGTTCTGCTCTGTGACAGGTGGAAGCAGCAGTGCGGGTCAGTACAGGAGAGTTCTGCTCAGTGACAGGTGGAAGCTGCAGTGTGGGTCAGTACCGGAGAGTTCTTCTCAGTGACAAGTGGAAGCAGCAGTGCGGGTCAGTACAGGAGAGTTCTGCTCAGTGACAGGTGGAAGCAGCAGTGCGGGTCAGTACAGGAGAGTTCTGCTCAGTGACAGGTGGAAGCTGCAGTGCGGGTTCAGTACAGGAGAGTTCTGCTCAGTGACAGGTGGAAGCTGCAGTGTGGGTCAGTACAGGAAAGTTCTGCTCAGTGACAGGTGGAAGCAGCAGTGTGGGTCAGTACAGGAGAGTTCTGCTCAGTGACAGGTGGAAGCTGCAGTGCGGGTCAGTACAGGAGAGTTCTGCTCAGTGACTTGTGGAAGCTGCAGTGTGGGTCAGTACAGGAGAGTTCTGCTCAGTGACAGGTGGAAGCTGCAGTGCGGGTCAGTACAGGAGAGTTCTGCTCAGTGACAGGTGGAAGCAGCAGTGCGGGTCAGTACAGGAGAGTTCTGCTCTGTGACAGGTGGAAGCAGCAGTGCGGGTCAGTACAGGAGAGTTCTGCTCAGTGACAGGTGGAAGCTGCAGTGTGGGTCAGTACCGGAGAGTTCTTCTCAGTGACAAGTGGAAGCAGCAGTGCGGGTCAGTACAGGAGAGTTCTGCTCAGTGACAGGTGGAAGCAGCAGTGCGGGTCAGTGCAGGAGAGTTCTGCTCAGTGACAGGTTGGAGCTGCAGTGCGGGTCAGTACAGGAGAGTTCTGCTCAGTGACAGGTGGAAGCTGCAGTGTGGGTCAGTACAGGAGAGTTCTGCTCAGTGACAGGTGGAAGCTGCAGTGTGGGTCAGTACAGGAAAGTTCTGCTCAGTGACAGGTGGAAGTTGCAGTGCGGGTCAGTACAGGAGAGTTCTGCTCAGTGACAGGTGGAAGCTGCAGTGCGGGTCAGTACAGGAGAGTTCTGCACAGTGACAGGTGGAAGCTGCAGTGCGGGTCAGTACAGGAGAGTTCTGATCAGTGACAGGTGGAAGCTGCAGTGTGGGTCAGTACAGGAGAGTTCTGCTCAGTGACAGATGGAAGCTGCAGTGTGGGTCAGTACAGGAGAGTTCTGCTCAGTGACAGGTGGAAGCTGCAGTGCGGGTCAGTACAGGAGAGTTCTGCTCAGTGACAGGTGGATGGAAGCAGCAGTGTGGGTCAGTACAGGAGAGTTCTGCTCAGTGACAGGTGGAAGCTGCAGTGCGGGTCAGTACAGGAGGGTTCTGCTCAGTGACAGGTGGATGGAAGCTGCAGTGTGGGTCAGTACAGGAGAGTTCTGCTCAGTGACAGGTGGAAGCTGCAGTGTGGGTCAGTACAGGAGAGTTCTGCTCAGTTACAGGTGGAAGCTGCAGTGCGGGTCAGTACAGGAGAGTTCTGCTCAGTGACAGGTGGAAGCTGCAGTGCGGGTCAGTACAGGAGAGTTCTGCTCAGTGACAGGTGGAAGCTGCAGTGCGGGTCAGTACAGGAGGGTTCTGCTCAGTGACAGGTGGATGGAAGCTGCAGTGTGGGTCAGTACAGGAGAGTTCTGCTCAGTGACAGGTGGAAGCTGCAGTGTGGGTCAGTACAGGCGATTTGTGCTCAGTGACAGGTGGATGCTGCAGTGCGGGTCAGTACAGGAGAGTTCTGCTCAGTGACAGGTGGATGGAAGCTGCAGTGTGGGTCAGTACAGGAGAGTTCTGCTCAGTGACAGGTGGAAGCTGCAGTGTGGGTCAGTACAGGAGAGTTCTGCTCAGTGACAGGTGGAAGCTGCAGTTTGGGTCAGTACAGGAGAGTTCTGCTCAGTGACAGGTGGAAGCTGCAGTGTGGGTCAGTACAGGAGAGTTCTGCTCAGTGACAGGTGGAAGCTGCAGTGTGGGTCAGTACAGGCGATTTCTGCTCAGTGACAGGTGGAAGCTGCAGTGCGGATCAGTACAGGAGAGTTCTGCTCAGTGACAGGTGGAAGCTGCAGTGCAGGTCAGTACAGGAGAGTTCTGCTCAGTGACAGGTGGAAGCTGCAGTGCGGGTCAGTACAGGAGAGTTCTGCTCAGTGACAGGATGGAAACTGCAGTGCGGGTCAGTACAGGAGAGTTCTGCTCAGTGACAGGTGGAAGCAGCAGTGCGGGTCTGTACAGGAGGGTTCTTCTCAGTGACAGGTGGAAGCAGCAGTGCGGGTCAGTACAGGAGAGTTCTGCTCAGTGACAGGTGGAAGCTGCAGTGCGGGTCAGTACAGGAGAGTTCTGCTCAGTGACAGGTGGAAGCTGCAGTGCGGGTCAGTACAGGAGAGTTCTGCTCAGTGACAGGTGGAAGCAGCAGTGCGGGTCAGTACAGGAGAGTTCTGCTCAGTGACAGGTGGAAGCTGCAGTGTGGGTCAGTACAGGAGAGTTCTGCTCAGTGACAGGTGGATGCTGCAGTGCGGGTCAGTACAGGAGAGTTCTGCTCAGTGACAGGTGGAAGCTGCAGTGTGGGTCAGTACAGGAGAGTTCTGCTCAGTGACAGTTGGAAGCTGCAGTGCGGATCAGTACAGGAGAGTTCTGCTCAGTAACAGGTGGAAGCTGCAGTTTGGGTCAGTACAGGAGAGTTCTGCTCAGTGACAGGTGGAAGCAGCAGTGCGGGTCAGTACAGGAGGGTTCTTCTCAGTGACAGGTGGAAGCTGCAGTGCGGGTCAGTACAGGAGAGTTCTGCTCAGTGACAGGTGGAAGCTGCAGTGTGGGTCAGTACAGGAGAGTTCTGCTCAGTGACAGGTGGAAGCTGCAGTGCGGGTCAGTACAGGAGAGTTCTGCTCAGTGACAGGTGGAAGCTGCAGTGCGGGTCAGTACAGGAGAGTTCTTCTCAGTGACAAGTGGAAGCAGCAGTGCGGGTCAGTACAGGAGAGTTCTGCTCAGTGACAGGTGGAAGCTGCAGTGTGGGTCAGTACAGGAGAGTTCTGCTCAGTGACAGGTGGATGCTGCAGTGCGGGTCAGTACAGGAGAGTTCTGCTCAGTGTCAGGTGGAAGCTGCAGTGTGGGTCAGTACAGGAGAGTTCTGCTCAGTGACAGTTGGAAGCTGCAGTGCGGATCAGTACAGGCGAGTTCTGCTCAGTGACAGGTGGAAGCTGCAGTGTGGGTCAGTACAGGAGAGTTCTGCTCAGTGACAGGTGGAAGCTGCAGTGTGGGTCAGTACAGGAGAGTTCTGCTCAGTGACAGGTGGAAGCTGCAGTGTGGATCAGTACAGGAGAGTTCTGCTCAGTGACAGGTGGAAGCTGCAGTGCGGGTCAGTACAGGAGAGTTCTGCTCAGTGACAGGTGGAAGCAGCAGTGTGGGTCAGTACAGGAGAGTTCTGCTCAGTGACAGGTGGAAGCTGCAGTGCGGGTCAGTACAGGAGAGTTCTGCTCAGTGACTTGTGGAAGCTGCAGTGTGGGTCAGTACAGGAGAGTTCTGCTCAGTGACAGGTGGAAGCTGCAGTGCGGGTCAGTACAGGAGAGTTCTGCTCAGTGACAGGTGGAAGCAGCAGTGCGGGTCAGTACAGGAGAGTTCTGCTCTGTGACAGGTGGAAGCAGCAGTGCGGGTCAGTACAGGAGAGTTCTGCTCAGTGACAGGTGGAAGCTGCAGTGTGGGTCAGTACCGGAGAGTTCTTCTCAGTGACAAGTGGAAGCAGCAGTGCGGGTCAGTACAGGAGAGTTCTGCTCAGTGACAGGTGGAAGCAGCAGTGCGGGTCAGTACAGGAGAGTTCTGCTCAGTGACAGGTGGAAGCTGCAGTGCGGGTTCAGTACAGGAGAGTTCTGCTCAGTGACAGGTGGAAGCTGCAGTGTGGGTCAGTACAGGAAAGTTCTGCTCAGTGACAGGTGGAAGCTGCAGTGTGGGTCAGTACAGGAGAGTTCTGCTCAGTGACAGGTGGAAGCAGCAGTTTGGGTCAGTACAGGAGAGTTCTGCTCAGTGACAGGTGGAAGCTGCAGTGTGGGTCAGTACAGGAGAGTTCTGCTCAGTGACAGGTGGAAGCTGCAGTGTGGGTCAGTACAGGAGAGTTCTGCTCAGTGACAGGTGGAAGCTGCAGTTTGGGTCAGTACAGGAGAGTTCTGCTCAGTGATGTGTGAGCGTTGCTGTCTGCTCTCTCTGAGCCGCGGAGAACTGAGCTGCTAAAAGAATACAGTGAAATATTTATTGGTTTGGGACACAATTGCACAGCGCCGGGTGGCTGAATTTCCGAGAACATTTCTGTTGAATTGTTAATAAGGAGAGCAGGGCGGGGGGGGGGGGGGGAGGGGGGGAGGGGGGAGGGTGACTTGTGCATTTCAAAGCTTCAAGGATGCTGGCCAACCGTGAGAACGGAGAGGGAAGCCTCACCACGGCGGCTCACAGGGGAATAGTTTACCATTGCGGTGTGTGTATGTAAGAGGGTATGTGGGGGCAGGCACACGGAAATACTGCTTCAGTAGCTAGAGTTTATCCTGAGAGGTCTAAGGGTTTATTCCATATACATTGGAGTGGCCGATAAATTTATTTTATTTTTTATAAAATATTTTACCAGGAAGTAATACAGTGAGAGGTACCTCAGGGAGTAATACAGTGAGAGGTACCTCAGGGAGTAATACAGTGAGCGGTACCTCAGGGAGTAATACAGTGAGAGTTACCTCAGGGAGTAATACAGTGAGAGTTACCTCTCATTTTCAGGTATGTCCTGGGCACAGAGTAAGACAAATAATACATGGTTACAAATACAGTTACATAATGAGCAGGGTATACATTATATACAAGACATTGCATGCACAGTTACAGATAATATATATTATGAGCGTATGAAACAGTTACAGACCAGGTTAAAGTGTGAGACAGCCTTAGATTTGAAAGAACTTAAACTGGTGGTGGATGTGAGAGTCTCCGATAGGTTGTTCCAGTTTTGGGGTGCACGATAAGAGAAGGAGGAGCGGCCGGATACTTTGTTGAGCCATGGGACCATGAACAGTCTTTTTGAGTCAGATCTCAGGTGATAGGTGCTGCGTGTGGTAGGGGTGAGGAGCTTGTTCAGGTAGCTAGGTAGCTTGCCCAGAAAGTATTTGAAAGCGAGACAGGAAAGGTGAACTTTGCGCCTAGACTCGAGTGATGACCAATCTAGTTCTTTGAGCATTTCGCAGTGATGTGTGTTGTAGTTGCATTGGAGAACAAAATGGCTTATTGAATTGTAGAGGTTGTCAAGTTTGCTACGGTGGGTTTTAGGAGCCGAACCATATACTATGTCTCCATAGTCGATAATTGGCATTAGCATCTGCTGTGCGATACGCTTTCTGACCAGGAGACTTAGGGAGGATTTGTTCCTGTAAAGTACCCCTAGTTTGGCATAGGTTTTGGATGTCAGGGTATCAATGTGCATCCCGAATGTTAAGTGGGAGTCAAACCATAAGCCCAGGTATTTAAAACTAGTGACAGGTGTTAGGGTGATGTTAGCACTGGTTCTGATCTGGAGCTGAATTTCAGTTGAAAACGGCCATATCTTCAATGGTGAATTTGGAATGAAAATGTTTAATTCAACCCCTTTAATTTAAATAATCCCCATTCTATTTATCTAGATAATCCTGCAAATTAATGGGCCGCAGTGACGTTAGGGTGTAACCAGGCTCTCAAAAAAGGTTATGCCCGTTTTGGTTACCCCTTATCCGGGTATAAGGGTTCAAGAGTGTTAGCTCTTGAACCCAGTAACAGTGTACTGCTTTTACATGCTGTGTGAAATAAAAGTATTTTTTGTGTTTTCCCTTTCCGCGCGTGCCAGCGAGCAGGGAGTGCTGGGGGATGAGTTTCCGGGCGTGCCAGCGAGCAGGGATTGCTGGGGGATGAGTTTCAGGGCGTGCCAGTGAGCAGGGATTGCTGGGGTATGAGTTTCCAGACGTGCCAGCGAGCAGGGATTGCTGGGGGATGAGTTTCCGGGCGTGCCAGCGAGCAGGGATTGTTGGGGGATGAGTTTCCGGGCGTGCCAGCGAGCAGGGATTGCTGGGGGATGAGTTTCCGGGCATGCCAGCGAGCAGGGATTGCTGGGGGATGAGTTTCCGGGCGTGCCAGCGAGCAGCGACTTCTGGGGGTTGAGTTTCCGGGCGTGCCAGCGAGCAGGGATTGCTGGGGGATGAGTTTCCGGGCGTGCCAGCGAGCAGGGATTGCTGGGGGATGAGTTTCCGGGCGTGCCAGCGAGCAGGGATTGCTGGGGGATGAGTTTCCGGGCGTGCTAGCGAGCAGGGATTGCCGGGGGATGAGTTTCCGGGCGTGCCAGCGAGCAGGGATTGCTGGGGGATGAGTTTCCGGGCGTGCCAGCGAGCAGGGCTTGCCGGGGGATGAGTTTCCGGGCGTGCCAGCGAGCAGGGATTGCTGGGGGATGAGTTTCCGGGTGTGCCAGCGAGCAGGGATTGCTGGGGGATGAGTTTCCGGGCGTGCCAGCGAGCAGGGATTGCTGGGTGATGAGTTTCCGGGCGTGCCAGCGAGCAGGGATTGCTGGGGGATGAGTTTCCGGGTGTGCTAGCGAGCAGGGATTGCTGGGGGATGAGTTTCTGGGTGTGCCAGCGAGCAGGGATTGCTGGGGGATGAGTTTCCGGGTGTGCCAGCGAGCAGGGATTGCTGGGGGATGATTTTCCGGGCGTGCCAGCGAGCAGGGATTGCTGGGTGATGAGTTTCCGGGCGTGCCAGCGAGCAGGGATTGCTGGGGGATGAGTTTCCGGGCGTGCCAGCGAGCAGGGATTGCTGGGGGATGAGTTTCCGGGCGTGCCAGCGAGCAGGGATTGCTGGGGGATGAGTTTCCGGGCGTGCCAGCGAGCAGGGATTGCTGGGGGATGAGTTTCCGGGCGTGCCAGCGAGCAGGGATTGCTGGGGGATGAGTTTCCGGGCGTGCCAGCGAGCAGGGATTGCTGGGGGATGAGTTTCCGGGCGTGCCAGCGAGCAGGGATTGCTGGGGGATGAGTTTCCGGGCGTGCCAGCGAGCAGGGATTGCTGGGGGATGAGTTTCCGGGCGTGCCAGCGAGCAGGGATTGCTGGGGGATAAGTTCCAAGGGGGAGTTTGTGGCAACACCCACCACACACCCCCAATGGGAGGGATGATATATGGATATCACCGATCAGCGCAACATCAACTACCGAAACAACGGGAAAAGACAAAAATGCCCAATGCTAAATCCAACGTGATAAAATACATACTGCAATACTTCCATGCTGATACTCTCACGCGTAAGGGGGATTTAGTTAAACCCTGTGGCCAAAGTGTTATAAGCAGCCTGCAGCCACTTCACGGCATGACCAGTATGCAGGTCCTAACTGTGAAGGGAGGGGGGACCGAGGGCCCTCAAATATTTGATAAGCCCATTTTTGGTTTCTCCTGATTCGTATATAAGGGTTCAAGAGAGTTAGCTCCTGGGCCCAGTAACATTGTATCTTTCAATGCATCACTTGTAATAAAAAGTATTTTTTGTGTTTCTCCCTTTCCTGGCGTGCCAGCGGGCAGGGATTGCTGGGGGATGAGTTTCCGGGCGTGCCAGCGAGAAGGGATTGCTGGGGGATGAGTTTCCGGGCGTGCCAGCGAGAAGGGATTGCTGGGGGATGAGTTTCTGGGCGTGCCAGCGAGCAGGGATTGCTGGGGGATGAGTTTCCGGGCGTGCCAGCAAGCAGGGATTGCTGGGGGATGAGTTTCCGGGCGTGCCAGCGAGCAGGGATTGCTGGGGGATGAGTTTCCGGGCGTGCCAGCGAGCAGGGATTGCTGGGGGATGAGTTTCCGGGCGCGCCAGCGAACAGGGATTGCTGGGGGATGAGTTTCCGGGCGTGCCAGCGAGCAGGGATTGCTGGGGGATGAGTTTCAAGGGTGTTTTTGCGGAGGAATTTTTGTCAGAATGTGCCTAGGTAGTTGGGGTTCGGAGTTGTCAGTTCCCTTAAAAATGTACCCGGGAATCATGCCTGATTCTCGAATACATGTCGGCACATTGTCCCGGCAATATCTCCCCTTGAAAACGCCTGCGCGACTCACTGTTAGGGTTCCCTGCTTCAGCATAGGCCAGAAATGTAAATGGGGCACAGTGAGGAAAAGTGTTAATGCCCAGGTAGCTCAGAATTTGTATTGGGTTTGTGGCTGCTCCAACCATGGATAAGGTTGTGAGGGGACTCTCAGAGTCCAGTCTAAGTCCCATAGATAGCGTGTGGGGGATTAAGGCTGCTAGAAACAAAAGGTATACTTTTCTATTCTATTCCCCATACCCAGGGCTTAGGGATGTATTCAAGTATATTTTATTAATACATTGTAACATACTGTAATGTACTGCTGTGTACTATAAGGTAGAGGGACTTTCGGAACGGATGCCCACACAGACAGTCAGGGCTACCCATAGGTGCCAGTAAGTCTGCTGGACATCAGAGTTCAAAGTAACCAGAGGATGCAGGAGGTGTGAAAGCCAATTGGGTTGCCGGGAAGGGCTCAAGTACCCTGATCCGGAGGACAACGACAGTTGTCCGGGCTGCCATTTATTCTACCAGACCTAGTGGAACCTGACCCAGTGGGTGGCATGAGATAGCCAGGGACAGAGGTGGCAGGGACAGAGGTGGCAAGTTTGCGCATGTCCCTTGGCAATTTCAGATTTCCCGCTGACCCTCTTTTCTCTGATTGACTACTGAGAAAGTCCCCACGCGATGATTGGTTGCTGACAAAGTCCCCACGCGATGATTGGAATATTATAAGAATCGTCTAAGCCTATCAGAATAGAGATTCCCTGTAGTAAGAGCGCGGGCGGCTTTTCAAAGTTGCTCTTGCACGAATAGCAGAGCAACCGGCTTCGATTTCAAGCCAGGAAAGCGCCCGCCAGATTATAGGTCCTGACTTTGTCTCCCAAGTTCTCAAAAACGAATGTAGCGGTCACGGTTGGGATTTAATGCCGATTTCGGTTCCAGAGGATCGGTGGTAGCCCGTGGTCAAGAAAAGCCCAAGTTCTCAGAAGAGAATGGTGGCGTGTGGAACTTCACACCGATTTGGGAACCTGGAGTTCGGGCTAATTCCCAGTCAGGGGAAAATTCTTATTTAGGGTTCCCTGCACATAGGAGAGTCTAGTTTTCGACCCCAAGTCCCCCAGTCTGCTTTTCGTCTGTATTTTGTGTTTCCTTGTGTGTATGAGAATTTATGCCGAATAAATTACAATTGATTTAATTACCTTGTTTTACTCAATGAATGATCCTGGTGAAAAGGTTTATACAGCCTGGTCTCCCGTGGCACTAACTCTACCTGATAAAAATCTCATGTGCCTATGTTAGAGGGAGAAGAAACACATTTGGTCTGTAATAACAGGAACATCAAAAAATCTGCTGCTTGGAAAGTGGTGAGGGGTGAGCTTAAACCCTGGGGGAGGGGAGGCCACTAACCTCCAAATAACTGGTACCAGTTTGGGTTCTTGAGCTTGCTGGGGTATTGTGTGTTTATTGAAACAACGGGGCTGGATCAAGAAAGCATGGTTCATGACATAATAATAAAATGACACATGTAAGTGTCCAAAAACCTAATAACACAACAAATTGTAACAATTTAAATATCGTCAATAATAGATGTACAGGGAAAACAATAAAACATATGACCCAGTGTAAATAAACATATATATATATATATATATATATATATATATATATATATATATATATATATATATATATATATATATATATATATATATATATAAAATCAGACCTATGTATATTAAAGATTAAATACTTAGTATACTCAGTGTTAATGGGTACATAGGGATGTATATGACAATGAAGATACAAAACCTACTAATATAATAAGAGGTAAAAAGGAGGTACAGATTATTATTACAAACCATACATAATGGTCAAGAATGTGTATAAATGTATGAATTATTAAATATATGGAATTGTGGTTATCCTGAAATAATCACATATGGTTGTAATAAACCCAACCAGTGTAATGATATAATGCAGGATAGGATAAAGAAACCTCAGCTTCACCACTAGACCATTAATGTACACTGTATTGTGTTCTCAATACCTAAAAACCATGAACATTATGGAAAGGTTTATTAGGGAATGTACTGATATATCACTGGACATTAATTCCAAAATCTTATTGATATAATATCTCATAAATAGAATAAGCATTTTAAGAGTAGATGAAATACATAATATTAATTAAGAGCTTGAATATCTGATATCTGTCATCATACACGGATAATCAATACTTTTCTCATATAAAGGAGAGAAAACAAAGTGAACTCGACAATATTATATACAATCAATCATGAATATATAATAAGTAAACAGGAAAGCCTGTAAATAAACAAATCGAGCTAATACCGTATTTCCTCGATTGTAAGACGCCATCGCTGGTAAGACGCACCATCGATTTGGCCCTTACAATCGAGGAAAATTACTTTTTCACTTACCATGTTTCAGGAGAGGTCCCATGACAGCGGAGGGTGAAGCTGGCGGCGGCAGGAGATGTCCCAAGTCAGCGGAGGATGAAGCTGGTGGCCGTGGCAGGAGAAGTCTCATGTCAGCAGAGGATGAAGCTGGTGGCGGCGGCGGCAGGAGAGGTCCCATGTCAGCGGAGGGTGAAGCTGGCGGCGGAAGGAGAGGTCCTATGTCAACGGAGGATGAAGCTGGCGGCAGCGGCAGGAGAGGTCCCATGTCAGCGGAGGGTGAAGCGGGTGGCGGCTGCAGGAGAGGTCCCATGTCAGCGGAGAATAAAGCTGGTGGTGGCAAGAGAGGACCCATGCCAACAGAGGATGAAGCTGGCGGCGGCAGGAGACATCCCATGTCAGCGGAGGGTGAAGCTGGCGGTGGTGGCAGGAGAGGTCCCATGTCAGCGGAGGATGAAGCTGGCGGCGGCAGGAGAGGTCCCATGTCAGCGGAGGGTGAAGCTGGCGGCGGCAGGAGAGGTCCCATGTCAGCGGAGGGTGAAGCTGGCGGCGGCGGCAGGAGAGGTCCCATGTCAGCGGAGGATGAAGCTGGCAGCGGTGGTGGTGGCAGGAGAGGTCCCATGTCAGTGGAGGATGAAGCTGGCGGCGGCGGGAGGAGAGAACCATGTCAGCAGAGGATGAAGCTGGCGGCGGCGGCAGGAGAGGTCCCATGTCAGCAGAGGATGAAGCATGGCAGCGGCGGGAGGAGAGGTCCCATGTGAGCGGAGGATGAAGCGGGCGGCGGCAGGAGAGGTCCCATGTAAGCGGAGGATGAAGCTGGCGGCGGCATTGGCAGGAGAGGTCCCATGTCAGTGGAGAATGAAGCCGGCAGCGGCAGGAGAGGTCCCATGTCAGCAGAGGATGAAGCCGGCGGCGGCAGGAGAGGTCCCATGATAGCGGAGGGTGAAGCTGGCAGTGGCAGCAGGAGAGGTCCCATGTCAGCGGAGAGTGAAGCTGGTGGCAGGAGATGTCCCATTTCAGCAAAGGGTGAATCCGGCGGTGGCGGCAGGAGAGGTCCCATGTCAGCAGAGGGTGAAGCTGGCGGCGGCGGCAGGAGAGGTCCCATGTCAGCAGAGGGTGAAGCTGGCGGTGGCGGCAGGAGAGGTCCCATGTCAGCGGAGGGTGAAGCGGGTGGCGGCTGCAGGAGAGGTCCCATGCCAACAGAGGATGAAGCTGGCGGCGGCAGGAGACATCCCAAGTCAGCGGAGGATGAAGCTGGTGGCCGTGGCAGGAGAAGTCTCATGTCAGCAGAGGATGAAGCTGGCGGCGGCGGCGGCAGGAGAGGTCCCATGTCAGCGGAGGGTGAAGCTGGCGGCGGAAGGAGAGGTCCCAAGTCAGCGGAGGATGAAGCTGGTGGCCGTGGCAGGAGAAGTCTCATGTCAGCAGAGGATGAAGCTGGTGGCGGCGGCGGCAGGAGAGGTCCCATGTCAGCGGAGGGTGAAGCTGGCGGCGGAAGGATAGGTCCTATGTCAATGGAGGATGAAGCTGGCGGCAGCGGCAGGAGAGGTCCCATGTCAGTGGAGGGTGAAGCGGGTGGCGGCTGCAGGAGATGTCCCATGTCAGCGGAGAATAAAGCTGGTGGTGGCAAGAGAGGTCCCATGCCAACAGAGGATGAAGCTGGCGGCGGCAGGAGACATCCCATGTCAGCGGATAGAGAAGCTGGTGGCGGCGGCAGGAGAGGTCCCATGACAGCTGAGAATGAAGCTGGCGGTGGCGGCAGGAGACATCCCATGTCAGCGGAGGGTGAAGCTGGCGGTGGTGGCAGGAGAAGTCCCATGTCAGCGGAGGATGAAGCTGGCGGCGGCAGGAGAGGTCCCATGTCAGCGGAGGGTGAAGCTGGCGGCGGCAGGAGAGGTCCCATGTCAGCGGAGGGTGAAGCTGGCGGCGGCGGCAGGAGAGGTCCCATGTGAGCGGAGGATGAAGCTGGCAGCGGTGGTGGTGGCAGGAGAGGTCCCATGTCAGTGGAGGATGAAGCTGGCGGCGGCGGGAGGAGAGAACCATGTCAGCAGACGATGAAGCTGGCGGCGGCGGCAGGAGAGGTCCCATGTCAGCAGAGGATGAAGCATGGCAGCGGCGGGAGGAGAGGTCCCATGTGAGCGGAGGATGAAGCGGGCGGCGGCAGGAGAGGTCCCATGTAAGCGGAGGATGAAGCTGGCGGCGGCATTGGCAGGAGAGGTCCCATGTCAGTGGAGAATGAAGCCGGCAGCGGCAGGAGAGGTCCCATGTCAGCAGAGGATGAAGCCGGCGGCGGCAGGAGAGGTCCCATGACAGCGGAGGGTGAAGCTGGCAGTGGCAGCAGGAGAGGTCCCATGTCAGCGGAGAGTGAAGCTGGTGGCAGGAGATGTCCCATTTCAGCAAAGGGTGAATCCGGCGGTGGCGGCAGGAGAGGTCCCATGTCAGCAGAGGGTGAAGCTGGCGGCGGCGGCAGGAGAGGTCCCATGTCAGCAGAGGGTGAAGCTGGCGGCGGCGGCAGGAGATGTCCCATGTCAGCGGAGGGTGAAGCGGGTGGCGGCTGCAGGAGAGGTCCCATGCCAACAGAGGATGAAGCTGGCGGCGGCAGGAGACATCCCATGTCAGCGGAGGGTGAAGCTGGCGGTGGTGGCAGGAGAGGTCCCATGTCAGTGGAGGATGAAGCTGGCGGCGGCAGGAGAGGTCCCATGTCAGCGGAGGGTGAAGCTGGCGGCGGCAGGATAGGTCCCATGTCAGCGGAGGGTGAAGCTGGTGGCGGCTGCAGGAGAGGTCCCATGTCAGCGGAGAATAAAGCTGGTGGTGGCAGGAGAGGTCCCATGCCAACAGAGGATGAAGCTGGCGGCGGCAGGAGACATCCCATGTCAGCGGAGGGTGAAGCTGGCGGCGGCGGCAGGAGAGGTCCCATGACAGCTGAGAATGAAGCTGGCGGTGGCGGCAGGAGACATCCCATGTCAGCGGAGGGTGAAGCTGGCGGTGGTGGCAGGAGAGGTCCCATGTCACCAGAGGGTGAAGCTGGCGGCGGCAGGAGAGGTCCCATGTCAGCGGAGGGTGAAGCTGGCGGCGGCAGGAGAGGTCCCATGTCAGCGGAGGGTGAAGCTGGCGGCGGCGGCAGGAGAGGTCCCATGTCAGCGGAGGATGAAGCTGGCGGCGGTGGTGGTGGCAGGAGAGGTCCCATGTCAGTGGAGGATGAAGCTGGCGGCGGCGGGAGGAGAGAACCATGTCAGCAGAGGATGAAGCTGGCGGCGGCGGCAGGAGAGGTCCCATGTCAGCGGAGGATGAAGCATGGCAGCGGCGGGAGGAGAGGTCCCATGTGAGCGGAGGATGAAGCGGGCAGCGGCAGGAGAGGTCCCATGTAAGCGGAGGATGACGCTAGTGGTGGCGGCAGGAGAGGTCCCATGTTAGCAGAGTATGAAGCGGACAGTGGCGGCAGGAGAGGTCCCATGTAAGCGGAGGATGAAGCTGGCGGCGGCGTTGGCAGGAGAGGTCCCATGTCAGCGGAGAATGAAGCTGGCGTTGGCAGGAGAGGTCCCATGCCAGCAGAGGATGAAGCCGGCGGCGGCAGGAGAGGTCCCATGACAGCGGAGGGTGAAGCTGGCAGTGGCAGCAGGAGAGGTCCCATGTCAGCGGAGAGTGAAGCTGGTGGCAGGAGATGTCCCATTTCAGCAAAGGGTGAATCCGGTGGTGGCGGCAGGAGAGGTCCCATGTCAGCGGAGGGTGAAGCTGGCGGCGGCAGGAGATGTCCCATGTCAGCAGAGGGTGAAGCTGGCGGCGGCGGCAGGAGAGGTCCCATGTCAGCAGAGGGTGAAGCTGGCGGTGGCGGCAGCAGAGGTCCCATGACAGTTGAGGATGAAGCGGGCAGCGGGGGCAGGAGAGGTCCCATGACAGCGGAGGATGAAGCTGGTGGTTGCGGCAGGAGAGGTCCCATGTCAGCGGAGGGTGAAGCGGGTGGCGGCTGCAGGAGAGGTCCCATGCCAACAGAGGATGAAGCTGGCGGCGGCAGGAGACATCCCATGTCAGCGGAGGGTGAAGCTGGCGGCGGTGGCAGGAGAGGTCCCATGACAGCTGAGAATGAAGCTGGTGGTGGCGGCAGGAGACATCCCATGTCAGCACAGGGTGAAGCTGGCGGTGGTGGCAGGAGAGGTCCCATGTCAGCGGAGGATGAAGCTGGCGGTGGCAGGAGAGGTCCCATGTCAGCGGAGGGTGAAGCTGGTGGCGGCGGCAGGAGAGGTCCCATAACAGCTGAGAATGAAGCTGGCGGTGGCGGCAGGAGAGGTCCCATGTCAGCGGAGGGTGAAGCTGGCGGCAGCGACATGAGAGGTCCCATGTCACCGGAGGGTGAAGCTGGCAGCGGCAGGAGAGGTCCCATGTCAGCGGAGGGTGAAGCTGGCGGCGGCAGGAGAGGTCCCATGTCAGCGGAGGGTGAAGCTGGCGGCGGCGGCAGGAGAGGTCCCATGTCAGTGGAGGATGAAGCTGGCGGCGGTGGTGGTGGCAGGAGAGGTCCCATGTCAGTGGAGGATGAAGCTGGCGGCGGCGGGAGGAGAGAACCATGTCAGCAGAGGATGAAGCTGGCGGCGGCGGCAGGAGAGGTCCCATGTCAGCGGAGGATGAAGCATGGCAGCGGCGGGAGGAGAGGTCCCATGTGAGCGGAGGATGAAGCGGGCGGCGGCAGAAGAGGTCCCATATAAGTGGAGGGTGAAGCTGGCGGCGGCAGGAGACGTCCCATGTCAGCAGAGGGTGAAGCTGGCGGCGGCGGCAGGAGAGGTCCCATATCAGCAGAGGGTGAAGCTGGCGGTGGCGGCAGCAGAGGTCCCATGACAGTTGAGGATGAAGCGGGCAGCGGGGGCAGGAGAGGTCCCATGACAGCGGAGGATGAAGCTGGTGGTTGCGGCAGGAGAGGTCCCATGTCAGCGGAGGGTGAAGTGGGTGGCGGCTGCAGGAGAGGTCCCATGCCAACAGAGGATGAAGCTGGCGGCGGCAGGAGACATCCCATGTCAGCGGAGGGTGAAGCTGGCGGCGGCGGCAGGAGAGGTCCCATGACAGCTGAGAATGAAGCTGGCGGTGGCGGCAGGAGACATCCCATGTCAGCGGAGGGTGAAGCTGGCGGTGGTGGCAGGAGAGGTCCCATGTCAGCGGAGGATGAAGCTGGCGGTGGCAGGAGAGGTCCCATGTCAGCGGAGGGTGAAGCTGGCGGCGGCAGGATAGGTCCCATGTCAGCGGAGGGTGAAGCTGGCGGTGGCGGCAGGAGAGGTCCCATATCAGCGGAGTATGAAGCTGGCGGCAGCGACAGGAGAGGTCCCATGTCAGTGGAGTATGAAGCTGGTGGCGGCGGCAGGAGAGGTCCCATGTCAGTGGAGTATGAAACTGGCGGCGGTGGCAGGAGAGGTCCCATGTCAGCGGAGGGTGAAGCTGGCGGCGGCGGCAGGAGAGGTCCCATGTCAGCGGAGGATGAAGCTGGCGGCGGTGGTGGTGGCAGGAGAGGTCCCATGTCAGTGGAGGATGAAGCTGGCGGCGGCGGGAGGAGAGAACCATGTCAGCAGAGGATGAAGCTGGCGGCGGCGGCAGGAGAGGTCCCATGTCAGCGGAGGATGAAGCATGGCAGCGGCGGGAGGAGAGGTCCCATGTGAGCGGAGGATGAAGCGGAGGCTGGAAAAAAATCTTTTTCTGGCGCTGAGGTGTGGTAGAGATGAGTGGATTTATGATTTCTTCTGATGAACAATGACCTCAGGAAAGGGAGAAAGAAAAAGACAAGACATGCAGGGGACCTGCAATAGTTTATTACCCAAGGGATAACCGGAAGTATACAAAGAAGGAGCAATTTATTATTAAAATACCTTGGTTAAAAACCATGGATGACAATTAATAAACATATAATAAACATTCATTGATATTAATAAAATAATTAATGAACTGGTGCCTAGGCACTATCCACACTGTAATGGTTAGGAACAATGTCCAGCAGTCCTGTTCTTTGCTCCGCCTGATCTAAAATTGGAAACCTACTCACCACAGGTAAGTAGTATAAAAGCAATGTATAAGCACTTGGTGCTGGTGGTCTTGGCCTCTGATGTCGCCGTCCGCCTTGTAATATGTCCGCATCTGCTGCCGGGGATCTGTTTCTGTGTTCCTGTGAGCGCTGCTTCCTGGAATACACCCGATCTCCTCGGCCTGATGACGTCACCTGTATTGGTCCTCGGCTACGGTGGCTCAGCGGTACCACCAGACCTTCCTCTGTAGTATAAGAGTTACTGTCCCAGTCTTCCGGAATCCACAGGAGATAAGTAAAGGTCCCAAGGAGGTCCAGGCAGGTATGAGATGAGTACTAGCTAATACAGGTGACGTCATCAGGCCGAGGAGATCGGGTGTATTCCAGGAAGCAGCGCTCACAGGAACACAGAAACAGATCCCCGGCAGCAGATGCGGACATATTACAAGGCGGACGGCGACATCAGAGGCCAAGACCACCAGCACCAAGTGCTTATACATTGCTTTTATACTACTTACCTGTGGTAGGTTTCCAATTTTAGATCAGGCGGAGCAAAGAACAGGACTGCTGGACATTGTTCCTAACCATTACAGTGTGGATAGTGCCTAGGCACCAGTTCATTAATTATTTTATTAATATCAATGAATGTTTATTATATGTTTATTAATTGTCATCCATGGTTTTTAACCAAGGTATTTTAATAATAAATTGCTCCTTCTTTGTATACTTCCGGTTATCCCTTGGGTAATACACTATTGCAGGTCCCCTGCATGTCTTGTCTTTTTCTTTCTCCCTTTCCTGAGGTCATTGTTCATCAGCAGAAATCATAAATCCACTCATCTCTACCACACCTCAGCGCCAGAAAAAGATTTTTTTCCAGCCTTCACTCCATCTCTGGGTAGAAGATACCAGAAATATCTTTTAAAGGCAGCTCCAGGACTACCTATTGGACTCTTTATCAAAGGTTTTTAATATCCATTATTGTCATTGCACCAGCGCTGAGTACACACCTATTATTTTACCTAGGAGGATGAAGCGGGCAGCGGCAGGAGAGGTCCCATGTAAGCGGAGGATGACGCTAGTGGTGGCGGCAGGAGAGGTCCCATGTTAGCAGAGTATGAAGCGGACAGTGGCGGCAGGAGAGGTCCCATGTAAGCGGAGGATGAAGCTGGCGGCGGCATTGGCAGGAGAGGTCCCATGTCAGCGGAGGATGAAGCCGGCGTTGGCAGGAGAGGTCCCATGTCAGCAGAGGATGAAGCCGGCGGCGGCAGGAGAGGTCCCATGACAGCGGAGGGTGAAGCTGGCAGTGGCAGCAGGAGAGGTCCCATGTCAGCGGAGGGTGAAGCTGGTGGCAGGAGATGTCCCATTTCAGCAAAGGGTGAATCCGGTGGTGGCGGCAGGAGAGGTCCCATGTCAGCGGAGGGTGAAGCTGGCGGCGGCAGGAGACGTCCCATGTCAGCAGAGGGTGAAGCTGGCGGCGGCGGCAGGAGAGGTCCCATGTCAGCAGAGGGTGAAGCTGGCAGTGGCGGCAGCAAAAGTCCCATGACAGTTGAGGATGAAGCGGGCAGCGGGGGCAGGAGAGGTCCCATGACAGCGGAGGATGAAGCTGGTGGTTGCGGCAGGAGAGGTCCCATGTCAGTGGAGGGTGAAGCGGGTGGCGGCTGCAGGAGAGGTCCCATGCCAACAGAGGATGAAGCTGGCGGCGGCAGGAGACATCCCATGTCAGCGGAGGGTGAAGCTGGCGGCGGCGGCAGGAGAGGTTCCATGACAGCTGAGAATGAAGCTGGTGGTGGCGGCAGGAGACATCCCATGTCAGCGCAGGGTGAAGCTGGCGGTGGTGGCAGGAGAGGTCCCATGTCAGCGGAGGATGAAGCTGGCGGTGGCAGGAGAGGTCCCATGTCAGCGGAGGGTGAAGCTGGTGGCGGCGGCAGGAGAGGTCCCATGACAGCTGAGAATGAAGCTGGCGGTGGCGGCAGGAGAGGTCCCATGTCAGCGGAGGGTGAAGCTGGCGGCAGCGACAGGAGAGGTCCCATGTCACCGGAAGGTGAAGCTGGCGGCGGCAGGAGAGGTCCCATGTCAGCGGAGGGTGAAGCTGGCGGCGGCAGGAGAGGTCCCATGTCAGTGGAGGATGAAGCTGGCGGCGGCGGTAGGAGAGAACCATGTCAGCAGAGGATGAAGCTGGAGGCGGCGGCAGGAGAGGTCCCATGTCAGCGGAGGATGAAGCATGGCAGCGGCGGGAGGAGAGGTCCCATGTGAGCGGAGGATGAAGCGGGCGGTGGCAGAAGAGGTCCCATGTAAGCGGAGGATGACTCTAGTGGTGGCGGCAGGAGAGGTCCCATGTTAGCAGAGTATGAAGCGGACAGTGGCGGCAGGAGAGGTCCCATGTAAGCGGAGGATGAAGCTGGCGGCGGCGTTGGCAGGAGAGGTCCCATGTCAGCGGAGGATGAAGCCGGCGTTGGCAGGAGAGGTCCCATGTCAGCAGAGGATGAAGCCGGCGGCGGCAGGAGAGGTCCCATGACAGCGGAGGGTGAAGCTGGCAGTGGCAGCAGGAGAGGTCCCATGTCAGCGGAGGGTGAAGCTGGTGGCAGGAGATGTCCCATTTCAGCAAAGGGTGAATCCTGGGGTGGCGGCAGGAGAGGTCCCATGTCAGCGGAGGGTGAAGCTGGCGGCGGCAGGAGACGTCCCATGTCAGCAGAGGGTGAAGCTGGCGGCGGCGGCAGGAGAGGTCCCATGTCAGCAGAGGGTGAAGCTGGTGGTGGCGGCAGCAGAGGTCCCATGACAGTTGAGGATGAAGCGGGCAGCGGGGGCAGGAGAGGTCCCATGACAGCGGAGGATGAAGCTGGTGGTTGCGGCAGGAGAGGTCCCATGTCAGCGGAGGGTGAAGCGGGTGGCGGCTGCAGGAGAGGTCCCATGCCAACAGAGGATGAAGCTGGCGGCGGCAGGAGACATCCCATGTCAGCGGAGGGTGAAGCTGGCGGCGGCGGCAGGAGAGGTCCCATGACAGCTGAGAATGAAGCTGGCGGTGGCGGCAGGAGACATCCCATGTCAGCGCAGGGTGAAGCTGGCGGTGGTGGCAGGAGAGGTCCCATGTCAGCGGAGGATGAAGCTGGCGGTGGCAGGAGAGGTCCCATGTCAGCGGAGGGTGAAGCTGGCGGCGGCAGGATAGGTCCCATGTCAGCGGAGGGTGAAGCTGGCGGTGGCGGCAGGAGAGGTCCCATATCAGCGGAGTATGAAGCTGGCGGCAGCGACAGGCGAGGTCCCATGTCAGTGGAGTATGAAGCTGGTGGCGGCGGCAGGAGAGGTCCCATGTCAGTGGAGTATGAAGCTGGCGGCGGTGGCAGGAGAGGTCCCATGTCAGCGGAGGGTGAAGCTGGCGGCGGCGGCAGGAGAGGTCCCATGTCAGCGGAGGATGAAGCTGGCGGCGGTGGTGGTGGCAGGAGAGGTCCCATGTCAGTGGAGGATGAAGCTGGCGGCGGCGGGAGGAGAGAACCATGTCAGCAGAGGATGAAGCTGGCGGCGGCGGGAGGAGAGGTCCCATGTGAGCGGAGACTGAAGCATGGCAGCGGCGGGAGGAGAGGTCCCATGTGAGCGGAGGATGAAGCGGAGGCTGGAAAAAAATCTTTTTCTGGCGCTGAGGTGTGGTAGAGATGAGTGGATTTATGATTTCTTCTGATGAACAATGACCTCAGGAAAGGGAGAAAGAAAAAGACAAGACATGCAGGGGACCTGCAATAGTGTATTACCCAAGGGATAACCGGAAGTATACAAAGAAGGAGAAATTTATTATTAAAATACCTTGGTTAAAAACCATGGATGACAATTAATAAACATATAATAAACATTCATTGATATTAATAAAATAATTAATGAACTGGTGCCTAGGCACTATCCACACTGTAATGGTTAGGAACAATGTCCAGCAGTCCTGTTCTTTGCTCCGCCTGATCTAAAATTGGAAACCTACTCACCACAGGTAAGTAGTATAAAAGCAATGTATAAGCACTTGGTGCTGGTGGTCTTGGCCTCTGATGTCGCCGTCCGCCTTGTAATATGTCCGCATCTGCTGCCGGGGATCTGTTTCTGTGTTCCTGTGAGCGCTGCTTCCTGGAATACACCCGATCTCCTCGGCCTGATGACGTCACCTGTATTGGTCCTCGGCTACGGTGGCTCAGCGGTACCACCAGACCTTCCTCTGTAGTATAAGAGTTACTGTCCCAGTCTTCCGGAATCCACAGGAGATAAGTTAAGGTCCCAAGGAGGTCCAGGCAGGTATGCGATGAGTACTAGCTAATACAGGTGACGTCATCAGGCCGAGGAGATCGGGTGTATTCCAGGAAGCAGCGCTCACAGGAACACAGAAACAGATCCCCGGCAGCAGATGCGGACATATTACAAGGCGGACGGCGACATCAGAGGCCAAGACCACCAGCACCAAGTGCTTATACATTGCTTTTATACTACTTACCTGTGGTAGGTTTCCAATTTTAGATCAGGCGGAGCAAAGAACAGGACTGCTGGACATTGTTCCTAACCATTACAGTGTGGATAGTGCCTAGGCACCAGTTCATTAATTATTTTATTAATATCAATGAATGTTTATTATATGTTTATTAATTGTCATCCATGGTTTTTAACCAAGGTATTTTAATAATAAATTGCTCCTTCTTTGTATACTTCCGGTTATCCCTTGGGTAATACACTATTGCAGGTCCCCTGCATGTCTTGTCTTTTTCTTTCTCCCTTTCCTGAGGTCATTGTTCATCAGAAGAAATCATAAATCCACTCATCTCTACCACACCTCAGCGCCAGAAAAAGATTTTTTTCCAGCCTTCACTCCATCTCTGGGTAGAAGATACCAGAAATATCTTTTAAAGGCAGCTCCAGGACTACCTATTGGACTCTTTATCAAAGGTTTTTAATATCCATTATTGTCATTGCACCAGCGCTGAGTACACACCTATTATTTTACCTAGGAAGATGAAGCGGGCAGCAGCAGGAGAGGTCCCATGTAAGCGGAGGATGACGCTAGTGGTGGCGGCAGGAGAGGTCCCATGTTAGCAGAGTATGAAGCGGACAGTGGCGGCAGGAGAGGTCCCATGTAAGCGGAGGATGAAGCTGGCGGCGGCGTTGGCAGGAGAGGTCCCATGTCAGCGGAGGATGAAGCCGGCGTTGGCAGGAGAGGTCCCATGTCAGCAGAGGATGAAGCCGGCGGCGGCAGGAGAGGTCCCATGACAGCGGAGGGTGAAGCTGGCAGTGGCAGCAGGAGAGGTCCCATGTCAGCGGAGGGTGAAGCTGGTGGCAGGAGATGTCCCATTTCAGCAAAGGGTGAATCCGGTGGTGGCGGCAGGAGAGGTCCCATGTCAGCGGAGGGTGAAGCTGGCGGCGGCAGGAGACGTCCCATGTCAGCAGAGGGTGAAGCTGGCGGCGGCGGCAGGAGAGGTCCCATGTCAGCAGAGGGTGAAGCTGGCGGTGGCGGCAGCAGAGGTCCCATGACAGTTGAGGATGAAGCGGGCAGCGGGGGCAGGAGAGGTCCCATGACAGCGGAGGATGAAGCTGGTGGTTGCGGCAGGAGAGGTCCCATGTCAGCGGAGGGTGAAGCGGGTGGCGGCTGCAGGAGAGGTCCCATGCCAACAGAGGATGAAGCTGGCAGCGGCAGGAGACATCCCATGTCAGCGGAGGGTGAAACTGGCGGCGGCGGCAGGAGAGGTTCCATGACAGCTGAGAATGAAGCTGGTGGTGGCGGCAGGAGACATCCCATGTCAGCGCAGGGTGAAGCTGGCGGTGGTGGCAGGAGAGGTCCCATGTCAGCGGAGGATGAAGCTGGCGGTGGCAGGAGAGGTCCCATGTCAGCGGAGGGTGAAGCTGGTGGCGGCGGCAGGAGAGGTCCCATGACAGCTGAGAATGAAGCTGGCGGTGGCGGCAGGAGAGGTCCCATGTCAGCGGAGGGTGAAGCTGGCGGCAGCGACAGGAGAGGTCCCATGTCACCGGAGGGTGAAGCTGGCGGCGGCAGGAGAGGTCCCATGTCAGCGGAGGGTGAAGCTGGCGGCGGCAGGAGAGGTCCCATGTCAGCGGAGGGTGAAGCTGGCGGCGGCGGCAGGAGAGGTCCCATGTCAGCGGAGGATGAAGCTGGCGGCGGTGGTGGTGGCAGGAGAGGTCCCATGTCAGTGGAGGATGAAGCTGGCGGTGACGGGAGGAGAGAACCATGTCAGCAGAGGATGAAGCTGGCGGCGGCGGCAGGAGAGGTCCCATGTCAGCGGAGGATGAAGCATGGCAGCGGCGGGAGGAGAGGTCCCATGTGAGCGGAGGATGAAGCGGGCGGCGGCAGAAGAGGTCCCATGTAAGCGGAGGATGACTCTAGTGGTGGCGGCAGGAGAGGTCCCATGTTAGCAGAGTATGAAGCGGACAGTGGCGGCAGGAGAGGTCCCATGTAAGCGGAGGATGAAGCTGGCGGCGGCGTTGGCAGGAGAGGTCCCATGTCAGCGGAGGATGAAGCCGGCGTTGGCAGGAGAGGTCCCATGTCAGCAGAGGATGAAGCCGGCGGCGGCAGGAGAGGTCCCATGACAGCGGAGGGTGAAGCTGGCAGTGGCAGCAGGAGAGGTCCCATGTCAGCGGAGGGTGAAGCTGGTGGCAGGAGATGTCCCATTTCAGCAAAGGGTGAATCCGGCGGTGGCGGCAGGAGAGGTCCCATGTCAGCGGAGGGTGAAGCTGGCGGCGGCAGGAGACGTCCCATGTCAGCAGAGGGTGAAGCTGGCGGCGGCGGCAGGAGAGGTCCCATGTCAGCAGAGGGTGAAGCTGGCGGTGGCGGCAGCAGAGGTCCCATGACAGTTGAGGATGAAGCGGGCAGCGGGGGCAGGAGAGGTCCCATGACAGCGGAGGATGAAGCTGGTGGTTGCGGCAGGAGACATCCCATGTCAGCGGAGGGTGAAGCTGGTGGCGGTGGCAGGAGAGGTCCCATGACAGCTGAGAATGAAGCTGGCGGTGGCGGCAGGAGACATCCCATGTCAGCGCAGGGTGAAGCTGGCGGTGGTGGCAGGAGAGGTCCCATGTCAGCGGAGGATGAAGCTGGCGGTGGCAGGAGAGGTCCCATGTCAGCGGAGGATGAAGCTGGCAGTGGCGGCAGGAGAGGTCCCATATCAGCGGAGTATGAAGCTGGCGGCAGCGACAGGAGAGGTCCCATGTCAGTGGAGTATGAAGCTGGTGGCGGCGGCAGGAGAGGTCCCATGTCAGTGGAGTATGAAGCTGGCGGCGGTGGTAGGAGAGGTCCCATGTTAGAGGAGCATGAAGCGGGTCAGACACCAGTAAACATCCGGTATTACAGTGTGCTCCTCCCAAGCCGTTCCCCTACGCTACTCTGCTCCTGCTCAGCTCTCCTGCTATTATCTCCTGCCGCCGCCGCCACCACCGCATGCCCGCCCACCTGCTTATCATCATCATTCAGCGGCAGACTTAGGACCTGTCTTGCCACCGCCGCACTCCACCTGCACTCCTGCCGCACACCCACTGCACTCCGGCCCCACTACCACCCACTGTCCATCTTCAACCATCTGCAGACGTGGGACCTCTCCTGCTGCTACCACTGCCCGCTTCAACCTCTTCTTACATGGGACCTCTCCTGAAACTTGGTAAGTGAAAAGAGGGGGTTAATACTATTGACAATTTAAACAAAAAATGAATACATCCATTCTAAGACGCACCCCAATTTCAGACATGTGAAAATCGGACAAAAGGTGCATCTTAGAATTGAGGAAATATGGTATATGGTTCAAGATGGCATCTAGAAACAACTTAAACAATAGAGATGTATGTGTTACTAACGGGAAACGTAGAGCATGTATACTGGGAGAGGAAGAACCAGAGAGATACTAGACAAGGAAATGTTTTTATTCCCAGTCGGTATTCATCCCCATGGGGGATAGTGAACCCAAATTGTAAATCCCAAACATTTCTCTACACTTAAGGATTGCGTCTCTATTTCCACCTCTGGTTGGTAATGTTATCTGTTCCCGAGCACTGAAAGAGAAAGTGTCCAGATTACCAGAGGGGCAAGTAGAGAAATGTCTCCACACTGGGAACTTATAATCATTTTTCTGGATAGATCTTAAATACTCTGTGATTCTGAGATATAAAGGTCGCATCGTTCTCATTTCCTTTTGCTACCAGATGTCTGGTTGTGTGTAAAGCGGGCGAGACCAAGAGGGATCTGTATACTCTTTGACAAAGGGCCAGATACGCCCGAAACGCGTCAGAGTTCTCTGTTATATGCCCATTCACCTTAGATGTCTCCCATGTCATCTATTGAATAAATTGTTTTTTATCCCTTTTTGGATGTGCTGAACTTTTCCTGTGCTGTGCACCATTCCTCTCCTTTTGCGATCATACAATTTGTTGCTGGAAGCACACTCCGGAGCCAAGATTTTCAACAATTTAGTGAATACGATTCACTTTTGGGGTTATGCTTTTATGTTTTTGTACCCTGATCAAAATTATTCTCGTTTTATACACTCTACGTGGTACCTCCTATAAGTGTGGCGGTGACATGGTTAGAACAGCTTTACAGGTGATGTCTTTCCCTGTTGGCCATAAATCCCCCATGGGGTTAAGCCCCTGCTGTGGCTTCTACTATATTCTGAGTGTGAGCATTTATACATGCTCTACATACCATCAAGTGGACTGCATGGATTCCTTTAACCACCATCAATTATTTTTACTGCTTGGCTCCATCAATGGGACATTACATATATATGCAATACACCTTTGTCAATACCCTGTTTCATTGGTCCTTGACTGGCAAGTGCATTTTTTCTCTCTCTGCATTCTCTATAAAGTTCTCAAATCTGGTAGCTGGCAGCCCACACATCAGCAAACAGGAGAGACCAGCGGAGCTCAACCGAGATGGTTCATTACAGCACCCCAAAGATCGGAGTTTCACATTAATCAGACAGGTGCATCAGGCAGCAGAACAGCATCTTACCGTCCTGTATACTGCTCTTACAGTTACACTGCATCCCTGTCCTGGACCAGCCCAGCTCATGGTGACAAGACCTTTCATCGGAGAATATGATACCAGCACTGCTCCTACTGCATAACATCTTCTTTGTGTTGATCAGGGTTCTCCACTTTGAATCCTCAACTGCAACTAACAGGCCAGGTTTTCCCAGCTGTATCTAATTACCACTATATTTACTAATTGACCTGACTCGTATTAACACTAAGATAACATGCTTAGTTATACAGTATGAAGCCCTGAAAATGTGGTCTGTTGATTGCTCAGAAGACTGAACTTGGTGATAACTGGGGGATACTCCTAGTGGGAGAGTGTGATGGTGAAGGGGTTGACCATGCATTATCTTAAGGGTCAAGCCCACTTGGATAACCCCGACCCATGTGTTAGGGTCTTAGAGTGTCAGCTCTGGGACCCAGATGTCGAAAATGTATTACTGCAACTGTATACGGATTTTGCGACATTAAATAATTATGTGGTTTTTGCCTTTCCTGAGGTGCTGGGATCGGGAGATTTCTAGGCTGTAAGTTTCAGGGTGGGTTTGTCAGAGAAAGTCTTTACAGAATGTGTCTATGTAGTGGGGTTTCGGAGTTATGGGAAACCCCAAAAGTTGTATCCGGAGATTGAGTAATATCCTCGGATACAGCCAAGCGCATTACTCCGCCACACTCGGACTCTGAACACGTTCTTACGACTCACCGCCAGGATCCCTGCTGCAGCATCTTCCAGACAAGGTAAATGGGTATGAAGGGGTTAAACTATTTGATTGTAGGGAATATATACACTCACTCCATTCCTGACACCAGAATAGGAACCTATAACTGTTAGCACACAGAGAACAAGGAACAATATATTTTATTAAATAGGTGTAGCTAGGTCACCTCTTTTGCCTGCGATCTTCCTCTTGCCTTCTTATGGCCAGGATCGATGGCGGGTACTGCCAGAGACAAGCGGCAGGCCCGACGGCCATTTCGGAGGGTGGGGGCCGGAGCAGGGAGCAGCACGTCTCCTCAGGTATGCGGTCGGTTGCCGGGGACGCGATCGGGCCGTTGCTAAGGCCGCGGTCGCGTCGCTAGGGTCCCGGCGGCTAGCGAAGCAGGGCGTCGCCATTGTCAGTGCGGTTGCGCATGCGCAGGAGCCCAATAGAGCAGGAGGCCCACAGATAGCTCGCGCATGCTCAGTGCAGGATTACCAGCCCCCAGGGTGCATAGGGGCAGAGCCACATGACACCAGGGAGCCAATAGGGCTGGAAGATGACTGGGCAGAAGGAAAAGGATACATTTCGCGGGCTGGCAGCACGTTAGTTGGTGACCGGAGTAGCTAGGGGAAGGAGGTAGGGTGCAGGAGTCAGTGACTCCCTGCACTAGGCCAGCAATCCCCCTAGGCCCCAGATAGCCCTAAGTCACCCTAGCGGAGTTTTGTAGGGACAGGCCCTAGGTTAGGGACTCTGCCCCATTAGCTATTTGTTAGTAGGGAACAAAGAACATTGCGTGTCTTGCTGGGAGAGAGCTGGACTATTTTCAGGGTGGGATCGCTCCTGATGGATCATCCTGTGGTGGATCACGGATATCGTGTAGGAGCTAGCCTTTATCCTTTGTGAAGCCCATTGCAGGTCCGAGCACTGGAGTGCTCGGCAGGTAACCCATAACATCAAGTGCACCAACAAGGCCTATCACCAGACATAGTGGCTGCGCAGTCACACACACACCTGTATATGACTTGGTAGTGCGAGACACTGGGTGGGGTTACTGGACACGGGGTGGGATCATTCAGTGTTGGCGTCCGCCGTGGCGTATAAAGTGTTGGTGTCCGCCGTGGAATACAAAGTGTTGGCGTCCGCCGTGGCGCATAAAGTGTTGGCGTCCGCCGTGGCGCAAGATAGCGTTAGCGTTGTGAGAGACGCAGTAGTTATTGTCACCTCTAGGGAGGGACACTTGTTGATGTTACATGCACGTACGTTTCTATGCTCACAAGTAAAGTCACTGATTGGTTACACACGTTGTGCTGGTTATTTATATGTGTCCTGCGAGGACCAATTCCTGCTCTGCTAGGAACCATCGCAGGTGGAGGCGCTGCACCGAGTACAGGGTTACTCATACTATAATTGCCCCAGGTTCCCCGTGGCGGAAGCTCAGCCCTCCTGTGAGCCAACAGGTAACGCACCACACCTGGTAACACCGTATGTTCTCCGCACCCACACTATATATGCGATTGGGTGGGGTGGAATACCCGTTACATACGTATAAATTAATGTGTATATACTGAATATTGATAACCTGTATATGAACTGAGGGCTTTCTAAATCATGGATTCTGGAAGACCCAGCAGGCTATCAAGCTTGGTGCCGCTGTGTCTGTCCGGGGTCCATACTTGAAAGTCTCAGGGATGCCAAGGTTTTGGAACAGGAGGGCCACTGCAGTTATACTTGAGTACCTACGTCCTGGATTAACACAGGGCTACCCGATGACTATTTGCCAAAATCCAGACTCTGTGGAGCCTGGGCAGCAGGTGGGCTCAGTATGCAAAGAGGCAGAGGTGCCAGGTTGGCGCATGTCCCCTTGCTACAGTACCTGAGAAAAGGTGCCCTCCTGGTTTTATAATTGCGGCAAATAGGCGATTGTCTGGTGTGAGAAGTCCCACGTTCTGATAGGCTGTTCAGGTTAGTGAATGAAAGCTTAAGAGAACTTCAGCCAATGAGAAGCGCAGATTCAAAGCGCCAAACCAACAGCGGCAAATTCAAAGATGTTCTGTACTGAATAGACGCGAGCCGGCTTCAGAGATATTCAAAGCAGAAAAGTTTCTATGTCCCGCTTTTTATAACGTAGCGGTCGCAGCTGGCATTGCGCCGAAACAGTTCCAGGACTTTTGCGAGTAACTACCGGTCATTGGAAAGTGCTCTAAAAAGATGATCTTAAGGAATTTTGTTCCAGAAACTGATTTATTCGTTAGCCCCATTCCCAGTAAGTGTGTTTAACGTGAACTGTGTAACTTTGTGTGTTTGTCTTCTATGAGAAATAAATTACCATTTATTTTACCATCTTGTTTTGCTCAATCAAATGATCCCAGTTATGAAAAGGTATTAAGAAACCTGTTCTCCTGTGACAGAGAGGGGGAGGGGGATGTAGGTACCCCTGCTCAAGTATTTTCTGTGTGGGATTTGAGCATGAAGGTTAAGGTGCTGTGCTAAGAAATGTACTAATAGCAAACACACAGGAGAAATAACTCAGCTAATTAGCACTCAATGACCTATAGTGTGTAAACAAGTGAGAGAATTAAAAGTCATCTTTAATAATGACTAAATTATAACAAGATGTTCACAAAAAGAACAAACTACTACACAGCACAAGACCAAATGCCAAATTGGTGATGTCTTCTGGATAATAATGGCGTAGCGCCACCCTAAACTAGAAAATAGCCTGTGATATACGAATATACGGATATCCAAGGTATGTAATTTACCCAAATTGTATGAAAACACATATAGCTGTATCAGCGTATTGGATCATAGCCACAATGAGTGTGAGCAGTGGCGGCCACTAGACTAATTGTGATTAGTTGAGCCTAAATATAGCTCTTTGGTGAACAAGTGCCAGCTTTGTAGGTGAGCTTTCTTCACTCCTTAACTTAACGGCTAAGGTAATTAATATCCAGCTTCAGAGAACACCTAGGCAAAGCTTGGTCAGTAAACATAGAAATAAAAATCCTGAAGAGTAATATCGGATTGGGTGCAGGATTTGTGCACAAACTAAATGTATATTGTGATATAATTGAGCGCTCCCGGCTGTAATCACTGGCAGGCATTAGGGGTATCTTGCAGTCTGAGCTCCATGATTACTGCACACGTATAGCAGTAAGGTATAGGAGTAAGAGCCTCAGAGGCTGACTACCTCACTGGCAGTGTCACTCTGAGGCTATATATATATATATACATTGCCCTGGCAGCCAGCACTACTACTCAGGCATTTCCATCACTATACCTTACTGCTATACACTCAGATGGTAGGGTAGCCAATCAGAGTTGGGATGTATTTCCCACGTTCTGATTGGCTACCGTACCATCTGAGGGCGGTCATCTTTCTTTTGATGACGTCATCGTAAAGGCAAATGAAGCTCGGCCATTCTGATTGGCTGGCGTCATTGCCTTCAAATGACGTAATCAATTTGTTTCCCCCCCAAAACACATGGTTTTCACGGCCCAATCAGGGCCGTGGGAACCATTTGACGAAAATGTGATGTCATAGGCCTATAAAAGCGTATGTCGTCTCATTTAGAAGGCAGACGCCGAGGAAGACGGACCTCCTAAAGAAGAAACAAGACCAGGGCGTGGCAGAGCAAGACCCCGGAAGAGAGTGGAAGAAGAAAGCAGATAGAAGATAGAAGAATACAGATGAACACCCCTTTGACGAAATGGATTACAAAAAAGAAGAAAGAAGACACCCGTGGATTGTAAGGGTTTATTATTTTATGGTTACCTTTGGATTTGGTTCGAGACCTTCCGGTTCCCTGGATTTCGGTGAGTGGGCATCTAATGGTAAGTAAACAAAAGCAAAGTATATTATTTTAACTTTTACAGGTTTTTTTATTTTGTTTAAAGTGTATTTTTTTTTATTTCCATTTAATGCCCCTGAATTGATCTATGTCCCTAGGGATATACATGCATTCAGGTACACTGTATATTGTATATATATAGACAGGTGTATATTGTATGTGATTTTTGGATGTAAATGCATTGTTTTTTATGCTCTATTATTGCCCATGTATGTTATGTATATCTATCTATATGGATATACACACAGGGATAATAAATGATTGTTTTGCTAATGTTTCATGTATTTCAAATGTATTTAGCAGCTTTATTTATACATTGGTGTGTGTAATGTCATTTTTATTGAGTTACATGTCATTTTTAATGGTTTATTTCTTGAGGTTAGATTTGAATGATGGTGGTTACTTTGAATTATAATTTTTTGGCCAATGGTTTGGCTTTAGGAATTGAATAATGAATTGTCGAATTGATTTGGATTGTATTGTAATTGGTTTAGGAAATTGATTAATTGATTGATGGTAAATTTATTTATGTTGCTTACTTTCTAATTGATTTTGTGGATGGCATTGGTGGTTAGGGGACATTGTTCATAGTGTATTTTATTTTGAATTTGATTTTGCATAGTGTTACATGATGCACAGATTAATTGCATCATCTACACACTCAAATGCAATTGTTTGAGTATTTATATATATTTGTCTAGGTGCTGGTGTGCTGGGAGAGGAGCTATCATTTATTTTTAAAGGTGCTGGTGATGAAATGTGCAGCTGGCTTAATTTTATTGCAATGTGCTGATGTTGAGATTCTGATTTCATGTTTTTATTTCTACATGTTTATGTAATCCTTAACCATTTATTTGTATATATATATATATATATATATATATATATATATATATATATATATATATATATATATATATATATATATATATATATATATACGTATATATATAATATACAAATAAATGGTTAAGGATTACATAAACATGTAGAAATAAAAACATGAAATCAGAATCTCAACATCAGCACATTGCAATATATGTAAGTATGTATGTATGTATGTATATATATATATATATATATATATATATATATATATATATATATATATATATATATATATATATATAAATATGTATATATAAATATGTATATGTCTATATATATATATATATATATATATATATATATATATATATATATGTATATGTCTATATATATATATATATATATATATATATATATATATAAATATATATATATATACACATATATAACCCACTGTACAAATGAATGGGGGCAGGGTGGGTTAACCCCTTAATTACTGTTGCGGTTATTATTCGCTCAGGTGATTAAGGGGTTAACTGGCATTTGAAAATATGTGTTATGTTTTTTTTGCCAACGGTGGCCGTTTGATGCCCGGATGCAGACCATTGCCAGGGGGTAAGTAGAACTCCATTTATTTCTGCTGATTTATGTATTAAATAATGGGCAAATAATCTATTATCCATATCTGGATAATAGTTATTTTGCACATTATTGTACTGTATGTGTTTGGGGGGGGTGATTTATTTCTTTAAATGTATAGGACATGTTTATTTTTTTACATACAGGGTTGGTTCCTTTTGATCTATGGGGACCTCTGGAGACCACCTGAGGTCTCCTCGGGCTTTCCACGGGTACCAGGTTGGAGGTGTCCACAGGGGATATCTGCGGGGAATAAACGGTGGCCCCACATCTGTTGGGGCACAGCGGACCCGTAGGGACCACACGAGGGCCCCCAGACCCACGTGGGAACAACCCGAGGCCTCTCAGACACCTGTGGGTCTGACACGGGGCCCCCCAGACACCCGCGGGCCTACCTGTGGAGACCCCATTGTGCCCCACGGTGACCCGCTGAGACCACCTGGTGGACCAAGGCGCCTGGCGGGGACCATCCGTATTCCTCCAGACCCTGTTTGAAACCTTTTGCTGGGCCACTGTGAGGTCTACGGACACCCGTCAGGCCCACCGGGGACTCCCGTGGGCCTGGGGTATTAACCCTGTATGTAAAATAATAAATCATGTATTTATGGGGGGTGGGTTATGTATTGAATAAATATAATGATGTTTATTGTGGAGCTGTGTATTTTTTTTCTTGTGGGTACTGGGGGTGGGGGAAGGGGTATTGGCCCCAAGGGTATGTGGGTAGGCCTCCCGCCTTGGTTAGTGGGTGAGGGTGGTTAGGCCTCATGGGATGGGGGGGTAGTGGGGGAGGGTATTTAGGCCTCCCGAGTGGTGGGTGAGGGTTGGTTAACCCCTTAAGGAGTGTAGCGGTTAATGACCGAAGGTGATTAAGGGGTTAGGGGACATTACATTGGCTATTTTGATTGTTGTGTATGTTTTGCAGCACCGGAGGGACATGGGCAGGATGAAGATGAGGATGAAGACGGCCTTCATCGTGGGTGCCTGGAAAAGGTAAGTGTAATATGTATTTACTGTATTTACTGTATTTATTGTAATTTATATGTATTTTAAATGGGCAAATGCATTATTATCCATATGTGGATTATAGTAATTTTGCCCATTACTGTATTGTATGTGTTAGGGGGTGGGGGAAGGGGGGTGTATTTTGTTAGAAATATTGTTTATTTTTTTGGAGGCACAACATTGGTACCCCAGGCCCGCGGGTATCCCGGGACTCCCGTGGGGACCCCTGGACTCCCGTGCGGACCCCGCTTGGTGAGCCGGGGACCCCCAGACCCCCATGGGGTCATCCGGGGATACCGCGGGACCCCAGGCCTCCCTCGGAGACCCCCGCTGGGTCAGCCAGGGACACCCGTCTGCCTGTTGTATGGGTATTGCGCATGCAAAAATGTAAACAAATACATTTTTCAAAGTCCAGCTTTTATATTTATTTATTTATTTATAAAAATGTTTTACCAGGAAGTAATACATTGAGAGTTACCTCTCGTTTTCAAGTATGTCCTGGGCATAGTTAATATGACAAATAATACATGGTTACAAATACAGTTACATAATGCGCAGGGTATACATTATATACAAGAGATTGCCTGCACAGTTAGAGATAATATATATTATGGGCGTATGTAACAGTTACAGACCAGATTAAAATGTGAGACAGCCTTAGTTTTGAAAGAACTTAAACTGGTGGTGGATGTGAGAGTCTCTGGTATCTTGTTCCAGTTTTGGGGTGCACGGTAGGAGAAGGAGGAACGTCCGGATACTTTGATGAGCCTTGGGACCATGAACAGTCTTTTGGAGTCAGATCTCAGATGATAAGTGCTGCATGTGGTAGGGGTGAGGAGCTTGTTCAGATAGGTGGGTAGCTCGCCCAGAAAGAATTTGAAGGCAAGACAGGAAAGGTGAACTTTGCGCCTAGACTCGAGTGATGACAAATTTAGTTCTTTGGGCATTTCGCAGTGATGTGTGTTGTAGTTGCATTGGAGAACAAAACGACAAATTGAATTGTAGAGGGTGTCAAGTTTGCTATGGTGGGTTTGGGGTGCTGAGCCATATACTATGTCTCCATAGTCGATAATTGGCATTAGCATCTGCTGTGCAATACGCTTTCTGACCAGCAGGCTTAGGGAGGATTTGTTCCTGTAAAGTACACCTAGTTTGGCAGAGGTCTTGGATGTCAGGGTATCAATGTGCATTCCGAATGTTAAGTGGGAGTCAAACCATATGCCCAGGTATTTAAAACTAGTAACAGGAGTTAGGGTGGTGTTAGCGTTGGTTCTGATCTGGAGCTCAGTCACTGGAAGCTTTAAAAATTGAAGTCTTGGTCCCAAATACCATTGTTACAGTCTTGTCAGTGTTTAAAAACAGTTTGTTTTGGGAAATCCAGTTTTCGAGTCTCAAAAAGTCAGATTGAAGTATGTGTTGATGGTCAGAGAGGCTATGGCTGTGTGCATACAGGATTGTGTCATCTGCATACATGTGTATTGAGGCTTCCTGACAAGCTGTGGGAAGATCATTGATGAACACTGAGAAGAGTAGGGGCCCCAGAACAGAGCCTTGCGGGACACCACAGGTGATATCCAGGGGGTTGGATTTAGAGCCTGAGATGAACACATGTTGGGATCTACCTGATAGGTAGGACTGAAACCAGTTTAAAGCATGCTTCCCTATTCCAGAGCTCTGGAGTTTGTTAAGCAGGATAGCATGATCAACAGTATCAAAAGCCTTTGCAAACTCTAGGAATATTGCACCAGTGAGTTGTCCCCGTTCCATTCCACACTGGATTTCATTGCAAACGTTTAGCAGGGTAGTTACGGTAGAGTGTTTGGGGCAAAAGCTAGATTGGAATTGGCTAGGGAAATTTGTCTTGTTATAGTAATCGCTTAATTGGGAGTGGACACATTTTTCCATAACTTTGGATAGGATTGGGAGAGGAGAGATTGGCCTGTAGTTTGAGACAGTGTTTTTGTCCCCACTTTTGAAGATTGGGACAACTCTGGCAGTTTTCCAGGTCTTAGGGATATGGCCTGCAGACAGGATAGAGTTGACTATGGAATCAATTGGTTTGGCAATGGCTGGGGCACCAAGTCGTAGGAACCTAGATTGTAGTAGGTCAGGTCCACATAGGCTGCTTAGTTTTAGTTTGAGGAGCGCTTGTGTAATCTCCAATTCGGATACTGGGCCAAAATGAAAATTGTGGGCAGTGTTGGGAGGGGGTGGGACTGTAGGGATACTCCCAGGATGAGATTCAGGTTTGTGGTTTGGGCTGCGTTTCGCTAATAACTTAGTAGCACACCCCACAAAGTAATCATTGAATGCATTTGCAATGTCAGTGGGGTTTGTCAGAGTAATATCCCCCTTAGTGATATTACTTGGTTGTTGATGGTTAGGAGCCTGGAATATATTGTTGATAACCTTCCAGAAGTTAGCTGGGTTTGATGTATTCTGGAGGAGATTGTCAGAGTAATATTGTGCTTTTGCATGCCTTGTTTGCCTTGTGCACATGTTCCGCATGCATCTGTAGTGATTGAGATCCTTGGTAGTGCCAGTTACTTTGTAGCTTTTCCACAAGGCATCCCTGAGCTGGTAGAGTGCTATAAGGTCAGTTGTTACCCATGGAAGGTGGGGCCCCCGTACTCTTATTCTGCGTAGTGGAGCATGGGTATCACAGAGTTTTAAGAACTCGGATTGGAAATAGTCAAGAGCAGAATCAGGGTCGGGAATTAAATCGATTCTGTGCCAAGGGCAGTTGGTAAGGTCAGCCAGAAACTGTTGTGGGTTAAAGTTTCTAAATGTTCTATTGAGGAGAACTTTAGGGCTTGATTGGGGCGGTTTAATTTTCCTTACACAGTACACTATTGCATGGTCACTAAAAATATCAGGAAGGATGCCAGAGGATTGGATTCTGCTGGGGTTTGAGGAGAGAATCCAGTCTAGCAAGGAATGGTTGTGTGAGATTTCAGGTTTGTCCGTGTGGGTTGGGAAATGAGCTGCGATAGGTTAAGCGACTTGATTTGTATCTGGATTTTGTGGTTTTTAGGGTCAAGCCAATTGAAGTTAAAATCCCCAAGAACTAGCAGCTCACACTTCTCATTCAGAGAGGAAATGGAGCCAAGAAACTGGGTGATATCAGTCAGGGATTGTAGAGGGGCTTTAGGGGGGCGGTAGATGCCAGCAAGCAAGATGGGCTTTGAAAAGGGGAGGCATATTCTGCCAACTAGGATTTCAAAAGAGGGTGGGCTTGGGGGGCAATTTAGCAGTGTAAATTGTAAGGTGTCTGCAATATAAAATAACACCCCTCCTCCTCTCTTTGACCTATCTTACACAGTAAGGCACAGTAATACACAGTAAGGCAAAGTAAGGCACAGTGAGGCACAGTAAGACACAGTAAGGCAAAGTAAGGCACAGTAATACACAGTAATACACAGTAAGGCACAGTAATGCACAGTAATACACAGTAATACACAGTAATACACAGTAAGGCACAGTAAGGCACAGTAATACACAGTAATGCACAGTAATACACAGTAATACACAGTAATACACAGTAAGGCACAGTAATACACAGTAAGGCACAGTGAGGCACAGTAAGACACAGTAAGGCAAAGTAAGGCACAGTAATACACAGTAATACACAGTAATACACAGTAAGGCACAGTAATACACAGTAAGGCACAGTAATACACAGTAAGGCACAGTAATACACAGTAAGGCACAGTGAGGCACAGTAAGACACAGTAAGGCAAAGTAAGGCACAGTAATACACAGTAATACACAGTAATACACAGTAATGCACAGTAATACACAGTAAGGCACAGTGAGGCACAGTAAGACACAGTAAGGCACAGTGAGGCACAGTAAGACACAGTAAGGCAAAGTAATACACAGTAATACACAGTAATACACAGTAATGCACAGTAATACACAGTAAGGCACAATAAGGCACAGTAAGGCACAGTGTAACCCATATTCCCCCCCCCCCCCCCCCTCCAGACACAGATGCTATATCTAGGGTGTGTGAGGGCTGGTTACATGTGTTTGAGTGGTGCATACCTGCCGGTAACTGGAGGGCCTGAGCTTCCCGCGATGTTTTGGGGACACAGGACCAGGCTTCTGTGGTAGTTGCCTCATTCTTTAGTGGTGGTGCAGCGCCTCCATCCTCTATACCTTCCCAGGAATATGGGGTAGGACCCGTATAGAAGAAATAACCCTGGTCCCAGGGTGGATGCTCCAGAATCACACACAGTCTCTGGTAAAATCAGCAAGGTCTCTTTATTGTCGCTAGGTCGCACACAGCAGTAGCAGCACACAAGGCACTCCAAATGTATACAGGCCTTCTCCTCTCCTCTCTTTTCCTCCAAGATGCCCTCCGACAGGATGGTCTGTGAGGGGCCTCAATACCCCAATGCCCACCTCAGAGGGTATCCCCTGGGTGGGGGTAGATCCTCCCCATCACCCCCTCATCAAGGTGAGGGGCATTGTTCCACCGGAGCTGTGCTAACTCTCCAAATGTCATAGGCCAGAGTTCTCTATCTCTCTCCTGCTCCCAGGATGGAGCTCGACCTACTTCTCTCCTTCAACTCCCAGGACAGACTCCAACTAGACTCGGAAGAGAACTAACTGTCACTCACAGGAATTGGCTACTAAATAGAGTCAGACCCACCTCTCATGATGTCAGCAGGACCTCCCCTCTGTCTCATGCCTGCAGCAGAGTCAGGGGCCTGCATCTATCACTCAAGGCAGGGCGAGAAGGGGGAAAACCCATGATTACTACTGGCGCCTGCCCTTAACAAGACTTACCACAGTAGGAGAAAGATATGTATAGCCTGTGCTGTTTACAGGGGGCTACAACAGTAATACACAGTAAGGCACAGTAAGGCACAGTAAGGCACAGTAAGGCACAGTAAGGCACAGTAAGACACAGTAATACACAGTAATACACTGTAAGGCACAGTAATACACAGTAAGGCACAGTTTGGCACAGTAATACACAGTAATACACAGTAATACACAGTAAGGCACAGTAAGACACAGTAAGACAGCATAGAACTAATGTGTTGTTATACTTGTAAAGAGCATTGGTATTAATATTACAGGGAGATAGAAAGCCATCTTCTTCTCATGTCTGATGATGAAAAGAGCTTTGAATCAGCATAACAAGGGAGATGAAAGGAGGGGGAAGGAAGCAGCTGCAATGTTGCCTCCACTTTTGCCATCATCTCTTGTGATGTTATGGACCAGATTTACTGAGCAGCGAGAGTCCTCACTTTCGTGTCATTTTACTCCCAGTGACAGGATTGCTCTGCTATGAAGGGCCAGTCTGTGCCACTTAATCCTGAACTGCATGACATGTCAAGGAAGTGACTCCGCTCTGACAGGAGGGGGTAACCAGGCTCTCTAATAAAGGCAAGCCCGTTTTGGTTACCCCAGATCCATGTAAAAGGGTCCCAGAGGTTAGCTCTTGGGCTCAGTAACAATGTACCATTCCAATATACTGCCTAATAAAAGTATTGTTTGTGTTTTTCCCTCTCCGGGCATGTCAGCGAGCAGGGATTGCTGGGGGATGTGTTTCCGGGCATGTCAGCGAGCAGGGATTGCTGGGGGATGAGTTTCCGGGCGTGCCAGCGAGCAGGGATTGCTGGTGGATGAGTTTCCGGGCATGCCAGCGAGCAGGGATTGCTGGGGGATGAGTTTCCGGGCGTGCCAGCGAGCAGGGATTGCTGGGGGATGAGTTTCTGGGCGTGCCAGCGAGCAGGGATTGCTGGGGGATGAGTTTCCGGGCCTGTCAGGGAGCAGGGATTGCTGGAGTTTGAGTTTCCGGGCGTGCCAGCGAGCAGGGATTGCTGGGGGATGAGTTTCCGGGCGTGCCAGCGAGAAGGGATTGTTGGGGGATGAGTTTCTGGGTGTGCCAGTGAGCAGGGATTGCTGGGGATGAGTTTCTGGGCGTGCCAGCGAGCAGGGATTGCTGGGGGATGAGTTTTCAGGCGTGCCAGCGAGCAGGGATTGCTGGGGGATGAGTTTCCAGGCGTGCCAGAGAGCAGGGATTGCTGGGGGATGAGTTTCCGGACGTGCCAGCGAGCAGGGATTTCTGGGGTATGAGTTTCCTGGCGTGCCAGCGAGCAGGGATTTCTTGGGTATAAGTTTCCGGGCGTGCCAGTGAGCAGGGATTGCTGGGGTATGAGTTTCCGGGCGTGCCAGTGAGCAGGGATTGCTGGGGGATGAGTTTCTGGGCGTGCCAGCGAGCAGGGATTGCTGGGGGATGAGTTTTCAGGCGTGCCAACGAGCAGGGATTGCTGGGGGATGAGTTTCCAGGCGTGCCAGAGAGCAGGGATTGCTGGGGGATGAGTTTCCGGGCGTGCCAGCGAGCAGGGATTTCTGGGGTATGAGTTTCCTGGCGTGCCAGCGAGCAGGGATTTCTGGGGTATAAGTTTCCGGGCGTGCCAGTGAGCAGGGATTGCTGGGGTATGAGTTTCCGGACGTGCCAGTGAGCAGGGATTGCTGGGGTATGAGTTTCCGGGCGTGCCAGCGAGCAGGGATTGCTGGGGTATGAGTTTCCGCGCATGCCAGCGAGCAGGGATTGCTTGGGTATGAGTTTCCGGGGCGTGCCAGAGAGCAGGGTTTGTTGTGGTATGAGTTTCCGGGCGTGCCAGCAAGCAGGGATTGCTGGGGGATGAGTTTCCGGGCGTGCCAGCGAGCAGGGATTGCTGGTGGATGAGTTTCCGGGCATGCCAGCGAGCAGGGATTGCTGGGGGATGAGTTTCCGGGCGTGCCAGCGAGCAGGGATTGCTGGGGGATGAGTTTCTGGGCGTGCCAGCGAGCAGGGATTGCTGGGGGATGAGTTTCCGGGCCTGTCAGGGAGTAGGGATTGCTGGGGTTTGAGTTTCCGGGCGTGCCAGCGAGCAGGGATTGCTGGGGGATGAGTTTCCGGGCGTGCCAGCGAGAAGGGATTGTTGGGGGATGAGTTTCTGGGTGTGCCAGTGAGCAGGGATTGCTGGGGATGAGTTTCTGGGCGTGCCAGCGAGCAGGGATTGCTGGGGGATGAGTTTTCAGGCGTGCCAGCGAGCAGGGATTGCTGGGGGATGAGTTTCCAGGCGTGCCAGAGAGCAGGGATTGCTGGGGGATGAGTTTCCGGACGTGCCAGCGAGCAGGGATTTCTGGGGTATGAGTTTCCTGGCGTGCCAGCGAGCAGGGATTTCTGGGGTATAAGTTTCCGGGCGTGCCAGTGAGCAGGGATTGCTGGGGTATGAGTTTCCGGGCGTGCCAGTGAGCAGGGATTGCTGGGGGATGAGTTTCTGGGCGTGCCAGCGAGCAGGGATTTCTGGGGTATAAGTTTCCGGGCGTGCCAGTGAGCAGGGATTGCTGGAGTATGAGTTTCCGGACGTGCCAGTGAGCAGGGATTGCTGGGGTATGAGTTTCCGGGCGTGCCAGCGAGCAGGGATTGCTGGGGTATGAGTTTCCGCGCATGCCAGCGAGCAGGGATTGCTTGGGTATGAGTTTCCGGGGCGTGCCAGAGAGCAGGGATTTCTGGGGTATGAGTTTCCGGGCGTGCCAGTGAGCAGGGATTGCTGGGGTATGAGTTTCCGGGCGTGCCAGTGAGCAGGGATTGCTGGGGGATGAGTTTCCGGGCGTGCCAGCGAGCAGGGATTGCTGGTGTATGAGTTTCCGGGCGTGCCAGCGAGCAGGGATTGCTGGGGTATGAGTTTCCGGGCGTGCCAGCTTGCAGGGATTGCTGGGGGATGAGTTTCAAGGTTTTTTTTGCGGAGGAACCTTTGCCAGAATGTGCCTAGGTAGTTGGGGTCCGGAGTTGTCGATTCCCTCATAAATGTACCCGGGAATCATGCATGATTCTCGGATACATGTAGGCACATTGTCCCCGCAATACCTTCCCTTGAAAATGCAAGCGCGGCACACCACTAGGGTACCCTGCTTCAGCACAGCCCAGAAAGGAGAATAAGGCACAGGTATAAAACATGTATTCCTGTAGATGAGGGAATCCCTAGGTTAAGGGGGTACCCCATGTAGTGCCAAGGTGACCCAGAACCAGTGCAGGACCCAGAACCAGTGTAGGGTTTGTCGGTGCCCCAAACGTATATAAGGTTGAGGGGAGACTCTGAGAGTCCAGACTGAGTCCAAGGGAAAGTGTGTGGGGAATAAGGCCGATAGAAATAAAACTACAACATTTTTCCTTTTCTGTCCCCTATACCCAGAGACTCAGAAGTGTATTAAAATATACTTTAATGTAATGTGCTTTTTACATTCGGAACCGATGTCCAAACCGGCTGCCCGAGCTGACCCATAGGTGCCGGTAAGTCTGCTGGACATCGGAGTTCAAAGCAATCAGAGGATTCCCAGAGGTGTGAATAGCGTTTGGTCAGCGGGGAAAGGTGGAGCACCAGGTCCCGAGATTAATGGCAGTCATCTGGGCTGCCACTTGTTCTGTCAGACCTGGTGGAGCCTGTCCCTGTGGGTGGCATGAGATGGCCAGGGAGAGAGGTGGCAGGCTTGCGCATGTCTCTTGGCTATTTCAGATTTCACGCTGACCCAGCTTTTCTAGCCAGCCTGGCTCTGATTGGCTGTTTGGGAAAGTTCTCCCGCGTGAATTGGCTGTTCAGTTTTGTGACTGAAACTGAAAATACTATAAGAATCGATGAGCCAATCAGATTAGGAGTTCCCGGTAGTAAGAGCGCGGGCAGGCATTTCAAAGTCGCTTCAGTGCGAATAGCAGAGCAACCAGCTTTGATTTCAAGCCTGAAAAGCCTGCCCGCCAGAGACTAAGTCCCGACTTTTGCGTGTGCCCAAGTTCTCAGAAACGATCGTACCGGCAACGACTGGGATTTTATGCCAATTTGAGTTCCAGGAGATTTGGACTTACTCGTGGTCTGGAGGGACCAAGTTCTCAGAAGAGAAGGTAGCGGGGGCGTATGGAGGTTTATGCCAATTTGGGCTCCAGGAGATTCCGGGCCAGTTTCCGGTCAGGGTAAAACTCTCCCATATTGTTCCCTGCACCTAGGAAAGTCTAGTTTCCAGACTCCCAGTAAGTGTGTCTTTTTGTTTGTATTTTGTGAATCACTGTGTGTAAGCGAAATTATGCCAAATAAATTACAATTTATTTCATTACCTTGTTTTGCTCAATGAATGATCCTGGTAAAAAGGTGTAAATAACCTGATCTCCTGTGACAACCTGTGAATATATGAAGTGCCTCCGCAAAACGGCAGTCGGGGTGCACTTCTTCTTTCCAGAGGCGTACACATTGCTTTCCAAACCTCACAAGTCTCTCATTCATGTGTACAGAGCTTTCGAAACCTCACAGGTCACTCATTCATGTGTACAGAGCTTTCAAAACCACACAGGTCTCTTCTTCATGTGTACAGATTTTCCCAAACCTCACAGGTCTTTTTCGACTACAGCACAACAGCGCTCAGAACGCACATGTATGTAGGGTACAAATCTCATGTGTTTGATTAACCTATAGAAAAATGAATGCAGCAAATGAACATAGAAAAACAATTACGGATTCTTAGAGTCCAAAAGTACTATTAGACTGAATAGAAACTCTTATGAAAGAGAAACACACAACCTAAAATTAACACCTTCAGGGGTAGTAATGTAGTCACATTGAAGGGACAAACATACCTCCACTCACAGGTGAAGGGTACCAATGTAGGATCTCCTGGAGTAAAAGTGTAGCCAGGACTGGTTTCTGGCTACTAGTGTGTCCCCTCCTGGCAGTAAGCCCTGGTAATAACAGGCGGCCAGGAGTTACCATGTGTTTTCCCCACTCACAGTAGCTTCTTGATTGACAGGGGAGGCGGTGGGACTAGGTCTGTGCGTGTCCAATCACTGGATTCCCTTGTACCTAAGGAGCTACACTGCTATATTTAGTCAGTGCTTCTACCTCTTTTAGAGAGGCTGGTCTTACCCATAACAATTGTGCAGGGCTCTGCCAATCTGTATTCCATCCCCTAGGGGAGTGGAAGGGAGACTATACCCCTTACTCCACCAGGGTGTAAGGTAAGAGCAAGGACTGCTTCAGGGCCCCTTGGCCTGGAGAGGAGGTCCAGGGTACATCCTGAGGGTGAAGCCCCAAGAAGTGATCTCTGATGTGTATGCTGTACCAACTGAGTGTGCTGTCAGAATAAAGGGATCCTGTTCAAAGATATCTTCCTGCCTGAGACTGCAATCTATCAGGGGGAGGGGAAGGAAGTTCTCCTGCAGGGTTTGTCCCCACATCCCTGGGGCGTGCAAGAAATTGAGGCACTGTCACAGTGAGAAAGAATCAGTTACTACCCCAGAAGCCTGTCCTGTTCTCCTCCACAACACCGCAGGAGACTCAGATCTACTGTGATCCAGCAGGTATGCACCACACCGTGTAATGGCAGAATCTCCCAGAGAGGGGGGGAAACACCATTACATAATCCATAAGGCATGTGGATGGTGTGTGATCTAGGAGGTTGTATTACTCACCTCTTCCTTGATCACCAATGCTCCGGAATCAGTGTACACTTACTGTCGAAGAAACGATACCGGAAGTCCTCCCATGGGGGAGGGATGAAACGGTGCACAGGTATAGAAGGATTGCAGAGAAAAAACATTTATTTCTCAACCGATCACATGGCAACAAGTGAAAAACCCCACACTGTGGGCAGCCTCTAATATGTTCCACGCATCATAGCGCTTTGTCAAAGAGTATTGGATATCAGAAGGATAATCCGATAAATAGCGCAATCTCCTACAGCACTTATTCCCTCTGCCTACATGCTGCCTCTGTAAGTCTCCCATCACACCACTTAGATTGTAAGCTCTTAGGGGCAGGGATTTCCTTTCCTATTGTCTGATTTTGCTGCGCCTACTGTATTATAATTCCTCGTACTGCATTCTTTCTGAAGCGCTGAGTACACTTTTGGCGCTATATAAATAAAGACACACAATACAATCAGAGAGCTCCACTTCCTGTGCTTTTTCACTTGTGCTATGTGAGCGGTTGAGCAATAAACATTTTCTCACTGTGATCCAGTTTGCCATCCTTCTCTGCGTGTCATGCCTCCCGTATGGGAGGACTTCCGGCTTCATGGTTACCTCTACCATACAGCTCCTCTTGCCAGGACAGGGCTGACCAGGAAACCCATCCAAGCCCATCTGCAGTGAGATAATGTAAGCAGACCGCAAACAGAAGGCATTATGCATCTTCTCCTCGTCCAGGAGACTGAGCTCCATGTATTCAAGGGAAGGGAGAGGTGCTTTACTTTCTGCAAGAGGCGCAAAGTTACAAATTCGTGCACTTTCTTCTTGTGCTCTAAATATCATTCCTGATCAAAAGACCACCCTATTACCATGTGTTCTTGTCACGGTAGACCAGGACTTTTAAGACATTTATATTTAAGGGATCAGTCAATAGGCAAAACAAGGCAGTGAAATAAAATGAGGTTCATTTGGATAAGACCTTGGAAACACACAGGAACACAAAATACAGAGAATTTATACACTTACTGGGGTCTGGGGATTTAGATATGGCCCTTTCCTAGTTGCAGGGTGCCTGTTTCAGCAAAAGGCGTTAACCTGTCCACTCCAGTTGATTCCAGCTTGCCGGCTGAACCTCTCCATGCTTCTCTGTTGGTGTTCTAGCTCTTTCACCCAGAAGCACCTTTGAGAAGCCTGCCAGCAGCTCCTTGTCGCTTCAAATCTCCAACAAAAAAGAGAGCTATCTGCTACACTGCTCACCCTTATATAGGGCTTACTGCCTATCTAATACACAGAGGGGCTGGCAGCCAATTAGAGAATGGATTGTGGTTTTCTCATTCAATGAGAGGGGGGAAAATTTAAAAACTTGCCAATGATAATTGTAGAGGTGAAGAGAGAGTGTCCGGTGCCACAACAAACAGCAGGTCTGACGTCAGTTCCAAGGATTGTACAAAAGAAGCTTTATTGAGATGAATACACACTTGTAAAACAGCAGGCTACAGCACAGCCTCCTCCTATACGCGTTTCACGCTGTACTAGCGCTTCGTCTGGGTAATTGTGCCTATGGGTTTGAAACCCAGAAACAGTTTTCCTGGCTAGCCCCATACCCCCTGCTGGGTAGATTCCCCAATGCCTAGCTGGAACAAAGGCCTTCTCTGAAGATAGCAAGTCCACAGCCCTCCCCCCTCATCATGTGCCACAAACCTGCATGTCTTTTCAATTAACACAGGGAATCCCATTGACATGCTAATCCACATCTGGATGTATGGACATTAATACATAATGTATAAAACACAATAAACCATACTTTAATACAGTATAAACCTTGGGGAACCTTATATAGGTGTGGGATCTGTGTTGGGGATACCTGGGCTTGAAAACTAGGAGTCTGGGGGACACTGTATAGCCCCGGTGTAATTCTCCTTGCTTATCCACAAATCATGCCTGCACGTCGGGGAGAACTACTGGACTTCCAATAACTTTGTTCCCCAAACTCAAGCAAACAAAGAGAATACATTTTCATCCAAATATCTCACCTATAACTTACACTCCTAAAGTTTCAGGACTCTGGGACAAAGGGAACATGAAAAGTGAAAAAAGCATAGGTCACTTTAACTTTTACATGCAATGATACCTGGCCCCTTGCTTATATAGTTAACCTCACATACACGGTTCCTAGCCTATAACCCTATGGAGGACAGTATAAGGGGAACAGTGTTACAGAAAATGCATGGTCTTACCTTACTGGACCCAGGAGCTAACCCTCTTGGTTCATTACCCACGGTCTCTAGAGGCAACCGTCCGGCCTTCACGTTTATTAATGAAGGCCAGCTACCTCTGACCATCACAGCCCTGCATTTCTGATGTCGAGCTAAAAGCTCTATTTCTTTATTGTAATTACAATATTGAGAATCACATCATTTTTCTGCACAGAGCAGCTTACACGGAGATTAATCTCCTGTATATCACAATGAGCAGGAAAAATGCACAGCCTGAAAACTCCTCTTTCTCTATAAACCCACTGACCTTAATATGCTGCTGAACTTGTATAGTTACCATCATGTTCTTGCACCATGGGACCGTCACACTCTCAGCATCTGAGACTTGTGACAATTTGTGGGGATTGTGACGGGAGGGGGTGACCAGGCTATATAATAAAGGTTAATCTCGTTTGGTTACCCCTGCTCAGTATATAAGGGTCCAAGAGAGTTAGCTCTGGGACCCAGTAACATTGTATTATTGCATTGTACTGTATGTAATAAAGCCATTTTTTGTGTTTTTCCCTTTCTGGGCATCCAATCAAGCAGGGATTGCTAGTGTATGAGTTTCAAGGGGTGTTTTGCGGAGGAACCGTTATCTGAATGTGCCTAGGAGGTTGGGGTCCAGAGTTACCGGTTCCACAATAAATGTGTCCAGGAATCATGCCTGATTCTCGGATACATGCAGGCACATTGTCCCGGCAATACCTCCCCTTGAAAACGTAACTGCGACTCACCACTATGCTGCCCTGCTTCAGCACAACTCAGAAAGGAGAATGAGGCAAAGGGATACCCCAGCTAGTGCCAAGGTGATCCACCAACAGTATATGGTTTGTGGGTGCCGCACCATACATAAGGTTGGGGGGACTCAGAGTCCAAACTGAGTCACAGGGAAAGTGTGTGGGGAAATAAGGCAGGCAGAAATAAATAGTCAACATGTTTTCCTTTTCTGTTCCCTGTACCATAGGGACTCCACACTTTGGGAGTCTAAGTCTTGGGTGTGGTTTTGTGATGAAAAGCAAGTCATTGTAATTGCAGGAGGCCTGGGGACAAAGTTACCGGTGGCCCTATAATTCTCCCCGGCTTACTTGCACTATTTTCGGGGACCCGGGGGGAGTTGCACTGGGGCCATACAGTGTCTCCTAGTTTTCAACCCCAAGTCCCACATAGCTGAAGGGGTTCCCCGAGGCTCAGAGTTTATTAAAGTGTAATTTAATGTTTCAACATTCGGAACCGATGTCCAAACAGGCAGCCCGTGCAAACCCATAGGCGCCGGTAAGTCTGCTGGACATCGACGGTCAAAGCAGCCAGAGGAAACCTAGAGGTGTGAATAGCGTTTGGTTAGTTAGGAAAGGTGAGTACCAGGTCCGGAGACCAATGGCAGTCCTCCGGGATTCCACATGTTCAGCCAGACCTGGTGGCGCCTGCCCAGCAGGTGGCATTGGGATAGCTGGGGGAGATCTGGCAGGCTTGCACATGTCTCTTGTCTATTTTGAATTTCCCGCTGACCCGGCTTTTCTACCCGGTTTGGCTCTGATTGGCTGCTTGAGAAAGTTCCCACGCGCTGTTAGGTTGTTGAGTTCTGCCTCTATGTTTCAGCTAGAGCAGGGAAAGCTATAAGAAGCTATGAGCCAATCAGATTGTGTGTCCCCCTTGAGTCAGAGCCAAAGGAGCGCGGGCAGGCTTTTCAAAGTTGCTTTGTGCGAAATAGCGAAGCAACCGGCTTTGATTTCAAGCCTGAAAGCCTGCGACTTTTGCGCCCAAGTTCTCCGAAACGATCGTAGTGGACGCGGCTGGGATTTTATGCCGATTTGAGTTCCAGGAGATTTGAAGTAACTCGCGGTCAGGAGGGACCAAGTTCTCAGAACAGAACGCAGCGGTGGCGTATGGAATTTTATGCTGATTTGAGTTCAGGACATTCCTGGCTAAGTGCCGATCAGGGTAAAATTCTTCCAATAGAGTGCCCTGCACCTAGGGAAGTCTAGTTTTCGACCCTATACAGAGGCGGCACACTTTATTAGCACTTGGCTAGTGCCGCAAGCCGGGAGGTGTCCCGGCTTGCTCGTTGCTTTCCCTCGGCGTGCCGCGCGTCATCGATGCGCGGTCACGTTTCATCGGGAGCGTGCGCGCACGGCGCACGTGCCCAGGGCTCCCCGAGGGAGCCCTGGGTTGCTCCTAATGTGGGGGATGCGGTGGGGGGCTCCGGGGGACCCGGCGGACCTGGAGAGGGGAGCGGGAAGCCCCGATCGGAGGACCGATCCTCCGAGGCTCCGGCGCGCGCCCGGGACACCTCGGCGCGCGCCAGGTATCTGTTGCGGCCGAGACCGTGTAAAGGTCATAATAAACTCGGCCGCAACAGTAAGTGTGTCTTTTGTCTGTATTTTGTGTTACACTGTGTGTATGCGAATTTAAGCCGAAAACACTACAATTTATTTCTCTACCTTGTTTTGCTCAATGAATGATCCTGGTAAAAGGTGTAAATAACCCGGTCTCCCGGGACACTGGGTGCTGCGGAACAAGAGTTTTACCAGTGTTGATCAGAGAGAGATCAGAAAGTGTCCCCTATATTTAGCACTCTATGCCATGTATTAGTAGTTGGACTCAATAATCCAGCAGTGAATTTCTGCAAGTTAGGTACAATGACCCAGAGTCACCGGAGAAATCAAAAATAATAACATTTTATTCATTCTAAATTGAGATCAAAAACACATATACATTATTAAAAGTCCCCATATTGGTGTGGCAGAAAGAGTAATTAGTCAAAATAGATGTATCGCTGATGGATAGTATCTAGAAACTCAATATAACCATCCACAATATTAGCATCAATGTTTGTTCAGGCTAGCAACAGATCTCTTAATTATTAGGTTTGAATTTAATGACAAAATATATGTCTTCCTCAGAAACCAAAATGTCTCATAGTTCATCTACCTAAAGGATATTACACAAAGTAACTGATATAAATGTAAAGTCAGCTAGTGTACATCTCTTTAAGAGTGAACCACAATAACCTATATATTACACCCATTGGAGGTTATTGTGGTTCACGCTTAAAGAGATGTACACTAGCTGACTTTACATTTATATCAGTTACTTTGTGTAATATCCTTTAGATAGGTGAACTATGAGACATTTTGGTTTCTGAGGAAGACATATATTTTGTCATTAAATTCAAACCTAATAATTAAGAGATCTGTTGCTAGCCTGAACAAACATTGATGCTAATATTGTGGATGGTTATATTGAGTTTTTAGATACTATCCATCAGCGATACATCTATTTTGACTAATTACTCTTTCTGCCACACCAATATGGGGACTTTTAATAATGTATATGTGTTTTTAATCTCAATTTAGAATGAATAAAATGTTATTATTTTTGATTTCTCCGGTGACTCTGGGTCATTGTACCTAACTTGCAGTAATTCACTGCTGATTATTGAGTCCAACTACTAATACATGGCATAGAGTGCTAAATATAGGGGACACTTTCTGATCTCTCTGATTAACACTGGTAAAACTACTATATTATCCTCCATAGCACCTGCCTGTTTTTTGTTGTAATATTGCGGTGATTGCGATTTCATCGATCCTATTCTGCTGCGGAACAAGAGTTAGAATTGGAAGGAAATGTCAGAGCTCATCACGCTGAAAAGAAACACAACAAACATTACAAATCCACCGTGAATTGCACTGCCGCGCAGTCACAGCTGGCTATGAATATTTAATACAATAAGTGTTTTAAATAATTACTGGTCTTCAAATACTGGGCAGTAAAGCCATCTCTGACCTCAAGGGGTTAAATACAGCAAGAGTTACATTGACTATTATATGTAAATGAACCTGTAGAATGCACTTGTTATAACACACTGACACAGTAAGCAGTGACTGACACTGTAACACACTGACACAGTATGCAGTGCCTGACACTAACACACTGACACAGTATGCAGTGCCTGACCCTGTAACACACTGACACAGTATGCAGTGCCTGACCCTGTAACACACTGACACAGTATGCAGTGCCTGACCCTGTAACACACTGACACAGTATGCAGTGCCTGACACTGTAACACACTGACACAGTATGCAGTGCCTGACCCTGTAACACACTGACACAGTATGCAGTGCCTGACACTGTAACACACTGACACAGTATGCAGTGCCTGACACTGTAACACAATGACACAGTATGCAGTGCCTGACACTGTAACACAATGACACAGTATGCAGTGCCTGACCCTGTAACACACTGACACAGTACGCAGTGCCTGACACTGTAACACATACTGTATCAGTGCACCAATTATTATACTGCATATAGCAGGGGAGGCCAAGTCCAGCCCTACAGAGCTACCTCGGCTCAGGTCAGGCCAGGTTTTCCTTATAACCCTGATTCAGCACAGGTAGCACAATCAGTGGCTCAGTCAAAGACCGCACCACCTGTGCTGAAGCAGGGATATCCTGAAAACCTGACCTGTTGTTAGCTCTTGAGGACTGGAGTTGGCCACCCCTGGCATATAGCATCTTCTTACTAAATTCTCACTGCTGCAAAATGTAGACAAAATACATCAGTGTCACGTACAGTACGGCTCACCTGCCTCCCCTCCAATCTATCCTAAACGCTGCTACCAGAATCACTCTGCTCTTTCCTAAATCTGTCTCAGCGCCCCCCCTGCTGAAGTCCCTCACCAGTTTGTCACGGGAGACCAGGCAATTTACACATTTTTAACCGGGATCATTCACTGAGAAAAACAAGGTACTGAAATAAATGGACGTTTATTCGCCCAAATTCGCTTACACACAATGGAACACAAAATCCAGACAAAAAGACACACTTACTGGGGGATTTGGGTCGAAAACTAGTCTTTCCTAGGTGCAGGGAACTCTAAATAAGAGTTTTCCTCTGACCGGGACTTAGCCCAGAATCTCCTGGTACCCAAATCGGCATGAAATTCCACACACCACCGCTACGTTCTCTTCTGAGAACTTGGACTTTCTTGACCACGAGTTATCCCAAATCTCATGGAACTAGAAACGGCCTCAAATCCTAGCCGCGACCGCTGTGATGGTAGGGGTTAACCAGGCTCGCAAATAAAGGTTAAGACTGTTTTTGTTTACCCATGATCCATATTTAAGGGTACAGGAGAGTTAGCTCTTGGGCCCAGTAACATTGTAACTTTGTAATGCATAACATGTAATAAAAATATTGTGTGTGTTTTTATCTTTCCGGGCATGTCAGTGAGCAATGATTGCTGGGTTATGAGTTTCTAGGGGGGTTATGTGGAGGAACTGGTGACAGAATGTACCTAGGTAGTTGGGGTCCGGAGTTGTCGGTTCCCCTAAAAATGTAACCGGGAATCATGCCTGAATCTCAGATACATGCAGACACATTGTCCAGGCAATATCTCCCCTTGAAAACGCTTGTGCGACTCACCACTAGGGTACCCTGCTTCAGCATAGCCCAGAAAGTTAAATGGGGCACAGAGATGAAAAGTGTCCCTGTAACTGAGGGGATCCCTAGGTTTACAGTATGTGGTACCCCAGTTACAGATGCAGCGGCCGTTATTTTAAGGCATCATGGCACCATTTTCGTGTGCGCTGCTGTACTCCACAATCTATTCATGCCGCATCCCGTGTTCACGCCACTCTCACACTGCCAGGTTTATCCGCGGTTTACCGCTGTTGGTCTGTTTTAATTTAATGGTTTCAGATTTCTTTAGGTGCAATTCTTCGCGTATCCGCCAGGTGGCAGAAATGAATGAATTGTAATGTGTACAGTTCTGTCTGTGCTACTGTGTCAATTTGCAGGTGTGTAAAAAAAAACCCAGATAAAAACCAATTCAACCACAGTGGTCCATTGTGATTCGACCTTGGTCTTTGAAGACAGTGGTGACATTATCAAATGTAGGCGCTTCATAATAAAAACTTATAAAGCTCAAAGCGGTGTGCTTTTCTCTACATTCCTACATTATCCTTGCACATTTGCTGACTGAACTGGGTACCATGTGTACACCGTACATGTATAAAAAAACTGACTGTAGCTATTCATTTTTCATATTTTCTGCAATTAATGCTGCAGCAGATAACATGGCGACTGTAGCCGAAATATATGAATATTTCATTTCGAACTACGATTTTTACAAATTTTCACCTGACGTTCGTGGTTGGAAGCGTTCAATAAGAAAAACCTTAAGTAGCGATCAGTCTTTTTTTTGCATTGCCCCTCCTGCTGGAGATACAAGAGGATATTGGGGTGTGGTCCCTGATTTTTACAGTATGTTTGATCATGGCAACTTCAAAAGGAGAAAGGTCAGGTTTAATCCATATAAGATTCGTCAATCCCAATCCAGCAATGTAACAGCGCCGGCAACAGCGCCAGCACAGGCTTACAATAACGGTCCGACCGCCAGTGAAAACCTGCTGAACGGCAATCCTTGCTATCTGTCCCCGCCGGAATACCTTCAAAATTTACACCCTGAGCCTGATTTCACGTATAGGCACCAGCAAGTTTGCACATACCAAAAAGATTTCCAGCTTCATCAGCTGTCAACAACAGGTATAGCAGGACTGCTATCACCTGTCAACTATAATGCAGACTACGGGAGTGCCAGTGGCTCATCTCCACCCGTTTGGCAAAGTTTATAATGAAGGTAAATAAAATTTACAGTACAGTATTAAGTTTAAAGCTGCAGTTCAAGCTGCCGTTTAAATTTTTTTTTATTTTTTTTAAAAACAATACATTACAGTAGTGTATGTGCATCAATACAATATGCACACAGACAAGTGATTAGCTACAGTAACCTGCAGATCGGTCCGCTCTCCTGTAATCAATCGCTTTGCTCAGGGTTATTTAATTTAAAGTCTTGCACAATTATTGAAAATGTAGTCCTGCAAGATGATTCACTGAGCAGTTACTACAGTAAAAACAATTGGTGGACAGCTATGGAGAGCCAGTGCCTATCAGAAGTTTCTTCACATCATACAGATGCACATGTACTGTAGGATATTGCTTGAACTTCTGCTTTAATTCCCAATGACGTGACCTGACGCATGCGCAATACAGGAAATAATAGCATCATTTTTTTCCCCCAGAAAAGAAACTTTGACATCAAGCTGAAAAAGGCACCCCACACCCCCAAATAAAAATTATAGTATGCTACCCACTTCATAAAGCACAGTATACATGACTGTAGTGTAGAATTATAAGGCTAGTGATTGATTATTAAAATAGCAAAAATTGTTATGTAAGCCCATGTCGAGAAACAAAACAAAAAAAAGGGGTCTACTTTTTTTCAGACTTGAAATTCACATTGAATGAGAAGTAATTCTCGCCAAAGCCCCAACCCAAGAAGGGCTTTTCACACGTGCGCATGCGTGTTTGAACCCGGCTTCGGGAAGATTACACTAAGCCACAAAGCCTCCAATTACAAATGCATGTATTATTATTATTCACTTTTCCACTTAACTTGTACAAAATACTTCTTTCCCATATACACCATACAGTATGAACTTTACTCTTCAAATTACAATGACACACTTGCAGAACTGTATGGCAATAAAAGACAGGTTGAATTGCTACAGGGTATTAGATTTTTAAGACAACAACTCGCGATCGCCCACTTGAGTTTCTCGACGGTATTGTAGACCGCCCAAAAATGCAATTTTCTGAACCCGATAAAACACGCGTCTTCAGGCGGTACGGTTGTAAGAAATCGCACTCCATCACGTGGGTATTCCGAGGTATAAACCTCGTGATTTCGAAAAATTATGGCCACTGCATCTGTAATGCCCAGATAGCCCAGAACCTGTATTGGGTTTGTGGGTGCTCCAACCATATATAAGGTTGTGGGGGGACTCTCAGAGTCCAGTCTAAATCCCATAGATAGTGTGTGGGGATAAGGGAATAGAAATAAAAGTGCACCTTTCTATTCCCATACCCAGAGACTTAGGGATGTATTAAAGTATAGTTTATTAATACATTGTAAAATACTGTAATGTACTATATGAGCTTGGGACTTTCTAAGCCGATTGTGATGGTGAGGGTAACCAGGCTCGCTAAAAAAGGGTAAGCCCCTTTGGTTACCTCTGATCCATGTATTGGTGTTTGGGAGTGTCAGCTCTTGAGCCCAGTGATGGCAAATGCATTGTATGAAATTATGCGACAACAAATAATGTATGTGTTTTTACCTTTCCAGGAGTGCCAGCGAGCAGAGATTGCTGGGGGGGGGGGGGGGGGCGGTGGGAAGTGCCAGCGAGCAGAGATTGCTGGGGGGGGGGGGCGGTGGGAAGTGCCAGCGAGCAGAGATTGCTGGGGGGGCCGGTGGGAAGTGCCAGCGAGCAGATATCGCTGGGCTATGAGTTTCAAGGGGTTTTTACGGAGAAATCCTTGTCAGAATGTGTCTAGGTAGTCGGGTTCCAGAGTTGCTGGATACCCCAAAAATGTGCAAATGAATGGAAGCAGGCACACGGTCTTTCTTAAAGGTGCAGTTTATTGTGCCACCAAAGGTCCAACGTTTCGGCAATAGATTGCCTTTATCAAGGAGAGGGCTACAGAACACAGAGCCTCTGCTGCCAGTAAGGGGGCTGCTCCCTGAGTGTCCAGCATCCTGCAGGACAGCCATCTTTTCCTGCTACAGGCAGTGGGGAGGCTGTCTCCTCGTGGAGCCCTGGGATCCTCCCCTGGTGGCGCATGACGTCATCACGCCACGTCGCGCTGGTGCTCTGACGTCACGATGGGGGCGTCGACATATAGGAGCCAGGCAGCAGTGATCGTGGAGGGGTGAGTACCCATTTGTGTATAAATAGTGGGATGTTTAGTATGTTCTGTAGCCCTCTCCTTGATAAAGGCAATCTATTGCTGAAACGTTGGACCTTTGGTGGCACAATAAACTGCACCTTTAAGAAAGACCGTGTGCCTGCTTCCATTCCTTGGCCCAAGTACCTCTGGGATGTCTGGACCTCCATGGACACAGCGCACCGGCACTTAAGTACGCACTTACTAGAACTCCCTCCTACTGTCTCTGTACATTCTCCCTACCTACCAATTAGATTGTAAGCTCCTCGGGGCAGGGACTCCTCTTCCTTAATGTTACTTTTACAGTATGTCTGAAGCACTTATTCCCATGATCTGTTATTTATATTATCGGTTATTTATATGATATGTATATTACTACTGTGAAGCGCTATGTACATTTATGGCGCTATATAAATAAAGACATACAGTACAATACCCCCCTCCAGCACCTACCAGCGGTGTGCATGTGCTTCTATATGTGACTGTATACCCCAAAAATGTAACCGGGCTTGCGCCACTCACCGCTCCCTGCTTCAGCACAGACCAGAAAGGTAAATCGGGCATAGGGACGTGTGGTATCCCTAGAATGGTTAAGGGGTCCCTAGGTTAAGGGGATGCCCAGTTATTTCCCAAGTCACCCAGAACCCGGTATAGGGTTTTGCTCAGTGAATAATCCTGGTTAAAAGGTGTAAACTGCCTCGTCTCCCGTGACAAGTCATTAATCCCATAGTGCACAGGGGGGAGGGATAGGTTTCAGTAACAGATCACATTCCAGGCTGTTTTAAAGTAAAACCCTTTCTTGCTTTATCCATTGTAACACCGCCGGAAGAAGAGATCAGCGTAACACCGCCGGAAGAAGAGATCAGCGTAACACCGCCGGAAGAAGAGATCAGTGTAACACCGCCGGAAGGAGAGATCAGCGTAACACCGCCGGAAGAAGAGATCAGTGTAACACCGCCGGAAGGAGAGATCAGTGTAACATCGCCGGAAGAAGAGATCAGTGTAACACCGCCGGAAGAAGAGATCAGCGTAACACCGCCGGAAGGAGAGATCAGTGTAACATCGCCGGAAGAAGAGATCAGTGTAACACCGCCGGAAGAAGAGATCAGTGTAACATCGCCGGAAGAAGAGATCAGTGTAACATCGCCGGAAGAAGAGATCAGTGTAACACCGCCGGAAGAAGAGATCAGTGTAACACCGCCGGAAGAAGAGATCAGTGTAACATCGCCGGAAGAAGAGATCAGTGTAACATCGCCGGAAGAAGAGATCAGTGTAACACCGCCGGAAGAAGAGATCAGCGTAACACCGCCGGAAGAAGAGATCAGCGTAACACCGCCGGAAGAAGAGATCAGTGTAACATCGCCGGAAGAAGAGATCAGTGTAACACCGCCGGAAGAAGATATCAGCGTAACACCGCCGGAAGAAGAGATCAGCGTAACACCGCCGGAAGAAGAGATCAGTGTAACACCGCCGGAAGAAGAGATCAGCGTAACACCGCCGGAAGGAGAGATCAGTGTAACATCGCCGGAAGAAGAGATCAGTGTAACACCGCCGGAAGAAGAGATCAGTGTAACATCGCCGGAAGAAGAGATCAGTGTAACATCGCCGGAAGAAGAGATCAGTGTAACACCGCCGGAAGAAGAGATCAGTGTAACACCGCCGGAAGAAGAGATCAGTGTAACATCGCCGGAAGAAGAGATCAGTGTAACATCGCCGGAAGAAGAGATCAGTGTAACACCGCCGGAAGAAGAGATCAGCGTAACACCGCCGGAAGAAGAGATCAGCGTAACACCGCCGGAAGAAGAGATCAGTGTAACATCGCCGGAAGAAGAGATCAGTGTAACACCGCCGGAAGAAGATATCAGCGTAACACCGCCGGAAGAAGAGATCAGCGTAACACCGCCGGAAGAAGAGATCAGTGTAACACCGCCGGATGAAGAGATCAGTGTAACACCGCCGGAAGGAGAGATCAGTGTATCTCGCAAGCTCGCACAAATAAAAGCATTTCGTTAGCCACAGAACGGTATCATCTATTTATTTTTGATTATTAAGCTCGGCTAACACGGTACAGATACCTCTACATGTATCTATCTATCTATCTATCTATCTATCTATCTATCTATCTATCTATCTATCTATCTATCTATCTATCTATCTGCATATCTATCTATCTATCTATCTATCTATCTATCTATCTATATTTACATATCTATATTATACACATAATATGAAATGGACTTTTAATGTATTGACTGGATTCCTTCTCTCTTGAGCCTCTTTATAATTTAGAATTTGCCTCACTGTTAATGTGTTTGTTTTTTGCAGTTGAGAAAAGTCTCATTGGGTTGTGAACGTGTGAAATAATTTCATTGTGTTAGCGTGTGTGTCGCTTGCGTTGTGTGTGTGTAATTTAACATATTGTTGCTGCATTCTTTCCATTATGCGCATGTGTCTGCTGGGATTATGCGCATGTGTCTGCTGGGATTATGCGCATGTGTCTGCTGGGATTATGCGCATGTGTCTGCTGGGATTAAGCGCATGTGTCTGCTGGGATTATGCGCATGCGTCTGCTGGGATTATGCGCATGTGTCTGCTGGGATTATGCGCATGCGTCTGCTGGGATTATGCGCATGTGTCTGCTGGGATTATGCGCATGTGTCTGCTGGGATTATGCGCATGTGTCTGCTGGGATTATGCGCATGTGTCTGCTGGGATTATGCGCATGTGTCTGCTGGGATTATGCGCATGTGTCTGCTGGGATTACACGCATGTGTCTGCTGGGATTATGCGTGATCATTTTGTTAAACTTGATAACGTGCCGGATTGACTGTTCGTGGGCAACATTTCTCACTAGCAGTAAGTGTGGGAGGCTGGGACGTGTTCAATACACGGGGTAGAATAAGGGTTGTAGTGCATGTGCATTACTATATCTTCCCATAAATAAGGATCAGTGCAGCCACCACAACCCCCTCTGTGCAGGAGCCCAAATCTCCTGACTGCAGAAGTGCACAAGGTTTATCAAACAAAAAGATTCAAGGCAATGTGATAGAATCTGGTGCTGATTCTGCCAGTGGCTCGGTTCTGTTAGATCATCCATATTTAGCATCCCCTCTGAGGTTCTGGTAGCCATATGGGTCCTGGGGAAGTGTAGATTTATTGCAGGTTTTGATACAGTGCCTGAAATGGATCCACCATATGAGCTCTTTATAGAGGAATGTATAATGTACAGAACTTTCCAAACCTCATGAGTCTCTTTTGGAAGGGACAATACACTTGAAGAACAACCCTGTGAGGTTTGGAAACCTCTGTATACTATTATTTTATTTAATAGGAACACTTCCGTTGGTCCTCTAAAAGGTATCCCACTTTCACATGACTTACCAATGCTTCAAGTTTGGGGGTGGGGTTCTGATCCGTGACACTGACAATCATACCTAACAATACATAACACACATAAATAAACACATACAATGCCTTGCGGGGCGATTCACTATGGCCCTCAGCCCATTTTTTATCGGACGTGCCCAAAACTGGCTTATCGTGCGTGCAATGTATTTCCCCCCTGCTATCGCACTTAAAGTTCCCGTACGCTAGCTGATTGAAAAAAAAGCCGCTTGTGACATTTGCATGGAGATTTGCCATCTCCATGCAAGGCTGTTACAGGCGATCATACAATAAATAAATACATTTTAATACTAGTGTAGATGTGCAGGGGGTCGCCCGAGCTGAACCGCATTGGTTTCAGGTCCGAGGACCCCCTACTTCAGAAGATACAGGCCCCGTTATGGGGTGCCGATATCCCCTGCAGAATTTCAATGTCCCGGTCATGTGACGCGGGAGCTTTAAACTGCAGGGGATACCGGCACCCCATAACAGGGCCTGTAACTCCTGAAGTAGGGGGTCCTCGGACCTGAAACCAATGCGGTTCAGCTCAGGAGACCCCCTGCACATCTACACTAGTATTAAAAAACTGATAACAATAATTAATAATTCATTACCATAGCGGCTATCCGCTATTATGCCTTAATCCCTTCATTGCCTTAGCGGCTATCCGCTATTATGCCTTAATCCCTTCATTGCCTTAGCGGCTATCCGCTATTATGCCTTAATCCCTTCATTGCCTTAGCGGCTATCCGCTATTATGCCTTAATCCCTTCATTGCCTTAGCGGCTATCCGCTATGGTAATGAAGCTGCATTAATGTACAGTTTAATAATAGTGTGCGGGTGCGATTTTAAAGACATGGATAATGGCACAAACCCGTGCAGCAACAAACGCTGCAAACTCTGCAAACACATTTGCCAAGATCCCACAGCCAGTCACAACCATAGAACACTCAATGTTAAAGGATCATACAGCTGCACATCCAGGAATATAGTGTATATGATTCAGTGCAACAAATGTGACCAAGGTTGCTACATTGGGGAAACCAGCCAAAAACTACAAGGAAGAATGAATATGCACAGACACTCTATACTCCATCACGAAGAAGGAAGATACTGCTCACCTGTGGGACATCACTTCTCACAACCAGATCATTCCATAAATGATCTAAAAATCAAAATCCTCAATGGAATGTTTAAACGCACCCAAGAACGGAAAACATTTGAACTCAGAATGATAAGACTCTTTGACACCAAAATCAAAGGACTTAATGTGGACATGGGTTTTCTCACACCCTATTAAAATTGTTTGTAATTATCCTGCGTGCCTCCATTCTTATCCACACTTTCTCTCCCCCCCAGCATCCCTTTCCCTCCCCACCTTTCTTTGACACTGTCCCCTGGCTTCAAACACTTAACACCCTACCTTATCTACAGTAAATATCTGTTGTTTTTTTTTTTTTTTTCCCTCTCTACACTGCTTTAGCCATTGAATCCTTTGTATATCAGTATTGCTTGACCTGAAGAAGAGAGGATAACTCTCGAAAGCTTGTCCTATGACATAAATTGTTAGTCCAATAAAAAAGGTATCACCTAATACTGAAGAACTCATTTATTCTGCACTATCGCAACTGGACTAACACGGCTATTTTCTGCTTTATTCTAAAATATATATATATATATTAGAATATATATATATATATATATATATATTTTAGTGGTTGACAAATCACCAAAAAATCTACTCGCCACACAAAAAAATCTACTCGCCACCTAGTACCAAACGTGTGCTGCTTGGGCCAATATTTACTCGCCCGGGGGTTAAATCCACTCGCCCGAGGCGAGCAAATGTATAGGTTTGTCGAACACTGTGTATATATATATATATATATATATATATATATATATATATATACTGTATATGCATGATTAACCAATATACAAATAAATACAGTACATGGCCAAATACAAATGTCTCCCAATATCAAACATCACCAAGCTCAATCAATATCTAATAAATTTAATACAAACACTCAATTTGACAATGTGTACACAATACAAATAATCTTTGCATGATATATACTATGTCAAACAATGCTCCAAATCAAAGACACGAATCCAAACAAGATACAGATACAATCATTAAAGAAAAACAAAGCATCAACACAATTAATTTACCATCAATTAATCCAATCACCAATCAATTATAATTCAATTCACACTTCAAATCCTACAATCAAACCATTGTGTAAATTAATCTATGACAAAGTAACCATCAAACAACATCTATATGCCAAAAATAAGCCAATAAAATAATCTATAGAAACCAGCCTTTAACTAAACATTTGCAAACATTAAATGTACATTAGCAACACATTTTAACACAAAGCAGCAAATTACCATTCAAAAAAACATCCAAACAAGGCAAGCCAACACGTTTTTATTATACCTGTATGTATGTCCATCTATAGTTTACAGACATAAATACAGGTGCAATAAAAGAGCATTAAAAACACGTTATTCACATTAAAAATGAACATACAATACAACCACTGATTTGTCCTGTAAGTATGTATACCGATAGTGACATACATACATTCAGGACAAATAAATGGACATAAAAAAAAATGGACGTCCGGGAAAAAAGTCCAAAAAACCTGTAAAATAAAATTAAAATACATTTTCTTTTTTTACTTACCATTAGATGAACCAGTCACAGCAATCAAGGGGGAACCGGAAGCACTGGAGCAGCTAATCCTACAACAGGAACCAGGTAACCATAAAAGAAAAGATCCATTACAATCCATGTGTCTTTATCTTCTTTTTTCTATTTGTAATCCATCGTGGGGTCTTTTCCGTCTTCTTCTGGGGTCTTCTGTCTTCTTCTGGGGTCTTCTTTCTTCTTCCGGGGTCTTCTTATCTTCATCCGCCACGCGCTGGTCTTCTTTCTTCATAGGAGGTCCTTTAAAGGCCTATGATGTCACATTTTCGTCATATGGTTCTCACGGCCCTGATTGGGCCGTGAAAACCATGTGTTTTGGCCGACAAAAAAAAAATGATGACGTCATCTTAAAGGCAATGAAAGCACAGCCAATCAGATTTGGCTGTGCTTCAATTGCCTTTAAGATGACGTCATGAACTGAAAGATGGCCGACCTCACATGGTACTGTGGCCAATCAGAGCATGGGAAATACATCCCAACTCTGATTAGCTCAAGTACCATGGGACAGGCTTTCAAGAACGTCACATCCGTTCTCCCAAAAGCCTCTGTCACATGGTCTACTTGAGCCAATCAGAGTTGGGATGGAGTTCCCACGCTCTGATTGGCTACCATACCATGTGAGGCCGGCCATCTTTCAGTTCATGACGTTACTTAAAGGCAATTGAAGCACAGCCAAATCTGATTGGCTGTGCTTTCATTGCCTTTACGATGACGTCATCATTTTTTTTTTGTCGGCCAAAACACATGGTTTTCACGGCCCAATCAGTATCAATATCAACAGTATATATATACATGTACATGATTAAGCCACTGTACAAATAAATGGGTGAAGGGTGGGTATCGGGTCAGGGTCAGGGTGGCTTAACCCCTTAATGACTGTAGCAGTTAATAACCGCTAAGGTCATTAAGGGGTTAGGGGACATTAGTTTGGCACTTGTTCTTATTTTGTATATTTTTCAGCACCCCAGTGTATGGACGGGGAGGAAGATGCGGCTGGCCTTCATCGTGGGTGCCGGACAAGGGTGAGTACAACATGAATTTAATTTATTAATTGTATTCATGTATATTTAATGGGCAAAAGCATTATTATCCATATCTGGATAATAGTTATTTTGCACATTATTGTACTGTAGTTGTTAGGGGGTGTATTTAGTTAGAAATATTGTTTAGTATTTTTGTTGGCGCAACATTGGTACCGCAGGCCCACGGGTACCCCAGGACTCCCGCGGGGACCCGGGACGGCCGCGGGGTCAGCCGGGGACACCCACGCGACCCCTGGCCTCCCTCGGGGACCCCTGCGGGGTCAGCTGGGGACACCCGCCGGCCTGTTGTATTGGTTTTGCACCTGCAAAAAGGTAAACAAAGAATTCTAAGTCCAGCTTCTTTTATCACCTGCCTTTAGCTGGTGAGCTTTATTCAGCGCAACTTTAACGTACAATCAGTTTGCGTTGCTTAGTGAATCCCACAGAAGGGCAGGATTCAGCGCAAACAGCTCATCGTACGATACAATTTCAATGAAAAGCCCGTTTTAGAGCGCAAAGTGCCTGTTTGCGCGGCTTAGTGATTAGCGCTCGGCGGAACTTCACGTTCTAAGAGCACTTTGCGCTCTTAAAACGACTTATCACTGTTTAGTGCATAGCCCCCTTAGCCCGAAATCTCCTGGTTCCCAAATCGGCGTGAAGTTCCACACACCACCACTCTCTTCTCGTCTGAGAACGTGGACTTTTCATGACCGCGAGCTACCGCCGATCCTCTGGAACTGAAATCGGCAGCAAATCCCAGCCGCGACTGCTAGGTTAGATTTTGAGAACTTGGCCGCAGAAAGCTGGACTCAGTCTCTGGCGGGCGCTTTCCTGGCGTGAAGTGGAAGCCGGTTCCTCTGCTATTCGCGCAAGAGCAACTTTTAAAGCCGCCCGCGCTCTTACTACTGGGAATTTCCAATCTGATTGGCTTAGATGATTCTTATAGTATTCTGAGTCTGAAACTTAGCAACCAATCATCGCATGGGAACATTCTCAGTAGCCAATCAGAGCCAAGCTGGTATACAAAGCCGGGTCAGCAGGAAATCTGAAATTGCAAGTTTGCCACCTCCGTCCCTGGCTAACTCATGCCACCCGCTGGGTCAGGTTCCACTAGGTCTGGTAGAATAAATGCATCCCGGACGACTGCCATTGTCCTCCGGACCTGGGTACTTGAGCCCTTCCTTGCCACCCAAATGGTGTTCACACCTCTGGCATCCTCTGGTTACTTTGAACTCCGATGTCCAGCCGACTTACTGGCACCTATGGGTTTCCTTGACAGTCTGTGTGGGCATCCGTTCCGAAATTCCCAATACCTTACAGTACACAGCAGTACATTACTGTATGTTACAATGTATTAATAAAATATACTTGAATACATCCCTAAGCCCTGGGTATGGGGAATAGAATAGAAAAGTCTTTATTCCCCACACACTGTCTTTAGGACTTAGACTGGACTCTGAGAGTCCCCTCACAACCTTATCTATGGTTGGAGCACCCACGAACCCAATACAGGTTCTTGGCTCCATGGGCACTAACTGGGGTACCCCCCTTAAACTAAGGATCCCCTCAGTTACAGGGGCAATTTTCCTCCATGTGCCCCATTTACCTTTCTGGGCTATGCTGAAGCAGGGAACCATAGCGGTGAGTTGTGCAAGCGTTTTCAAGGGGAGATATTGCTGGGACAATGTGCCTACATGTATCCGGGCATGTATCAGGCATGATTCCCGTGTACATTTATAGCCACCAATTGGGAAGGTATCATAGACATCCCCGTAAGGCACCAACATTTCCAGGGTCACCACCCATCTCAACTTTACCGCAATCAGCACGCGCATGTCATACCTTAATCTACCACCAAATGAAACATGTTTTCCATAGCTGACTGCAGGCTCAAGTTAAAGATATTGTTCCCAATATCCGAAAGATTGATACTGTCCCCTCTATACAGACCTGCCGGGTCACCCTTTGAATCAGAGTGCCTCAATGCCACTCCTCCTAAATTGATCACAATCTCCAGCACCACCTTTCTTCGCATTCTCTGGGCCTGATTTCATGCAGCCTGCTGAGGTTTCTCTGACCACACAAGGAGAGGATACCCAACGTGTCTCAGCACCGGCACTATTTCACCCAAAGGGTCTCAGCACCGGCAATATTTCACACAAAGGGTCTCAGCACCGGCACTATTTCACCCAACGTGTCTCAGCACCGGCACTATTTCCCTTTGCATCATCCTCATTAAGTCTCTGGATAAATTGATATTAAGTTATTGTGATGGTGAGGGGGTAATCAATCCATCAATAAAGGTATTGTGCCCGGCTGGTTACCTCGGATCCATATTTGGGGTTTTAGAGTGTCAGCTCTTGAACCTGGTTATTGTATCTGCAATGTATGTAATTGTGCAACAATAAAACATTTATATGTGTTTTACATTTCATGGGGTGCCAGCGAGCAGAGATTGCTGGGGGAGAGGGGGTGGGGGGGTGCCCACAAGCAGAGATTGCTGGGGGAGGGGGGGGAGGTGCCAGCGAGCAGAGATTGCTGGGGGAGGGGTGGGGTGCCCACAAGCAGAGATTGCTGGTGGAGGGGGGGGTGCCCACAAGCAGAGATTGCTGGGGGAAGGGGGGGTGCCAGCAAGCAGAGATTGCTGGGGGAGGGGGGGGGGGGGTTGCCAGCAAGCAGAGATTGTTAGGCTATGAGTTCAGGGGGGGATTTTGCAGAGAAAGTTTTTCAGATTGTGCATAGATAGTTGGGGTCCATAGTTGTTGGGCGCCCCAATAATGTACCTAGGAGTCAGGTCAGGCAGCCCGGATACATAAAGGCAGAAGGTTCCGGTCAAAATCCTTCTCTGGAAACGCTTTCATGACTCATCGCTAGGGCTCCCTGCTTCAGCATAGACAGAAAGGTAAGTGGGGCATAGAGGTGTAAGATATCCCAGAATCGTACCGGGGTCCCCCCAGTAACAGAGAGATCCACAGTTCAATGCCCAGTTACGCAGAACCAGTATAGAGGTTCTGTGGGTACCTCCAACCATATATCAGTTGCAAGGGTTTTTATGAAACCTAAGTCCGTTTTACAAAGGGATTGAGATACAGCCCCGAGAATGAACCTAAGCGTCTTTTCTTTCTACTCATAGGACTTAGAAAAATATAGCCCTGAAAATGATCCTAAGCATTTTTTCATTCTACCTTGGGACTTAGAAAAAATATGGGAAAGTATATTTTGTTTCATAGTGTTTTAATAGAACAGATGCTTGTGTACGGTATTATGAGCTGGGACTTCCAGTCCACGGTTCCGAGAGACCATGTGGCTGCTAAGCTTGGTGCCATCAAGTCTGCTCGGGTCCCGGACATGAAAGCCTCAAATTTTGGCAAGGTGTGAAAGCCATTTGGGCAGCGGAGTTAGCCTCAAGTACTCACGTTCTGGGATGAATGGGAGTCCTCGTACAACCATTTTCCCAGCCCAGACTTGGAGGAGCCTAGTTCCGCGGGTGACTTCTGACTGACAAGTGGCAGAGGTGCCAGGTTGGTGCATGCCCTGGTCAGTATCCAAATCCGTGCTTGCCCGGCTTAGCTAGACTGGCAACGCTCTGATTGGCCGGTACGATTTCTTCCACGCTCGCATTGGCTGGAGTATTTAATGAATGAAGCTGAAATACTAGAAGAAAGCCAGCAGCCAATCCGGTCGAGAGATTCACTCACATTCTAAGCGCCAAGACAGCAGCGGAAAATTTGAAATCACTAAAAGATGCTCAGAGAGAAATAGACGCGAGCCGGCTTCAGAGATTTCAGGGCGAGAAACGTTCTAAGTCCTACTTTCGGGACCCAGTTCTCAGAATAGAACGTAGCGATCGCGGCTGGGATTGCTGCCGAAAAGAGTACCAGGACGTTTGGTACCATCTCCCGGTCAAGGGATTTTAGCATCTCCCGGTGAAGGATTTTAGCATCTCCCGGTCAAGGGATTTTAGCATCTCCCGGTCAAGGGATTTTAGCATCTCCCGGTGAAGGGATTTTAGCATCTCCCGGTCAAGGGATTTAGCATCTCCCGGCCAAGGGATTTTGGCAGCTCTGGAGCAGATACAGCGATTGGGACAGTCTTTGCAAGTAATGGCAGCAGTCACTACCAATGAGTCTCTAAGGCACAAGCATGCACAGCCACTGGCTCTGGGAGAAGGATCCTGTGATAATTACTCACAGACAACAGGTTCTTCCCTTGCAAATAACTAATATAACTGGGCTTCACACACTGAGGACTGTCGCCTGCTTGTGCCTTAGAGACTCATTGGTAGTGAACGCTGCCATTACTTGCAAAGACCTGTTTTTCATTAATAGTATTCTCATCTATGTGCTGTCTGCTGTCAGGCTCTTAGCCTACAGGGTTTGTCAGATATTTAGTGCACTAGCTAAGTACATATCACTTGACATTATTCATTGAATTTAATACTGTTTGGTAGTATACACATACAGTATATGTGATCTCTGTTTTCAGGCTCTTAGCCTACAAGGGGTTGTCAGGTGTCTAGTCCATCAGTTTAAGGGCATCAGCTACACATATATATATATACATGTTACATGTATATCAGATGACATAACTCATTGAATGTAATACTGCTTGCATCCGCCTGGACACTTTTTTTTGCATTTGTTGTTTTAACACTTGGAGGATTTTGCTGTGAGGGAGTCGGGAAGTACCATAGTCCCACTTTGTGGTGACTATGTGATGGGCCTCTAGAAGGGGTAAGTGACCCCGAAACGTTGCCCCCTGCATCTCACTGCACCCACTTCCTTCCCTGTTAGGGATTTCTTTATCATATCCCTCACTTTTTAGTGATGTCCCATTTCCCCCCTTCCCTCCCTATCCCTCACCATCCCTCCCCCTCCTGTTCATTTTATGTGATTTGCGTTTTTTTGCACACTGTCAATTCATGTTCTTCACTTTTGCTCATTAATACATATCAGCATTTCCAGTATCATTGATTATTTTGTATTCATCTGGAGTGCGGGGAACACTTTTTGTGTTCTAATTAATAAGTGATGCTTAGGGCTCAGAATGAACTATTGCACGCCCTTGAGAGAGTATTTACATTTTTTGGACACATTTTGCTACAACGGCTTTTTGTTTGTAAGGCTTGGGACATAGTAAATTGAAGCTCGCTGAGGCGCGCTCCTGCTCTGCCTCGCCTGCTGAAAATGGTGCTTTTTTCTGTCCTTGCAGGCGAGGCAGTGAGCGCGCTCTGGGGGCGGGGGGCGGAGGCGGGGCGGAGGCATGTCAGGAGGCAGAGCAGGAGGTGGGGCAAGTCCCCCGCTCCCATTGGATGGAGCGGTCACGTGACCGCTCCTCCGCTTCCCCGAGCGGCTAATTTGAAAGTGGCCTGTTCGGCAAAGTTTCAGAGCCTCCGCACGCATCAGCACGCATGCGAAAGGGGAAACTATAGCCGCGCTGATGGACAGATGCACGGGGTTTGTGCATCTGCTCAGCATGGCTCAGCATGGCTCAGCACGGCTCAGCCCGCCTCAGCGAGCTTGAATTTACTATGTCCGAGGCCTTAAGTGCATAGTTTTTTTCTTTAATAATCAGACCCTAGCAGATATATTAATGACATTTTTTTGTATACTTCTTGGCTGGTAGTAGTGGATAGATCTGATTGCAATTGATTAAGGGGTTAATATTAACTCATTGAAAGTACCTTGCACAGATGAAAGGTGAGTTGGTTAGAGTAGTCGTGTGTATTAACTAATGTTGCATATCTAAGTCACGTACTCACTTGTGTGCTTTCACAGAAGATATTATATGGGGACGAATTGAGGGGAAATATTGTTCATTTGAGGGACCTTCACGGTGGTGAGAAGTGGGACAGCTTTCAAGCTTTGAAATGAACCCAAGTCCCATATGCAGGTCGCATGCTCACATGTGTGCAGTACGTGACAGACGCACTCCTCTAACTGCCCCCACTGCCTCCCCTGCACTCACCTGAGTCACTTGTGCAGTCCAGAAATTAGCCTGATGCCTCGCGGGCCTCACCCCGCTAACCTGCCCCAATGATGCTATGAAATCCTTAAATGTACAAAAGAAAAAGTGTAGCCTTTGGTCCTTAACTATATACCCTTCCATCAACTCCTCCCTCCCCCCTTTTTCACCTCTCCATCAGAACCTACCCCTAACCTCCCCCACCCTGACAGCAGTCATACTGTCCCAGCAGCCAGGGCCTCGGGGCTTCCGTGAATGTTTATACGGTACCAGATGGGGAGTCATTTTTCAAACTTACACAAGTAATTTATGTGCAAATTTGTGTTAATTGGGTATAATGAAAATCCAAGGCATGCACGATAGAAAGCGTAAGACGCCTGCAGCGTCATTCAATTTAATTGGTAGAAAATATTAACAGACACGGTAAGTATTGTACTTACAAATTCACAGACATATTTTTCAGCTGTGGTTTGGATCTTGTGCATGTTGATAATATTCCTCTTTGCATATCTAGACGTAAGCTCCGGCCTGAGATCCAGGTTCCCTGATGAATATCATTGCTGCATTGTTACATTGTTGTACTTTATTACAGTTTTAAACCGTTGCTTTTTCACATTATGTATGTATCCTCTTGTGGAAACATTGTAGATGTATTTGTTTTTTTTCCATAAGATGAATAATTTTGGCAATAAATATATATTGCTTAGGGGTTTTATATCTCCAGATACATGTGTATTTCCTTTATATATTGTGATGCCCGCAACACGTTGCAGTCTCTTCAAGTCCAAATTTAAGACAGGAAACACTTTATTTCTTATATGGGTGTTTTTATTTACAGGGATTACATCATATGATAACAGCCCCACCGTCCCTTTAAGTCAAACAAATCTTAAAATAATATACCTATTCCCGTTAGGGAAAATAACTAAACTTCGCTTCAGCCCTTTCTAACCACAGCTGGCCAACGATACTGGTTCCCAGCTTAAAACATGCCATGGCATATGCAACAATGTACACCAAGCATGTCAAACTCAAATGCTAACAAGGGACAAATAAACAAGGTTAAGTCTAGGTGGGCCGCAAAAAAAAAACTTAAATTTTCATAGAAACGTAGGTTTATTTCGAAAAGTACTGTGTGTGTGTGTGTGGTGTGTGTGTGTGTGTGTGTGTGTGTGTGTGTGTGTGTGTGTGTGTGTGTGTGTGTGTGTGTGTGTTGACCTCACTAACCAAACCCAAAAAAAAGCCAGACGTGAATGACTTCTGACCCATTAACCAGTGTCAGGATGCCCCCTCTTAACAATTTCCAAAGCAGCAATCCCGCCTGGATCTTACCTGATCCGCAGTCCCTCAAGGTACTATACTGGAGGGGAGGTGTTCCCTACCTGTCTTCCGATGTCTCCCGTGTGAAACTTGAGTCAGATCTGGAAGAAAGAGAGAGAGAGAGAGAGAGGGTGGGAGAGAGAGAGGAGAGGTGTGGGGGGGAGAGAGAGAGAGAGGGTGGGGGAGAGAGGGTGGGGGAGAGAGAGAGAGAGGGTGGGGGAGAGAGGGTGGGGAGAGAGAGAGAGAGGGTGGGAGAGAGAGAGAGAGGGTGGAGAGAGAGAGAGGGTGGGGGAGAGAGAGAGAGAGGGGGGGGGAGAGAGAGGGTGCAGGAGAGAGAGAGAGTGGGGGAAAGAGAGAGAGAGAGAGAGAGAGAGAGAGAGGGTGGGAGAGAGAGAGAGAGAGAGAGAGGGTGGAGAGAGAGAGAGAGGGTGGGAGAGAGAGAGGGTGGGAAAGAGAGAGAGGGTGGGAGAGAGAGAGGAGAGAGAAGAGGGGGTGGGAGAGAGAGAGAGGTGGGAGAGTGAGAGAGGGTGGAGAGTGAGTGAGAGAGAGGGTGGGAGAGAGAGAGAGGGTGAGAGAGAGAGAGAGAGAGGGTGGGAGAGAGAGAGAGAATGGGAGAGAGAGAGAGAGAGAGGGTGGGGGAGAGAGAGGGGTGGGGGAGAGAGAGAGGGGATGGGGGAGAGAGAGAGGGTGGGAGAGAGAGAGGGTGGGAGAGAGAGAGAGGGTGGGAGAGAGAGAGAGTGGGAGAGAGAGAGGGTGGGAGAGAGAGAGAGAGTGGGAGAGAGAGAGGATGGAGAGAGAGAGGGTGGGAGAGAGAGAGAGGGTGGGAGAGAGAGAGAGGGTTGGGAGAGAGAGAGTGGGAGAGAGAGAGGGATGGAGAGAGAGAGGGTGGGAGAGAGAGAGGGTGGGAGAGAGAGAGGGTGGGAGAGAGAGAGGGTGGGAGAGAGAGAGGGTGGGAGAGAGAGAGGGTGGGAGAGAGAGAGAGAGAGAGAGAGAGAGTGGGAGAAAGAGAGTGGGAGAGAGAGAGAGGGTGGAATAGTGAGAGAGAGGACGGGAGAGAGAGGAGAGGAGGATGGGAGAGAGAGAGGGTGGGGAGAGTTAGAGGGTGGGAGAGAGAGTGTGGAGAGAGGAGGGTGGAGAGAGAGAGGGAGGAGAGAGAGAGAGAGAGAGAGAGGGTGGGAGAGAGAGAGAGTGGGAGAGAGAGAGGGTGGGAGAGTGAGAGTGACGGGTGGGGTGATTGAGAGAGAGAGGATGGGAGAGGAGAGAGAGGGGGGAGAGTGAGAGAGAGAGGTGGGAGAGTTGAGAGAGAGAGGGTTGGGAGATTGAGAGAGAGAGGGTGGGAGCTGTGAGAGAGAGAGGGTGGGAGAGTGAGAGAGTGGGTGGGAGAGTGAGAGAGGTGGGAGGTGAGAGAGGAGGGTGGGTGAGTGGAGAGAGAGGGTGGAGAGTGTGTGGAGAGTGTGGGGGTGAGAGGGAGTGGGCGAGGAGTGAGAGTGAGGGTGGGTGAGTGCGGTGAGTGTAGAGTGAGAGGGTGGGAGAGTGAGCGGAGATGGGAGAGGTGTGAGGGGTGAGTGGGTGTGTGTGTGAGGGGTGTGTGAGTGAGAGTGGGTGGGAGAGTGAGAGTGGGGGGGGGAGAGTGAGAGAGAGGGGGGGGAGAGAAGAGAGCGAGAGAAACAAGCGAGAGAGAGAGAGAGCGAGAGGAGAGAGAGAGAGAGAGATAGAGAGAGAGATGAGATAGAGTAGGGTAGTAGAAAGAGAGAGG